>NC_134398.1:42201515-42801515 GCF_050003625.1 Haematobia irritans
TTCTATAGAAATAAAATTTTGGTAGATTATTTTTGGCTCTAGTGGCAACCATGATTATGAACCGATATGGACCAATTTTTGTGTGATTGGACCAATTTTGGTATGGTTGTTAGAGACCATATACTAACACCACGTGCCTAATTTGAACCGGATCGGATGAATTTTGCTCCTCCAAGAGGCTCCGGAGGTCAAATCTGGAGAATGTTTTATATGGGGGCTATATATAATTATGGACCGATGTGGACCAATTTTTGCATGATTGTTAGAGACCATATACCAACACCATGTACCAAGTTTCAGCCGGATCGGATGAAATATGCTTCTCTTAGAGGCTCCACAAGCCAAATCTGGGGATCGGTTTATATGGGGGCTATATATAATTAAGGACCGATATGGACCAATTTTTGCATGGTTGTTAGAGGCCATATACCAACATCATGTACCACATTTCAGCCGGATCGGATGAAATTTGCTTCTCTTTGAGGCTCCGCAAGCCAAATCTGGGGATCGGTTTATATGGGGGCTATATATAATTATGGACCGATGTGGACCAATTTTTGCATGGATGTTAGGGACCATATACCAACACCATATACCAAATTTCAGCTGGATCGGATGAAATATGCTTCTGTTAGAGGCTCCACAAACCAAATCTGAGGGTCCCTTTATATGGGGGCTATACTTAAAAGTGGACCGATATGGCCAATTTTCAATACCATCCGACCTACATCGATAACAACTACTTGCGCCAAGTTTCAAGTCGATAGCTTGTTTCGTTCGGAAGTTAGCGTGATTTCAACAGACGGACGGACGGACGGACGGACGGACGGACGGACATGCTTAGATCGACTCAGAATTTCACCACGACCCAGAATATATATACTTTATGGGGTCTTAGAGCAATATTTCGATGTGTTACAAACGGAATGACAAAGTTAATATACCCCCATCCTATGATGGAGGGTATAAAAAAAATCAACCAAAATGTATGACTTTATACTTCAATGAGATATTTGGACCATTGATCTTGGTATTCGGATATAACGGGTGGTTAAATTGTAAGGGCGGATGTTGAATGTGAACCACACCTAAACGCCAAGTTTTTTTCCGAATTTTATTTGACACTTCTCTATTTCAGACTTACTCAATTTGAACCATGGAGAGATACACAATCCAACAACGTGTTAAATGGTTCCACGAAATGGCAACAGTGGATGATCAATTTTCGAAGAAAATCATCTTCAGTGATGAGGCACATTTTCACCTCAGTGGATTCGTCAATAAACAGAATTGCCGCATTTGGACGAATGAGAATCCAAGAGTGATTGTCGAAAAACCAATGCACCCACAAAGAGTAACTGTTTGGTGCGGTTTATAGGCTGGCGGCATCATCGGGCCGTATTTTTTCCAAAATGAGGCCGGTCAGGCAGTTACTGTGAATGGTGTTCGCTATCGTGAGATGATAACGAACTTTTTATGGCCCGAATTGGAAGATATGGATGTGGACGATATGTGGTTTCAGCAGGACGGTGCCACTTGCCACACAATGGCTCTTTTGCGCAACAAATTCAATGGCCGTGTTATCTCACCTAATGGCAATGTCAATTGGCCGCCAAGATCATGTGATTTGACACCGTTGGACTTTTTTCTTTGGGGTTGTTTGAAAGAAAAGGTGTACGTCGATAAGCCAGCAACAATTCAAGAGCTAAAGAACGAGATAATTCGGCACATTAACAGAATATTTGGACCATCGGATGAAGGTGTGCCACCGAGGTCGCGGCGCCCATTTGGCCGATATTTTGTTCCATACATAATTGACTAATACCAATATATCATAATAAAATAAAATTACAATAATTTCCTAAATAGTTTATGTTTTATTCAAAATCAACATCGGCCCTTGAAATTTTAACCACCCTTTACTTTCATATAGAGCAATCTGGGAGTACAAATGTAACCTTTTAGAAAATGACATTAAAAATAGATTTATTTAATTTATTTTATTTAACTTTATTTTAAACTTAAATTTATTTTGTTTTTTTTTTTTTTAATGTAATTTAATTGGTTTTATTTTACTTTATTCTCCTTTTTATACCCTCCACCATAGGATGGGGGTATATTAACTTTGTCATTCCGTTTGTAACACATCGAAATATTGCTCTAAGACCCCATAAAGTATATATATTCTGGGTCGTGGTGAAATTCTGAGTCGATCTAAGCATGTCCGTCCGTCCGTCCGTCTGTCCGTCTGTCCGTCCGTCCGTCCGTCTGTCCGTCTGTCCGGATGTCCGTCCGTCTGTGGAAATCACGCTAACTTCCGAACGAAACAAGCTATCGACTTGAAACTTGGCACAAGTAGTTGTTATTGATGTAGGTCGGATGGTATTGAAAATGGGCCATATCGGACCGTATGGCCCCATATAAACCGATCCCCAAATTTGGCTTGGGGAGCCTCCCGGAGCAGCAAAATTAATCCGATCCGGTTGAAATTTGGTACGTTGTCTAAGTATACGGTCTCTAACAACCATGCAAAAATTGGTCCATATCGGTCCATAATTATATATAGCCCCCATATAAACCGATCCCCAGATTTGACCTCCGGAGCCTCTTGGAGGGGCAAAATTCATCCGATCCGATTGAAATTTGGTACCTGATGTTAGTATATGGTCTCTAACAACCATGCAGAAATTGGTCCATATCGGTTCATAATTATTTATAGCCCCCATATAAACCGATCCCCAGATTTGGCTTGCGGAGCCTCTAAGAGAAGCAAATTTCATCCGATCCGGTTGAAATTTGGTACATGGTATTAGTATATGGTCTCTAACAACCATGCAGAAATTGGTCCATATCGGTTCATAATTATATATAGCCCCCATATAAAAACGGATTCCCTGATTTGAACTCTGTAGCCTTTTGCAGGAGCAAAATTCATCCGATCCGGTTGAAATTTGCAACGTGGTGTAAGTATATGGCCGCTAATAACCATGCCAAAATTGGTCCATATCGGTCTATAGTTACATATAGCCGATCCCCAATAACACAAAAATTGGTCCATATCGGTTCATAATCATGGTTGCCACTCGAGCCAAAAATAAGCTGGCAAAATTTTATTTCTATAGAAAATTTTGTAAAAATTTTATTTCTATAGAAAATGTTGTCAAAATTTTTTTCCTATAGAAAATGTTGTCAAATTTTATTTCTATCGAAAGTTTTGGCAAAATTTTATTTAGAGAATGTTGTCAAAATTTGAAATCTATAGAAAATTTTGTCAAATTTTTATTTCTATAGAAAATTTTGTCAAAACATTATTTCTATAGAAAATTTTGTTAAAATCTTATTTCTATAGAAAATTATATCCAAATTTTACTTCTATAGAAACTTTTGTCAAATTTTATTTCTATAGAAAATTTTGGCAAAATTTTATTTCTATAGAAAATTTTGTTAAACTTAATTATATACGTATTTAATCGGCCTTTTTTAGTTAAATATATACCACGTATAGACTACGTGGTATATATTACGGTATTAGGAAGTTTTAAGATACCTTACCATCGGCAAGTGTTACCGCAACCCAAGTAATTCGATTGTGGATGACAGTCTTCAGTAGAAGTTTCTACGCAATCCACACTGAAAAAAATATTGTCGTGTGTTCAAAGATTTCATGTCTTTAAAATACGAATACAAATTTAGCTTAGCGTAGAAGACGCATTTCTCTAAAATAAAGTTATTTTCCTTGTCCAAAAGTCGATAAACTTTTCAATGAAGTCGTATTGTCCTTATAATTAAGTGATTTGACTTAAAAATGGGTATCTTAACATGAAAGAAAAAATGTATAGGCTAAGGTCAACTTGACTTTAATAATTCAGAAAAATTCTTTAAATTTAATGAAATTGTCTTTAAATTTGTTGTCTTTTTGCATCTTGACTACAAAGCAAAAAAATCGTTCAAATATAGGACATGTTTTTCAAAACATTATTTTAAAGAAGTTTTTCACTTCAAACATAGCATAATTTCTACTGGATGTTGAGTCTTAATTTGGAAAATAAAGTTGCCGTTAACTCGTTTTTAAAGGACTTTGATAGCATATGAAGAAAAAAAGCTGAGAAAGCGAAAAATTAAAATTTGCTTCCTAGAAGCAAGTATACTAAACCTAAATTTAAA
Source organism: Haematobia irritans (assembly GCF_050003625.1). Lineage (NCBI taxonomy): Eukaryota > Metazoa > Arthropoda > Insecta > Diptera > Muscidae > Haematobia > Haematobia irritans. The sequence goes on from NC_134398.1 coordinate 42,205,680, forward strand.
AGAGAATTGTGTCTTAAAGGTATCCTTACTTGTATTCTCCGCTTCTTTGGCTCGGAATCAATACCAAATTTTTCAAAGTAAAGACAAAATCTTTGGAACCGAGTATGCTTTTTTTTCAGTGCATGGTGGAAGGTACATAAGCTTCGGCCTGGCCGAACTTACGGCCGTATATACTTGTTTTTAATTAAATTGACTAAACCAGACTAAACAAAATGATAAAGGAGCTTTAGTTATTAAACTAAATATAAATTTAGGAACTTAAATCATAAATTCAACCACAACTTTATTTCATAAATATCAGACTTCAAACACTCACTTTTAATAAAGAAACTAACTCAAAATTTAGAAGACAATGTTAAGATATAAAACTATGGTTAAAGGTTAGGTTAAAGTGGCAGCCCGACTAAGTTTCAGGCTCACTTAAGCTATTCAGTCCATTGTGTTATATATTGCTATCGGCAACAGCTACCACAACCCAAGTAATTCGATTGTGCATGAAAGTCTTTAGCGGAACTTTATGTGGTTGTACATACTTGTTTATAATTTTTATAAAAACAATGGAAAATCGTAAATAGGTTTTCAAATTTGGAGGGGGGTGCGCTAAAATTTTTCTGGGGGTCTAAGCCCCCTTCCCCTTGGTGAATGTCTTTACTTTCATACAGAGCATTCTGGGAGTACAAAGATTACAATTTTTGACTATGATATTAAAAATAAATTTATTTAATTTATTTTACTTTATTTTCTTTTTAATTTAATTTTACTTTAACATATTTTAATTTTAAATTTATTGTATTGTATTTTATTTTGTTCTATTTTATTATTCTATTTTATTTTATTTTATTTTATTTTATTTTATTTTATTTTATGTTATTTTACTTCATTTCATTTTTATTTATTTTGTTTTATTTTTTTTAATTTTATTTTAGTGTATTAGATTTTATTTTATATAATTTTATTTTAATTCATTTAATTTTTTTTTTATTTTAATTTATTTCACTTCATTTTATTGTATTTTATTTTGTTTTTTTATTTTATTTTATTTTAATCTAATTTAATTAATTTTAATTTAATTTAATTTTATATTTTCTTATTTATTTAATATTAAATATTGGTGAATATCTTTACTTTCATACTGAGCATTCTGGGAGTACAAAGATTACAATTTTTGACTATGATATTAAAAATAAATTTATTTAATTTATTTTTTTTTTTATTTTCTTTTTAATTTAATTTTACTTTAACATATTTTAATTTTAAATTTATTGTATTGTATTTTATTTTGTTTTATTTTATTTTATTTTATGTTATTTTACTTCATTTCATTTTTATTTATTTTGTTTTATTTTTTATTTTTTTTTTTTAAATTTTATTTTAGTGTATTTGATGCTATTTTATTTTATAGAATTTTATTTTATTTTATTTCATTTAATTTTTTTCTATTTTAATTTATTTAACTTCATTTTATTGTATTTATTTTGTTTTTTTTATTTTATTTTATTTTATTTTATTTTAATCTAATTTAATTAGTTTTAATTTAATTTAATTTTATATTTTCTTATTTATTTAACATTAACTTTTTGCTAAAAACTAATAGAAATGTCGGTTAAGCATAATAATTATTCCCCCCTTTATCAATGTTTTCAAAACATTACCCTCTACACTGAAATAAAATTCCCGAAAATTTTTCCAATTGAAGGCTTAATTGAGTTTTAAAAAATATTCATTTAAAAATTTAATTGATTCAACAATTTTTTTAAATGAAACAAAAATTAATAGTATCAATTAATTTTTTAATTGACTTTCAATTAAAAAATTGATAGTATCATTTCTGTGATTGAAGACATTAAAACAATAATGGGATCAATTAATTTCGTGATTGAATCAAAAAAAAAAATTTTTGGTGTGTACCACTATTCCTTCACCTATGGTATAACAATGAGCTAACAGTCTAAAATGAGATTGTAACCACAAACGACTTCCGTTTCTGTAGCCGATTTTACATTTATTTCCTTTTAGAATAGCTTTTATTTTATCCCCATTTTACAAGTAATTCTCGAAGGATTTTCAATTTGTAATTCTGACAAATTGTATAGCAAGCCGCAACATTCTTGTGACACTCACTCATTCAATGTTTTTGAATAATGCACATGTTTGTATTACGTCACTGTAACATTAATGCCAGTCAAAGTTAGTCTTTACTGTAGCTGTCAAACTACATAAAATACCCCCACAGGCATGTTAGCGGCATTGATGAAAGGGCGAGAAAGAAACAATGTGGGAGAAGAGAAATAAAGTTGATCTAAAATTTAAATTCATCACACTTAGGATGAGAGTATATGCTCTCACATAAGTTGTATAAGCACACACACACACACACACGCACACTATGGCTATCCAACAATGCATACACTCAAATTAATATGCATTAGAAACTCAAACAAACTAAAGGGAAAGAGGAGTTTGGAAACTTCTCATATCTTGAAGGAATCGTATTTTATGTACGCACATGTTTACAAGTTGGTGTGTCTGTGTATGTGAGTGATTTCTAAACGAATGTGAGAATGGGAGTTGGGCTATGGTTAGCAAATTTAATCAATATCGTATATATGTGTGTGTGTGTGTACATGTGCCCAACCACTATTGAATTTTCCTATTACGTGTGAACTACAATATTTTGCGGTTCTTGTGGATAATTTTAGTTTTAGTGTACACTGAAAAAAAACTTATAATTGATTTAACTAAAGAATTAAAAAAGTATTTTCTATAGGTCCATGTTTACTTAGCTATCAACGGGGCTTGAAGACTCCGTCCAGGCATACAATTTAAGTCAAGCTAATGCTGCAGAGGAAAGTACTCATGCGTTGTTGTGATTGTTGTGTTAGTTTGAGTAGCTGTTGATTGATTAGTTGTGTGTGTTTGATGTTACATTTGTCTTTTGTTTAGATGGCATTCGGAAAAATAGTCTGAGAGTAACTGGGAGAATATTAGAAGCAATAGTGAATTAAAGCCATGTTAATAATGGGAATGTATTTTGAACGTTTCTTTTTTTGCAATTGTTCGAAGAAGTTGGGAAGTGTGATGAAACAAAAATTCTCACTTTCAAAACTCTCGTTTTTCGATGGCAAGGTATGCTATTTTCCGATGACAAGGAACTTTGTTCCTCCGCGAGGCTTCAGAAGTAAAATTGTGGTGGTCGGTTGATATTGGAGCTATAAAAAATTATAAACCGATACATACCAACTTTTTTTTGCATGATTATTAAATAGTATATACTGACATCACATACCAAATTTGAACCACATCGTATGAAATTGGCTCCTACACGAGGCTGGAAACCACTGTTGTCAGTATTTTTCTGGCTCTTGTTCCCAAATTAGCAACGCCTTCGTCTCTACAAATCCCCAGTGACAGGTTATTATGAAAAAATAAAGAAAGCTCGTAAAAATTTAAAAAATCTAAAATTTTTGTCAAATTAGGATACCGGTGATCGTCTTCCAAATGCTCGAGAAATTAAAGTGGGAGTACTGTGAAGATGAGCTGGCAACATTTAGGCCCGAGTCCTCACGAAATGATTTGACAATTGTCTTAGACAAGCTAAGTACAATTATAAATTAGAACTTGAGCTTAGGGTTACCACTCGTGCCAAAAATAATCCACCAAAATTTGCAGAAAATTTTACCATAAATTTACTAAATTAAAAAAATAATAATATAAAATGTTTGATGAAAATTTTGTGATATAATATGTACACCCTCAAAAAAAATCGCTTCTTTAACATATGTTCCAAACATATTTTGCAGGAAGCACATATATTATTGGATACTGCCGAAACACTAATATGTTTGTTTTATGTGAACATATTATATGTTTGGAAGCATTTTGAGCCCAAAAATATTATATGCTTGGAAGAATTTTTCCCAAAGACGATTGTGCTCATTCCCTAACATACTCGTTATTTTCACTTCCACGAAATATTTTAATTCTTGGCACCTTTTTCTGTAATACAAATAATGTTGAAGAAATTATTCACTTTTATAAATTTTTTAAATTTTACCTTTCCCCTGCACGGAGAATCGAACCGAGGACCATACAATTTGTAAGCCAACACACTATCCACTGGGCTACGTATCTGTTATGGTCACCAGCAGATAATTATCGTTATAAGTTACATTTATATAGCATAGTTTGCAGCGCCCACGAGCCCATGCAAACATAACATTATTTAACAGAAACATACATTTGTTTGCCACGTGGAGCAGTGGTTAGCATGTCTGCCTTGAATGCAAAGGGTCGTGGGTTCAATCCCTGCTCCCACCGAACACTTTTTTTTTTAATTTACACATTTATATTTATACTATATAAAATTTTTATAATGAAACTTCGAAATGTGGGTTATTAAAGATTTATAGTCATTAACAGTGCTTGATATAAACGAAATTGACTGATTTTTGGATAATATATTATTTTTTATTGCAACAAAAAACTGTTTTTGGTACAAAACTTTAAAATTTGGAAGGAATTCAAAAACTCTAACAAAAGAAGAACGTGGAGTCGAGTAGTAACATACATAAATAATTTTGTAATATAAACATAAATTTATTTAGGCGTGAACAGTTTTTTACTAGCATTTAACACCATCGGTCTAAAATGCCTTTTATTTTTCTTTAATAATTCATTTTAAAGAAAATAAACTTTTTAAATTGTTTTAGCTGCAAAACTCGAACTTAATGCCCGCTTTTATATTTGAAGGTGTCCGTCAACTCCTCTGGGACTACTTATTAATAAATAGGAACTAAACTTTGTTTTTATACATTTTACTGTGTAATTTTTCACCATTTCCTCCTTATTTAATTTTACTGTCCCAACTCTAAAAAGAGTATAGTGCCCTTTCGTTATTTTTATGAAGACCCCTGATTTCTTTTAACGCACCAAGAAAAAAAATGTTCCCATAATGCCAAAATGATAAACAAAATACATGTCCACACATACATAAAATGCTGCTCTCAAGGCGAAAACACATGCTTTTTTTTCAAATGTCTATTCTCTTGGTTCCGAATGTCCATTCTCTTTATTCAAATTAAATAATATTTAGACTTAAGCATATCAAATTTTTGGCCTTATCATAAAACAGTTTTCCGAAACAACATACAAGCAGTTTCACAAAAATTTCTCTCTTTGGATTCTTTCGCTGTGTTATGTTGATATCTTTCGTCAACTCTCCCGGTTTCCATCTCTATTTCTTTTTCTATACTCTCTCTGTCGCTTTGGATAAAATATCACAACATATGTATGTTTAGTCGAAATTTGTAAATTTATATATGTTTGCATTCACACATATGATTTTTATGAAACATTTATGCCCCAAACATAATATATTTTAACATATTAACATAAATGTCCCAAACATTTAGTGTTAGTTTAGGAACATTACATGTTTGCACTTAAATAAAGGGTGATTCTTTTGAGGTTAGGATTTTCATGCATTAGTATTTGACAGATCACGTGGGATTTCAGACATGGTGTCAAAGAGAAAGATGCTCAGTATGCTTTGACATTTCATCATGAATAGACTTACTAACGAGCAACGCTTGCAAATCATTGAATTTTATTACCAAAATCAGTGGCAGAAAATCCGCTTTTTTATCGACAAATTTTGTTCAGCGATGAGGCTCATTTCTGGTTGAATGGCTACGTAAATAAGCAAAATTGCCGCATTTGGAGTGAAGAGCAACCAGAAGCCGTTCAAGAACTGCCCATGCATCCCGAAAAATGCACTGTTTGGTGTGGTTTGTACGCTGGTGGAATCATTGGACCGTATTTTTTCAACGTTACGGTGAATGGCGATCGCTATCGTTCGATGCTAACAAACTTTTTGTTGCCAAAAATGGAAGAACTGAACTTGGTTGACATGTGGTTTCAACAAGATGGCGCTACATGCCACACAGCTCGCGATTCTATGGCCATTTTGAGGGAAAACTTCGGAGAACAATTCATCTCAAGAAATGGACCGGTAAGTTGGCCACCAAGATCATGCGATTTGACGCCTTTAGACTATTTTTTGTGGGGCTACGTCAAGTCTAAAGTCTACAGAAATAAGCCAGCAACTATTCCAGCTTTGGAAGACAACATTTCCGAAGAAATTCGGGCTATTCCGGCCGAAATGCTCGAAAAAGTTGCCCAAAATTGGACTTTCCGAATGGACCACCTAAGACGCAGCCGCGGTCAACATTTAAATTAAATTATCTTCAAAAAGTAAATGTCATGGACCAATCTAACGTTTCAGATAAAGAACCGATGAGATTTTGCAAATTTTATGCGTTTTTTTAAAAAAAAAAGTTATCAAGCTCTTAACAAATCACCCTTTATATTGTGTTTTAAAATTGTGCCCGAAACACACTATGTTTATATCGGAACATATGAAAAACATATTTTTCTAAGAGTGTATGAAAACTAATTTTCGGAATAAATGTTTTGTTACTTTATTTTAAAAGTTTTTTTAAGTATTTGCCCTATTATATATTATCATCTCTCCTATTAGCGATAATTTATTAGGTTATAAATATTTCTTTAATTGAAAATTATCGATTTTAGCTTGGACCAACAAGGGAAAATTACAACTTCTATACAAAAAGGAGAAGTTGCTCACAAAATTGACTTTGATGTATGACCCAACACGAATACTGAAATTTTTAAAGATTTTGTCAAAATTTTATTTCTATAGAAAAATTTGTCAAAATTTTATTTCTATAAAACATTTTGCCAAAATTTTATTTTTATAAAAAATGTTGTTTAAACTTTATTTTTATAGAAAATTTTGCCAACATTTTATTTCTATAGAAAATGTTGACAAAATTTTATTACTATAGAAAATTTTGTCAACATTTTATTTCAATAGAAAATTTTGTCAAAATTTTATTTTTGTAGAAAATTTTATCAAAATGTAATATCTATAGAAAATTTTGTTATAATTTTATTTCCATAGAAAATTTTGTCACCAATTCACTTCTATAGAAAATTTTAACAAAATTCGATATCTATAGAAAATTTTTCAACATTTTATTTCTATAGAAAATTTTGTCAAAATTTTATTTTAGGAGAAACTTTTGTCAACATTTAATTTCAATATAAAATTTTGTCAACATTTTTATTTCTATAGAAAATTTTGTCAAAATTTTATACCTATAGAAAATTTTGTCATAATTTTATTTTTTAGAAAATTTTGTCAACATTTTATTTCTATAGAAAATTTTGTCAACATTTTATTTTTATAGAAAATTTTGTCAACATTTTATTTCTATAGAAAATTTTGTCAAAATTTTATTTCTATAGAAAATTTTGTCAAAATTTTATTTCTATAGAAAAATTTGTCAACATTTTGTTTATATAGAAAATTTTATCAAAATTTTATATCTATAGAAAATTTTTTCAATTTAATTCCTATAGAAAATTTCATTTCTATAGAAAATTTTGTCAACATTTTATTTATATAGAAAATTTTGTCAAAATTTTATTTCTATAGAAAATTTTGTCAAAATTTTATTTCTATAGAAAATTTTGTCAACATTTTATTTCTATAGAAAATTTTGTCAAAATTTTATTTCTATAGAAAATTTTGTCAAAATTTTATTTCTATAGAAAATTTTGTCAAAATTTTATTTTTATAGAAAATTTTGCAAATATTTTATTTCTGTAGAAAATTTTGTCAAAATTTTATTTCTATAGAAAATTTTGTCAAAATTTTGTTTCTATAGAAAATTTTGTCGAAATTTTATATCCACAGAAAATTTTGTCAACATTGTTATTTCTATTGAAAATTTTGTCAAAAATTGTATTTCTATAGAAAATTTTGTCAAAATTTTATATCGATAGAAAATTTTGTTAAAATTTTATTTCTATAGAAAATTTTGTCAAAATTTAATTTCTATAGAAAATTTTGTCAAAATTGTATTTCTATAGAAATTTTTGTCAAAATTTTAATTCTATAGAAAATTTTGTTAAAATTTTATTTCTGTAGAAAATTTTGTCAAAATTTTATATCTATATTCCAATTAGGGGGATAATCCCCAATACTGGAACTATGTATAATTATGAACCGATATCGACCAATTTTGGCACAATTACTAGAGAGCTTATAGTTACATCACATACAAAATTTCAACCGAATTGAAAGAGATCTGTTCCTTCAAGAGGATCCGAAAGACAACTCTAGGGATCGGATTGTATGGGGCTTGGACCAATTTTAGTATGGTTGTTACATACATAATTTTTGGTCGGATCTGATGAAATTTACTCTTCAAGGAGGCTCTGGTGACCAAATCAAAATTTTATTTCTAAAGAAAATTTTGTCAAAATTTTATTTCTATAGACAATTTTGTCAAAATTTTATTTTTATAGAAAATTTTTTAAAAATTCTATATCTATAGAAAATTTTGTCATAATTTTATATTCATAGAAATTTTTGTTAAAATTTTATTTCTATAGAAAATTTGTCAAAATTTTATTTCATTAGAAAATTTTGTCAAAATTTTATTTCAATAGAATTTTTTGTCAAAAATTTTACTTCTATATCCCCAATTTGGGGGGAATCCCCAATACTGGAAAAACTTCTGGGAACTATATATAATTATGAACCGATATCGACCAAGTTTGGCACAATTGCTGGACAGCTTATAGTAACATCACATATAAAATTTCAACCGAATTGAAAGAGATTTGTTCCTTCCAGAGGATCCGATAGACAACTCTAGGGATCGGTTTGTATGGGGCTTGGACCAATTTTATTTTTATTTTTATTTTATTTAACTCATTTTACAACCAAGCCAAAATGGCCATATACGGTTACAGGGATACTCAAAATAAAGAATTACATTAAATTTACTTAAAAAAAAAATTATAAAAATAATTAGGACTACAATCAAGGACTGCAAAAACTTGACATTATTACACCTTATTACTAAGTATATATCTTACTACTATATGTAGACTACGTTACAAAAACCATTTGATATATAAATATAAAAATTTAGGAATTGATTACTACTCTCAATTTTTGTATGGTTGTTGTTACAAACATCATTTTTGGTCGGTTCTGATGAAATTTACTCTTCAAGGAGGCTCTGGTGGCCAAATCAAAATTTTATTTCTATATAAAATATTTTCAAAATATTATTTCTATATAAAATTTTGTCAAAATTTTATTTTTATAGAAAATTTTATTATATAGAAAATTTTGTAAAAATTTTATTTCTATGCAAAATTTTGTCAAAATTTTACATCTATAGAAAATTTTGTCATAATTTTATTTTTATAGAAATTTTTGTAAAAAATTTATTTCTATAGAAAATTTTGCCAAAATTTTATTTCAATGGAATATTTTGTCAAAATTTTATATCTATAGAAAATGTTGTCAAAATTTTATTTCAATGGAAAATTTTGTCAAAATTGTATATCTATAGAAAATTTTATAGAAATTTTTGTAAAATTTTATTTCTATAGAAAATTTTGTCAACATTTTATTTCTGTAGAAAATTTTGTCAAAATTTTACTTCTATAAAAAATTGTGCCAACATTTTTTTTCGATATTCCAAATGGGGGGGACCTCAATACTGGCAAAACTTCTGGGAACTATATATAAATAAGAACCGATATCGACCTATTTTGGCACAATTGCTAGAGACCTTATAGTAACATCACATACAAAATTTCAACCGAATTGAAAGAGATCTGTTCCTTCAAGAGGATCCGAAAGACAACTCTAGGGATCGGTTTGTAAGGGGCTTGGACCAATTTTTGTATGATTGTTGTCTTCAAGGAGGTTCTGGTGGCCAAATCAAAATTTTATTTCTATAGAAAATATTGTCAAAATGTTATTTTTATAGAAAATTTTGTTAACATTTTACTCTATGTGGTGATCGTATACCTTCTCTACGTGTACACAGTAGTTAGACATGTAATGTGGTGTTGTGGGCTAGTTAACATTTTTTAGTGACACCCTCTGAAGAAAGTCAAAGAACATTTCTATAACCGATTTAATATTATTTCAGTTTATGAAAATTAATCGATTTAAATTAAATTTTGCCAAATAGAAAGAAATGTTCCCTTATTTATTTAGTTTTTTCTTACTCTAATGGCATAAAGTAAAAATAAAAAAAAGTTGTGTACAAAAGAAGAACACAATTTTACGAAATTCACACAAAATATTTACGCCCATTTCCATGAAGCTCCGTTAGTGCTCCGTTAACTAACGAACTTTTAAACCTTATTATGGGCATAGCTGCCATCTTGCGTATATATTCCATATGCCAGTTAGAAACTTAACTGCTGAAAATTTTTCAGTTAAAGTTAACCGGAAAAAATATTTTTCCATTTTTCTTTCTGTTAACTGGTAGTTAAAGCCTAACGGAGCTACATGAAAATGGCCGTTAGTTGATTATTTTTCTAAAATTAATAGATATATTACATAAATTGTGTCTGTCTTGAACTTCGGTTAGAGCTAAAGAAATTTTAACAATTTGAACTCCATCGTTTGTCCTCAAAATAAACAATTTTTTTTTTAAACAATAGAAAAAATTATTATTTTTAATAGATTTTCTTCAATTTGTAAAAAAAGTTTTAACTTATTTGTATCAAGTCGCAATTGGTAAAATTTTGTAAGTTAAAATTTTCTTTCATGGTGGGTTAATTTTTCGGTGGTACGGATTCTATTCTCTATTTTATATCTACTGCATTGATATTTCTCAAATTGGTATAGTTGGCTCCGACCCTCATTTAATTAATAAAAATTTTTGTTAAAATTTTCTAAAATAAACCATTTTCTTTCTTCCATGGTGGGTTCATTTTTCTTTGGGTGCAGGTATAGATTCTAATCTCTATTTCCCATCTATTGCACTGATATTTTTCAAATTGGCTAAGAGTAATATGTAATCGGCTCTGATCCTCCTTTAACTTTAATATAAAATTTTCTTCTTATTGCATTCCACTATGTAAAGTGTAGTAACATTATTATATTTATAATACTTATTCAGCATGTGTAAGGGAATCCAATGTAAAGGGTTCTTAATTTTAATTCTATCACAAAGACCACTTTTTGTTTTTGTATAAGCGTCTTGAAAGATTTTTTTCGTTTGTATGCGAAAATATATTTTAAAAGGATTTTTGTTTGTCTTCATTTTTTTGTTTTTTGTTTTGCCTTCTTCTTAAGTCACCGTTTTTTTTGTTTTTGATTTTCTTTCAGGCGAAATGCTTGTAGGGTAACCTAAATTTCCATTTCAAGAAGGTTCTATAGAACTTGGCGTATTCATTCACATACTTCTGGTTTATTATATGAGGAGTCTAAAATTCTTTTCAAAAATCATCCTTCACCAACGCCAATGTTTTGGTACTCGCATCCAGTGCTGCCGCTACTACTTCAATCGAAGTATTTTGCTTCATTTTCACAAAATTTACTTCGTCACTCCTTCTTCCCAAAATCTGCTTCACTTTTTGTTCTGCTTCAAATTTTTAAAATTTTCCCCATATTACCTAATTGGTTTTCCTATTCCTTTAATTACGATGAACATAGCGGTTTTAATCATTGAATTATTAACCGATGTGGACCAATTTTTGCATAGTTGTTAGAGACCATATACTTACACCATGTACAAAATTTCAGCCGGATCGGATGAAATTTGGTTCTCTTAGAGGCTCCGCAAGCCAAATCGGGGGATCAGTTTATATGGGGGCTATATGTAATTATGGACCGATGTGGACCAATTTTTGCATGGTTGTTAGAGATCGTATGCTGAAACCATGTACCAAATTTCATTGATTCTCTTAGAGTCCCCGCAAGCCAAATTTGTGGGTCCGTTTATATGGGGGCTATACGTAAAAGTGGACCGATATGGCCCATTTGTAATACCATCCGACCTACATCAATAACAACTACTTGTGCCAAGTTTCAAGTCGATAGCTTCTTTCGTTCGGATGTTAGCGTGATTTCAACAGACGGACTACTTCAATTTTATTCAATCTACTCCACTTTTTTCCAAAATCTACTTCACTCAATTTTTCACTAGCGGCAGCACTGCTCGCATCAACCACACATCACATTGCCCTCAGTTCTCACTCTCCTTCTCTCACACACTCTCTCTCACACACATACTCTTTGCCGCTTTTACAATGTTGTTGAAATTTGTCGTTATTCTATTACAACGATATGATGTGAGGTCAAAAGGGGTTATGTTTTCATTTTCTTTAGGTGGTTTAGTTCACCACACACACACACACGTATATAATACACCCCCCACCACACACATTTCAATAAGAGATAATGGAAATTTTCGCTGCAAGTGTTCGTTGGTTGTTTTCATTCGCCGTTGTTTTTTTAGTATATTTTTGGGTACCAAAACAACAACAACAACATCTACTACTACTACAAAAAAGGCCCCAAAACAAAATTTTGTATTTAGGAATTTTTAACACGCAAATAAAATTGATCGAAATTACATAAACACCTTTTTTTTGCTAAGGTTTGCATTCGGTACAAAGTTTAATCGAATGACGTGCAAACATTTTTGTTTATAATCTAAAGTTTTAAGGGGGATGACATGAATTCTGTTAAAGGTTAAAATCAGGGCTGTGGAGTCGGAGCCGGAGTCTGAAGATTTTGCTGGAGTCGGAGTCGGAGCCGGTGTCGTAGAAATTTTGCTCCACTCCGGCGAAACAAAATTTGAAAAACACTTCATTCCTTTTTAACTAAAGAAATATTTCGACAAATTAGATTCCATTAAGGTTTTCAATCGAAGAACGAAAAACGAAGTACTGGATTTCATGCCATTCTGTGTGTATTTATACGGGTGAAATTTCACGGTGATGTAAAAATTAGGTTTGACTAGAATATGGGCTGAATTGGTCAATTGTATTGTCCGCTTTTAACATATTAAAATATCGATTTTTGAACCTATATATACTCTTGATAAAGGTAAAATTTTATGGCAATATAACAGTAGAACCTAACGTTCTGAATTTTTGGCAGGCATGTCGAGTTCGAAGATCGGTCATACCGGACAATTTTGTGATATAGCAACACATTTAAACCCAACTTCCGATTTTTTTAAGAAATTTTTCCCAGTCTAAAATTTTCATAAGATTTATCAGAAATTTTGAATTTAGAGTTATTTGAGATTCATAAACAAATGCGGAATTTCCAGTCGGCCTAGATTTTGAGATAGCCCTACATAATTACTTGAGAAATATACACCCGATGTCTTTGGAAGCTGTAATTTTAAATTAAACCACTGCCGGTCTTTTGGGAGAAAGTTTGTTTCATCCAGCGTTGCCAATTTAGCTTTTTTCCCGCTAGATTTGGCTTTTTTTGAAGACGTTTAGCGGGAAAAAAATGTATTTAGCTTTTAGCTTTTTTTCTGGATTTTTTTCATGACCCTTTTAGCTATTTTTGGCTTTTTTTTATTTTCGACATGTTCCTATTGAAATATGGATAAAACTTCGTTGTTATCTAAGCCTTGCTGCCAGAATAAGGTTTTCCACATATTTCAATTCCTTATATAAACTGTCAGTAAATTTTTAGGAATATTAGCATTTGACTCGTTTATCCTTTTTCTGTTATTATAATATTCTAAAGTTATTATGATATTACTAAATTAAAATAGTAGATGTGAATTGCTTTATACATTGAAAAAATATTGTGGTGAGGCCAAAGATTTCATTTCCTTAAAATACGAACGCGATTTTTTGTTATAATAGCATTTGTGAATTTCTCTTATATAAACTGTTTTCCTTGTCCAATAGCCGATCAATTCTTTTTGTCCTTATAGTTAAGTGATTCAACTTAAAAATGGGTATCTTTTCATGAAAGACGGCTAGGGTCAATTCTAAAAAATTCTTAAAATTAATGAAATAGTCTTTAAATTTGTGGAGTTTTTGTATCTTGACCACAAACCAAATTAGCGTTCAAAAATAGAAGAGGTTTTTCAACATTTTATTTTAAAAACGTATACATAGAATAATTTCTACTTAAAGTCGAGTCTGAATTTGGAAATTTAAGTTGTCGTTAGCACGTTTTTAAAACACTGTTATAGCTCATGAAGAAAAAGCCGAAAAAAACGAATAAATTCAAATTTGACTCGGAATCATTACCAAAATCATTAGTGTACAAAATCTTTGGAACCGAACATAGAAATAATTAAGGAAATAAAGTTTTGAATGTGGTATTATTTTTTTAACATCAAAAAATGAAATGAAAAAACTCGTAGTGATAGTATCAAAAAAAAAATGTTATATATTAATGGAATGGATTTACATTTACGAAAATTGGACAACAATAGGTTTGTATGGGAAATTTTCGAATAAAAGTTATTCAATATAAACTTGCAAGACAGTTAGAATGGGTTTTATTCTCTTGGGTAAAATTAGGAGAAGTGTACACGTTCACGAATTTATCATTAATTCAGTTAAAACGAAATATATTGATATTTTCTAATGCAGTTCTATGTGACATTATGCAATATATCGCACATTGGGCTTGTTGATGATTAACCAGCTGACAATTGCAAGTGTGAAAAAGGTTTTTACTAGGAAATATAAACGAAGGACGAAAAATTTGTGATAGTAATCAAAATGTATCGAGTACGCAAATTGAGCTAATATGACATAGATTTTCTTACAGTCTCACAGAAATGGAATTAAAATTAATACAATTAAAATAATATGCATTTTAAGTGAAATAAAGCCTTAAAGTTTGTTAAATTTCAATCAAAAATGTGACTTTTGATACAAAAAAATTTAGCTTTTTTTCTAGCTATTTTTTAAAATTTTTTAGCTTTTTTTTGGCTAGTTTTTTTGGACAAATCTAGCGGTTTTTGGTGAAACAATTCTGGCAACGCTGTTATACGGGTGAAATTTCACGGTGATGTAAAAATTAGGTTTGACTAGAATATGGGCTGAATTGGTCAATTGCATTGTCTGCTTTTAACATATTAAAATATCGATTTTTGACCCTATATAAAGGGTGATACGGTCAAAATTTGGTCAAGGGAAAACGCGTGTAAATCGGTGAAATCGTTTATTAAAAAAATCAAATTAACGGTCATTTTCTTGTAGCTCCATTAGGCTTTAACTGCCAGTTAACAGAAAGTAAATTCAAAATATCTTCTCTCCGGTTAACTTTAACTGAAAATTTTTCGGCAGTTAAGTTCCTAACTGGCATATGGAATATATATGCAAGATGGCAGCTATGCCCATAATACGGTTTAAAAGTTCGTTAGTTAACGGTGCACTAACGGAGCTTCATGAAAATGGGCGTAAATTTCTTTTTCAAGTTCAATTAGTATAAAATTCAGGAAAAATATTCATTTGGCTTTTCCAAATCCGAATTGCCGGGCCTCACGCTTGACACCTGCCATCAGATTTTGTACAGCCACCTTGTCCACATTCTTCGCCGCAGAAAGCCAGTTTGCCTTGAACTGCTGCTCGTCCTTAGCAGTTTTTTGGTCTTCTTTAGGTTCCGCTTGATAATAGCCCAGTATTTCTCAATTGGGCGGAGCTCTGGCGTATTGGGAGGGTTCTTGTCCTTGGGAACCACCTGCACGTTGTTGGCGGCGTACCACTCCATGACCTTTTTACCGTAATGGCAAGATGCCAAATCCGGCCAAAACAGTACGGAACAACCGTGTTTCTTCAGGAAAGGCAGCAGACGTTTATTCAACCACTCTTTCACGTAAATTTCTTGGTTGACAGTCCTGGAAGCTATGAAAATGCTGCTTTTCAAGCCACAGGTACAGATGGCTTGCCAAACCAGATATTTCTTTGCGAACTTTGACTGGACTGGCTGTCAACAAACGTTCCCCAAACACTATAATTACATTTGTAACGGTTGATTTGGCAACTTTTAGCGATTTTGCCAGCGTTGCGTGCGAGTAGCTCGGATTTTCGCGATGCGTGAGCAAAATTTTGATACGCTGTTCTTCTTGCTTGGACGGCATTTTGACAACTGAAGAGTGAATTCCAAAATCAAAATAGGAGCAACATTCTACACACACACCTTCAAAATGAGGGGTGTTCAGGTTTTTTAAATACAAAATTGAAAGAAATACGTCAAGTTTATATTGACAAAATTTTGACCATATCACCCTTTATACTCTTGGTAAAGGTAAAATTTTAAGGCAATATAACAGTACACGCAAAGAAAAAAAAACGTTTGGAAAACATGTACCGAAAACGTTTTTCTTTTGTTAGAGTTTTTTTAATTGCTTCGAAAATTTTAAACTTTTATCACCAAAAAAATTCGTTTGTTACAAAATTTTTATTTTTTTCAATAAAAAAAGTTATTTTTAAAACAACAATACAGTCCATTTCGTTTATATCAAACACTGTTCTTTTCTGACTTTAGGTGTTTAATAAGACACATTTTACAGTTCAAAATTTAATATACTACAATGTAATGTTGAACATTTTTTCGGAATCTTCCGGACATATCTGGAATATATGTAAAAAACAAAAAAAACTTTGGTCGAAGCAGAGATCGAACCTACGACCCTAGGCATGCAAGTCGGACGTAGCAACCACTGTTCCACGGTGCCAAACTAAACGTATCTGTTAAATAAACTTTGTTTATTCGGTTCGTGGGCGCCGCAAGCTATGCTATATAAATATAACTTATATGGATATTTATCTATTGATGACCATAACAGGTACATAGCTCAGTGGTTAGTGTGTTGGCTTACAAAGTGCATGGTCCGTGGTTCGATTCTCCGTCCAGGCGAGAGGTAAAAAAATTTTAAAAATTTATAAAATCGTATAATTTCTTCTGCATTGTTGGTATTACAGGAAAAGGTGTTAAGAACTAAAAAACCTCGTGGATGTGAGAAAGATGTGAGGGAAAATGCAATTAGCTAGAAAACAATGTTTTTTTTTTTTGAGTTTGACTTTATGAAATTGTTTTTACATCCTGGAAAAGAATAAACGTTTATAACAAAAAGTATATACTTTTCTTCCAAATACTTTTCTTCCTTACAGCGAAAAGCAAATGAGAAACGAACTTTGTTTGTCTAAAATTTCGTTTGGGAGGAAAGAATTATTTTTTGCGTGTAGAACCTAACGTTCTGAATTTTTGGCAGGCATGTCGAGTTCGAAGACTTCTTCCGATTTTTTAAAGAAATTTTTCCCAGTCTAAAATTTTCATAAGATTTATCAGAAATTTTGAATTTAGAGTTATTTGAGATTCATAAACAAATGCGGAATTTCCAGTCGGCCTAGATTTTGAGATAGCCCTACATAATTACTTGAGAAATATACACCCGATGTCTTTGGAAGCTGTAATTTTAAATTAAACCACTGCCGGTCTTTTGGGAGAAAGTTTGTTTCATCGAAGCCACTCGAAATTCTTTACATTAAATTAATCGCCTGTAATATCCATAACTGATAGACCATTTATAAATCGATGTTTCACCATTTTACGAGTATTTCCATAGAAACAATATTCGTAACTGTCCAGCTATTCCTGTCATATATTGCATGGTAGTTGTTGTTTAAAATTCCGCTCGTCCTAAATATTGGCAGTTTATGTTTGTTTTATATATCCGACACATTACATTTTTTAACATCTAAACATTCTAACTGAGTAGTCCGACATTTTGATTTCATTATTATTTTTACACCCTCCACCATAGGATGGGGGGTATATTAACTTTGTCATTCCATTTGTAACACATCGAAATATTGCTCTAAGACCCCATAAAGTATATATATTCTGGGTCGTGGTGAAATTCTAAGTCGATCTAAGCATGTCTGTCCGTCCGTCTGTTGAAATCACGCTAACTTCCGAACGAAACAAGCTATCGGCTTGAAACTTGGCACAAGTAGTTGTTATTGATGTAGGTCGGATGGTATTGCAAATGGGCAATATTGGACCACTTTTACGTATAGCCCCCATATAAACTGACCCCTCGATTTGGCTTGAGGAGCCTCTAAGAGAAGCATATTTCATCCGATCTGGCTGAAATTGGGTACGTGGTGTTTATATATGGTCTATAATAAAGCAAACATTGATCCAAATCGGTCCATAATTATATATAGGCCCCATATAAACCGATCGCCAGATTTGGCTTGAGGAGCCTCTAAGAGAAGCACATTTCATCCGATCAGGCTGAAATTTGGTACATGGTGTTGGTATATGGTTTTTAACAACCATGCAAAAATTGGTCCACATCGGTCTATAATTATATATAGCCCCCATATAAACCGAGAGAGAAGTTCACCAATGTGGTATCACAATGGACTGAATAGTCTAAGTGAGCCTGATACATCGGGCTGCCACCTAACCTAACCTATATAAACCGATCCCCCGATTTGGCTTTCGAAGCCTCTAAGAGACGCAAATTTCATCCGATCCGGCTAAAATTTGGTACATGGTGTTAGCATATGGTCTCTAACAACCATGTAACTTTGGTTCACATCAGTCCATAATTATATATAGCCCCCATATATACCGATCCCCAGATTTGACCTCAAGAGCCCCTTGGAAGAGCAAAATTCACCCGATCCGGGTGAAATTTGGTAGTATATGGCCGCTAACAACCATGCCAAAATTTGTCCATATCGGTCTATAGTTATATATAGCCGATCCCCAAAATTAATCTACCAAAATTTTATTTCTATAAAAAATGTTGTCAAAATTTTATTACTATAGAAAATTTTGTCAAAATTTTATTACTATAGAAAATTTTGTCAAAATTTTATTACTATAGAAAATTTTGTCCAAATTTTATTACTATCGAAAAATTTGGTCAAAATTTTATTACTATAGAAAATTTTGTCAAAATTTTATTACTATCGAAAAATTTGGTCAAAATTTTATTACTATCGAAAAATTTGGTCAAAATTTTATTACTATAGAAAATTTTGTCAAAATTTTATTACTATCGAAAAAGTTGGTTAAAATTTTATTACTATAGAAAATTTTGTCAACATTTTACTACTATACAAAATTTTGTCAAGATTTTATTACTATCGAAAAATTTTGTCAAAATTTTATTACCATAGAAAATTTTGTCAAAATTTTATTACAATAGAAAATTTTGTCAAAATATTATTACTATCAAAAAATTTGGTCAAAATTTTATTACTATAGTAAATGTTGTTAAAATTTTATTACTATACAAAATTTTGTCAAGATTTTATTACTATCGAAAAATTTAGTCAAAATTTTATTACTACACAGAAAACCATATCACCAAAATATTTCCAATTAAAAAGTTAATTGAAGTTGAATTTTTTTTCAATTAATAAATTAATTGGTACAATTAACTTTTTAATCAAGATAGAAACATTAAGTTAATTAAGTCAATGATTGAAAATTTTAAAATTTTTAATTAAAAAGTTAATTGATACAATAAACTTTTAATCATATTCGGAAGACTAAGTCAGTTAAAAAAGTGATTAACATTTTTTTAAATTTTTAATTAAATTTTTTTTTTCAAACAATCAATTGTTAATCCAACTAAAAATTCTAAGCCAATTCAAAAGGTTTTTGAAAATAGTTACCTTTTTTTAATTAATAAATTAATTGAGTTTTGCAATCAACATCAATTATATTTTTAATTGAATCAATTAAAAAATTAATTGAAATTTGGTAATGAAATCAATTGATTTTTTAATCAAGATTTTTTTCTATGCCCAATTAAAACTGTGATTGATACTATCATTTTCGTGATTGAAGACATTTCAATTAAAAAATTAATTGGATCAATTAATTTCGTGATTGAATCAGAAAAAAATTTTTTTGTGTGTACAGAAAATTTTGTCAATATTTTATTACTAAACAAAATTTTGTCTAGATTTTATATCTATAGAAAATTTTGTCAAAATTTTATACCTCATTCACATTACACCTCCAAAATCCATTTTAGCTAGATTTCAACTGTCATTTGCCTTATAAAAAATGGATTTCAAATCTACTTTTAGTAGATTTCGAGACTAATGTGAATGAGGTATTATTTCTATGGAAAATTTGGTAAAATTTTATTGCAATAGAAAATTTTGTCAAAACTTTATTACTACAGAAAATTTTGTCAAAATTTTATTACTATAGAAAATTTTGTCAAAATTTTATTACTATCGAAAAATTTTGTCAAAATTTTATTAAAATAGAAAATTTTGTCAAAATTTTATTACTATAGAAAATTTTGTCAAAATTTTATTACTATCGAAAAATTTGATCAAAATTTTATAACTATAGAAAATTTTATCAATATTTTATTACTATAGAAAATGTTGTCAAAATTTTATTACTATCGAAAAATTTGATCAAAATTTTATAACTATAGAAAATTTTATCAATATTTTATTACTATAGAAAATTTTGTCAAAATTTTATTACTATAGAAAATTTTGTCAAAATTTTATTACTATCGAAAAATTTGGTCAAAATTTTATTACTATCGAAAAATTTGGTCAAAATTGTATTACTATAGAAAATTTTGTCAGCATTTTACTACTATACAAAATTTTGTCAAGATTTTATTACTACCGAAAAATTTTGTCAAAATTTTATTACCATAGAAAATTTTGTCAAGATTTTATTTCTATAGAAAATTTTGTCAAAATTTTATTTCTATAGAAAATTTTGTCAAAATTTTATTTCTATAAAAAATTTTGTCAAAATTTTATTTCTATAGAAAATTTTGTCAAAATTTTATTTCTATAGAAAATTTTGTCAAAATATTATTTCTAAAGAAAATTTAGTCAAACTGAATTATTATATACCCCGTATGGACTAGCTTACAATTGAGAAGTTTTAAGATACCTTGCCATCGGCAAGTGTTACCGCAACCCAAGTAATTCGATTGTGGATGACAGTCTTTAGTAGAAGTTTCTATGCAATCCATGGTGGAGGGTACATAAGATTCGGACTGACCGAACTTACGGCCCTATATACTTGTTCTTTTTTATGTAAATTTATTTTTTATAAAATGCCTGTTTTCATTCTAACAACTAAATTTGTGTGGGTGGGCCATTTTCACTGTAGACCAATACCAGGAGTTTACTTCTAAAACTTCTGGGAGCCTAAATTTTATTTGAAATTTTGTGTTTTTGTAAATACATATTCTGCAGATTTTTGTTATCTACCCATATTTTGATGTGATCTCTATATAGTCTTGTGCCGTATTTTAATTTATTGGCAAAAACTGCTGAGATTTGTCGTCGAGTCATATCAACATTTAAAATTAGAGTTCTTTTGGACATATAAACACATATGGCAAACTAGAATACTTAAGTATATCGGTCTATTTGTGGAAACTTAAAAATACAATTGGAATACTGTTAAAATGAGATTTAGGTACACCACTTGGAGTCGACTCGGCAGTGGGAGTCGGAGTGGAGGCTAATAAAAAATGCTGGGGTTGGATTCGGAGCCGGAGTCGAGCAAAATTGACTCGACTCCACAGCCCTGGTTAAAATTAGAGCAATTCCCAATTAAGAAGTAAGAAACTATGGTGAATTCGACCTGGCTCAAGCTCAAAAATATACACAAAACTGGCATCATGGATTTAAAGCTTTGGGCCGTGATAAAGAAAAATATTATTCATTTAACGAACGTAAAGAAAGTTGAAAAACTTCGACTTCTATTTACACCCAGTTTTTTACCAAATTTTGTATAGAAAACAAAATTTGGACAAAATTTTCTATAGAAATAAAATTTTGACAAAATTTTCTTATTTTGACAAAATTTTCTATAGAAATAAAATTTTGACAAAATTTTCTAAAGAAAGAAAATTTTGCCAAAAATTTCTATAGAAATAAAATTTTGACAACATTTTCTATAGAAATAAAATTTTGACAAAATTTTCTATAGAAATAAAATTTTGACAAAATTTTCTATAGAAATAAAATTTTGACGAAATTTTCTATAGAAATAAAATGTGTATAAAATTTTCTATAGAAATAAAATGTTGGTAACATTTTCTATAGTAATAAATTTAAGAAAAAATTTTCTATAGAAATAAAATTTTGACAAAATTTTCTATAGAAATAAAATTTTAACAAAATTTTGTATAGAAATAAAATTTTAACAAAATTTTCTATAGAAATAAAATTTTAACAAAATTTTCCATAGAAATAAATTTTTGACAAAATTTTCTATAGAAATAAAATTTTTACAAAATATTCTATAGAAATAAAATTTTCCATAGAAATAAAATTTTGACAAAAATTAAATTTTGACACAATTTTCTACAGAAATAAAATTTTGCCCAATTTTCTATAGAAAACAAAATTTGGACAACATTTTCTATAGAAATAAAATGTTGCCAAATTTTCTATAGAAATAAAATTTTGACAAAATTTTCTATAAAAATAAAAGTTTGACAAAGTTTTCTATAGAAATAAAATTTTGACAAAATTTTCTATAGAAATAAAATTTTGACAAAATTTTCTATAGAAATAAAGTTTTGACAAAATTTTCTTAGAAAACAAAATTTGGACAAAGTTTTCTATAGAAATAAAATTTTGACAAAATTTTCTATAGAAATAAAATTTTGACAAAATTTTCTATATAAATAAAAATTGACAAAATTTTCTATAGAAATAAATTTTGACAAAATTTTCTATAGAAATAAAATTTTGACAAAATTTTCTATAGAAAACAAAATTTGAACAAAATCTTCTATAGAAATAAAATTTTGCCAAATTTTCTATAGAAAACAAAATTTGGACAACATTTTCTATAGAAATAAAATGTTGCCAAATTTTCTATAGAAATAAAATTTTGACAAAATTTTCTATAAAAATAAAAGTTTGACAAAGTTTTCTATAGAAATAAAATTTTGACAAAATTTTCTATAGAAATAAAATTTTGACAAAATTTTCTATAGAAATAAAGTTTTGACAAAATTTTCTTAGAAAACAAAATTTGGACAAAGTTTTCTATAGAAATAAAATTTTGACAAAATTTTCTATAGAAATAAAATTTTGACAAAATTTTCTATATAAATAAAAATTGACAAAATTTTCTATAGAAATAAATTTTGACAAAATTTTCTATAGAAATAAAATTTTGACAAAATTTTCTATAGAAAACAAAATTTGAACAAAATCTTCTATAGAAATAAAATTTTGCCAAATTTTCTATAGAAAACAAAATTTGGACAAAATTTTCTATAGAAATAAAATTTTAACAAAATTTTCTATAGAAATAAAATTTTAACAAAATTTTCTATAGAAATAAATTTTTGACAAAATTTTCTATAGGAATAAAATTTTGATAAAGTTTTCTATAGAAATAAAATTTTGCCAAATTTTCTATAGAAAACAAAATTTGCACAGAATTTTCTATAGAAATAAAATTTTGACAAAATTTTCTATATTTTAACAAAATTTTCTATAGAAATAAATTTTTGAGGAAATTTTCTATAGAAATAAAATTTTAACAAAATTTTCTATAGAAATAAATTTTTGAGGAAATTTTCTATAGGAATTAAATTTTGACACAATTTTCTATAGAAATAAATTTTTGACAAAATTTTCTATAGAAATAAAATTTTGATAAAGTTTTCTATAGAAATAAAATTTTGCCAAATTTTCTATAGAAAACAAAATTTGCACAGAATTTTCTATAGAAATAAAACTTTTGACAAAATTTTCTATAGAAAACAAAATTTGGACAAAATTTTCTATAGAAATAAAATTTTGACAAAATTTTCTATAGAAATAAAATTTTGACAAAATTTTCTATAGAAAACAAAATTTGAACAAAATCTTCTATAGAAATAAAATTTTGCCAAATTTTCTATAGAAAACAAAATTTGGACAAAATTTTCTATAGAAATAAAATTTTAACAAAATTTTCTATAGAAATAAAATTTTAACAAAATTTTCTATAGAAATAAATTTTTGAGGAAATTTTCTATAGAAATAAAATTTTAACAAAATTTTCTATAGAAATAAATTTTTGAGGAAATTTTCTATAGGAATTAAATTTTGACACAATTTTCTATAGAAATAAATTTTTGACAAAATTTTCTATAGAAATAAAATTTTGATAAAGTTTTCTATAGAAATAAAATTTTGCCAAATTTTCTATAGAAAACAAAATTTGCACAGAATTTTCTATAGAAATAAAATTTTGACAAAATTTTCTATATTTTAACAATATTTTCTATAGAAATAAATTTTTGAGGAAATTTTCTATAGAAATAAAATTTTAACAAAATTTTCTATAGAAATAAATTTTTGAGGAAATTTTCTATAGGAATTAAATTTTGACACAATTTTCTATAGAAATAAATTTTTGACAAAATTTTCTATAGAAATAAAATTTTGATAAAGTTTTCTATAGAAATAAAATTTTGCCAAATTTTCTATAGAAAACAAAATTTGCACAGAATTTTCTATAGAAATAAAATTTTGACAAAATTTTCTATAGAAAACAAAATTTGGACAAAATTTTCTATAGAAATAAAATTTTGACAAAATTTTCTAAAGAAAGAAAATTTTGCCAAAAATTTCTATAGAAATAAAATTTTGACTAAATTTTCTATAGAAATAAAATTTTGACAAAAATTTCTATAGAAATAAAATTTTGATAAAGTTTTCTACAGAAATAAAATTTCTTTCGAATAAAACAAGTTTTTTTATACTAACCACAAAAATTTCATCAATAACTTCATTTTTTTTTTTCATTTGGTAGATTTGTGGTAAAATTTTCTTAAAAAGTTTGGTAGATTATTTTTGGTACGAGTAGCAACCGTGCTTGGCCTCCTTGATTTTAAATGCTGCCCCGTTCTGTGTTTCGCTCGATTAAAAGACACTTCTTTTTAACATATTCTTGAATTTTGAATTTTCTTATGATTTATCTAAATAATTCTGAGCTCTATTGACAGTGTTTCTAATGACACTAATAATAATGAATAATGTGATAACATTAATCCAGCTGATTCCTTTTAGCTCCAAACAAAATCTACAGGCTGTTGAATTCCATTTGAATAATATACACCATTCATCATTATTTTAATACATAAAAAATCTAACACATACACACATATATTACATGTGTATGTATATTGGAATAATAATCCAGAATTCTAATAAATAATTCATTTCATATTTTTATTCACTCACCATTTTCAATTGTCTCCTTAGCACAAGAGATTATCTTGCCTTTGCGACGACGTAAATTTGATTCGAAATTATTATCATCGGTATAATCACCATCACCTTCTAAAGCAGCATCTTCAGCAGTCGTTGACTCCTGTACATCCTCAGATGATTGACGTTCTGAGGACATATTGCCGCTATCGTGCTGTATGAGACTCTCAATGCTTTTATTCATAATAAAGGTGAAATATTGCAAAACACTTTAATTCGTTGACTTTTTTATACTCGTGGTGGAGGAGGGGTAGTGGTGCAGACGAACAAAACCCCATGCGTTAGTTGGACGAAACAAAAACAATTGTCTCTTTCTTCGTTGACACTTTCACTTCGACTAATGCTATTTGTTTAGAACCTCTTTTTTAACACTTCAAACACTCGCACACACTCGCACTGTCTACACCAAACACCGATAGATAAGGCAGGCGTGAGAGATTTATGACTACGCTCTCAACAACAAACAAACACCAACCAACAAGCTGAATGTATGCCTATTAAGGTTTTTAGTTTGTCCTTGTTGCTTATGTTTTTTTTTTTCGTTTTATTGGAATTTTATTATGAATATTTGTTTGTTGATAATATGATGGACTGGTATTTTTGTATATTTTTCCCTTGAAATGTAGCACAGCAAATATTCATTCAACGTATGGTGGCTTATGTAGCCTGCTATAAATCTACAAAGAAAAAAAAAGAGAAAAATAATTTTTGTAAATTTCAATTTAATATGTAAAACTAATGATATAACAAATTGTGTGTTGTAACAAAGTGAGTAGTAACCTTAATAAATTTTATTTTATAAATTTATGTATTAAACTTGATTCATAGTCATTTTCAAGTAGCTTCCTTTGGATTTGACTGCCATTTAATAAAAAGTAAATTGAAAATATTTTCTATTTAGAAGAAAATATCGACCTTTTTATACCCTCCACCCATAAAGTATATATATATTCTGGGTCGTGGTGAAATTCTGAGTCGATCTGAGCATGTCCGTCCGTCCGTCTGTTGAAATCACGCTAACTTCCGAACGAAACAAACTATCGACTTGAAACTTGACACAAGTAGTTGTTATTGATGTAGGTCGGATGGTATTGCAAATGGACCATGTCGGTCCACTTTTACGTATAGCCCCCATATAAACCGACGCTCAGATTTGGTTTGCGGAGCCTCTTGCAGGAGCAAACTTCTTCCAATCCGGCTGAAATTTGGTACATGGTGTTAGCATATGGTCTCTAACAACCATGCAAAAATTGGTCCATATCGGTCCACTTTTACGTATATCCATCATATAAACGGACCCCCAAATTTGGCTTGCAATTGCTCTAAGAGAAGCAAATTTCATCCTATCCGGCTGAAACTTGGTACATGGTGTTAGTATATGGTCTCTAACAACCATGCAAAAATTGGTCCATATCGGTCCACTTTTGCGTATAGCCCCCATATAAACGGACCCCCAAATTTGGCTTGCGATTGCTCTAAGAGAAGCAAATTTCATTCGATCCGGCTGAATTTTGGTATATGGTGTCCATAATCATATATAGCCCCCATATAAACCGATCCCTAAATTTGGTTTTGGAGCCTCTTGGAGGAGCAAATTTCATCCGAGTCAGCTGAAATTTGGTACATTGTGCTAGTATGTTATATAGCCGTTAACAACCATGCCTAACTAGGTCCATATCGGTCTATAGTTATATATAGCCCTCAGATAAATCGACCCCAATCACACAAAAATTGGTCCATATCAAGTTCATAATTCTATATAGCCCCCATATAAACGACCCCCATATTTCAATTCTGACTCTCTACGTACTGTGCAAAAGTCCATGTCGATTAGTAATTATTTGTAGACTTACCTATACATAACTCTTTTGTCTAATATTAACCACGTATGGACTAACTCACCATTTAGAAAACGATGTTAAGAAGTTTTAAGATACCACACTCCAAGTAATTCTATTGTGAATGACAGTCTTTCGTAGAAGTTTCTACGCAATCCATGGTGGAGGGTACATAAGATTCGGCCTGGCCGAACTTACGGCCGTACACCCTCAAAAAAAATCGCTTCTCTAACATATGTTCCAAACATATTTTGCAGGAAGCATATATATTATTGGATACTGCCGAAACATTAATGTGTTTGTCTTATGTGAACATATTGTATGTTTGGAAGCATTTTGAGCCCAAAAATATTATATGCTTGGAAGAATTCTCCCCAAAGAAGATTGTGCTCATTCCCTCACATAATTTTCATTTCCACGAAATTTTTTAGTTCTTGGCACCTTTTTCTGTAATACAAATAATGTTGAAGAAATTATTCAATTTTATAAATTTTTTAATTTTTACCATTCTCCTGGACGGAGAATCGAACCGAGGACCATACAGTTTGTAAGCCATCACACTATCCACTGGGCTACGTAGCTGTTATTGCCATCAATAGACAATTATCGTTATAAGTTATATTTATGTAGCATTGTCTGCAGCGCACACGAGTCGATGCAAACAAAACATTATTTAACAGAAACATACATTTGTTTGCCACGTGGAGCAATAGTTAGCATGTCCGCCTTTCATGCAAAGGGTCGTGGGTTCAATCCCTGCTCCGACCGTACACCAATTTTTTTTTTAATTTACACATTTATATTTATACTATATTAAATTTTTATAAACTTCGAAATGTGGGTTATTAACAGTCAGAAACAGTGCTTGATATAAACGAAATGGACTGAGCTTTTGGATAAAATATTATTTTTTTTTTTTTATTGGAAAAATAACAATTTTGTAATAAAAAACTGTTTTTGGTACAAATGTTTGAAATTTTGGAAGGAATTCAAAAACTCTAACAAAAGAAGAACGTGGAGTCGAGTATAAACATACATAAATAATTTTATAATATACACATAAATTTATTTAGGGGTGTACAGTTTTTTACATGCTGTTTTTTTTTCAAATGTCTATTCTCTTTACTCCGAATACTCATTCTAATATTCAAATTAAATAATATTTAGACTTAAGCATATCAAATTTTTGGCCTTGTCATAAAACAGTTTTCCGAAACAACATACAAGCAATTTCACACAAGTTGCTCTCTTTTGATTCTCTCGCTGTGTTATGTTGATATCTTTCGTCAACCCTCCCGGTTTCCATCTCTATTTCTTTCTCTATACTATCTCTCTCTCTCTCTCTGTCGCTCTCTGAATAAAATATCACAACATATATATGTTTACTCGAAATTTGTAAATGTATATATGTTTACATTAACACATATTATTTTTATGAAACATTCATGCCCCAAACATAATATATTCTAACACACTAACATATGTGTCCCAAACATTTAGAGTTAATTTAGGAACATTACATGTTTGCACTTAAATATATTGTGTTTAAAAATTGTGCTCGAAACACATTTTGTTTATATCGGAACATATGAAAAACATATTTTTCTAACAGTGTATATACTTGTTATATCTTAGTTTTAGTCAATGCGTGATTTTAAGCTGAAATCAAAAACAACCAAATGAAATAAAATTTTGACAAAATTTTATATTTTGCCAAAATTTTCTATAGAAATAAAATTTTCACAAAATTTTCTATAGAAATAAAATGTTGACAAAATTGTTTATAGAAATAAAATTTTGGTATATTATTTTTGGCTCGAGTGGCAACCATGATTATGAACCGATGTGGACCAATTTTTGTGTGATTGGGGATCGACTATATATAACTATAGACAGATATGGATCAATTTTGGCATGTTTATTAGCGGCCATATACTAACACCACGTTCCAAATTTCAACTGAATCGGATGACCTCCTCCAACAGGTTCCGGAGGTCAAACCTGGGGATCGATTTATATGGGGGCTATATATAATTATGGACCGATATGGACCAATTATTGCGTGTTTGTTAGAGACCACATACTAACACCACGTTCCAAATTTCAACCGGATCGGATGAATTTTGCTCCTGCAAAAGGCTCCGAAAGCCAAATCTGGGGATCGGTTTATATGGGGGCTATATATAATTATGGATCTATGTGGACCAATTTTTGCATGCTCATTAGAGACCATATATTAACACCATGTACCAAATTTCAGCCGGATCGGATGAAATTTGCTCCTCCAAGAGGCTCCGCAAGCCAAATGGAGGGATCGGTTTATATGGGGGCTATATATAATTATGGACCAATGTGGACCAATTTTTGCATGGTTGTTAGATACCATGTACTAACACCATGTACCGAATTTCAGCAGGATCGGATGAAATTTGCTTCTCTTAGAGGCTTCACAAGCCAAATTTTGGGGTCCATTTATATGGGGGCTATGCTTAAAAGTGGAGCGATATGGCCCAGTTGCAATACCATCCGACCTACACCAATAACAACTACTTGTGCCAAGTTTCAGTCGATAGCTTGTTTCGCTCGAAGTTAGCGTGATTTCAACAAACGGACAGACATGCTCAGATCGACTCAGAATTTCACCACGACCTAGAATATATATACATTATGGGGTCTTAGAGCAATATTTCGATGTGTTACAAACCGAATGACAAAGTTAATATACCCCCATCCTATGGTGGAGGGTAAAATAAAATTTTGACAAAATTTTCGATAGAAATAAAATTTTTAGAAAATTTTCTATAGAAATAAAGTTTGGACAAACCTTTCCATAGAAATAAAATTTTGACAAAATTTTCTACAGTAGTAAAATTTTAACAAAATTTTGTATAGAAATAAAATTTTGACAAAATTGTCAATCCAAATAAAATTTTTACAATATTTTCTATAGAAATAAAGTTTAGAGAAAATTTTCTATAGTAGTAAAATTTTGACAAAATTTTCTATAGAAATAGAATTTTGACAAAATTTTCTATAGAAATAAAATTTTGACAAATTTTTCTATAGAAATAACATTTTGACAAAATTTTATATAGAAATAAAATTTTGACAAAATTTTCTATAGAAACAGAATTTTGACAAAATTTTCTATAGAAATAAAATTTTGACAAAATTTTATATAGAAATAAAATTTTGACAAAATTGTTTAAAGAAATAAAATTTTGACAAAATTTTCTAAAGATATATAATTTTGAAAAAAAACATTTATAGAAATAAAATTTTGGGAAAATTTTCGATAGAAATAAAACTTTGACAAAATTTTCTATAGAAATAAAATGTTGACAAAATTTTCTATAGAAATAAAGTTTTGACAAAATTTTAACAAAATTTTTGAGGAAATTTTCTATAGTAGTAAAATTTTGACAAAATTTTCTATAGAAGTAAAATGTTGACAAAATTTTGTACAGAAATAAAATTTTGACAAAATTTTCTATAGTAGTAAAATTTTGACAAAATTTTGTATAGAAATAAAATTTTGACAAAATTTTCTATAGTAGTAAAATTTTGACAAAATTTTGTATAAATATAAAATTTTGACAAAATTGTCAATACAAATAAAATTTTGACAACATTTTCTATAGAAATAAAACATTACAAAAAAATATGTAGCAATAAAAAATATATATATTACAACACAATTGCGAGCAAATTAAACTGTGTAAATCAGTCAAAGGAATGGTGGAAAATGGCGAGAGAAATACGTAAGCAAAGGAATCTGGTTGGAACGGGAATTACCTCCGATATATTTAGACGTCATTATGAAGAATTGCTGAATAGCAATGAAGAAACTACCTTAATTTATTATGCACCTCCATTCAAGGAAGATTTTGACTTAGATAGACCATTTTCTAACTCCGAATTAAACCAAATTCTGTCCAAAGTAAAGAACAATAAGGCCCCAGGCGAGGACAGAATACCCTTTGAGTTTTTCAAAAATGGTACAGACATATTCCACAACTGTCTTCTTAAAACATATAATAATATTTATGCAAGTGGAAAAATTGACCCCGTATTCACAAAAACAATAATTTATCCGATATATAAGAAAGGAAATATTAATGTGGCGGCAAATTACAGAGGCATATCATTTATGAACTGCGCAGCAAAAATATTTATGGGTTTAATAAATGAACGGCTCTATAACTGGGTAGAAAACCATGAAATTTTAAACGAATACCAAGCTGGATTTCGGAAAAAATACTCTACAATCGATAACATTTACAATCTTTCTGCGATAGTCAACATAAAACTAAGAGAGAGGAAGAAAGTATATGCGTTTTTTATAGATTTTAAGGCCGCTTTTGATAATATATCAAGGCAAGCTTTAATATATAAACTTTTCCGAATGGGTATATCACATAAATTAGTGACTTTAATAGAGAAAATATACAGCAAGACTAAATCAGCCGTGTGGAACGGCAGAGAACTCTCCGAGTACTTCGAAACGAAAAAAGGAGTAAAACAAGGATGTCTGCTATCACCATTATTATTCGCTCTTTACATCAATGATATGCATGATTTTCTGGAAGGTGGTATATATGTGGAGAATATCAACATTAGACTTCTTCTATATGCAGATGATATTGTTCTGCTAGCAGACGATATAAATATCCTACAAAACATGATAGCAAAACTTGAAATTTATTGTAAAATGTGGAGTTTGGAAGTAAATTTATCAAAATCTGAAATTATGGTCTTCAGAAATGGAGGAAAATTAAATAGATATGAGAGATGGACATACAACGGATTGGAAATAAAAATAGCAAACGAATTTAAATACTTGGGGGTCACATTTACACCAAAAATGAAATTCAATAAGCATGTGAAAAATAGAAACAATGAAGCAAAAAATGCAATAAATGCAACATGGAAACAATTTATAGGAAGAGAGGATATAAGCATGAATGCTAAGTGGAGATTGTTTCTTGCTGTCTGCCGATCAATCCAGGCATATGGGGCACAAGTTTGTGGGTTTTCTCACTTCGAAGAAATTAATATGGTACTGCGATATTTTCTAAAACGGATTCTAAGAGTAGCAAGTCATACCCCAAATTATATATTAATGCTTGAAACGGAAGTGGAGGACACCCAAATTTATACACTGGGACTTCATTTGAAATATATAGAAGATACCCTGTTCCATTACTCACAAAAAAGACTCCCAAATAGACTTTCTGAGATAGTATTCCATCAAGCTTGTTTCTGGGCAAAAGAATTAAAAACACTGTCACAAACCTTTAATCTGCCATGGCCAAATGTATCCTCTTTATCGGACTGGAAATTATTTGCACAAAATTTAATAAGTAGCATAAAACAGCAGAAGAATGAAGAAAGACTGAACCGAAAACAGGATAGTCAAAGTTTAAGGTTATATAAATATTTGAACTCAAGCAAGGCTCACATTTATTTAAATGAAAAGTATTCATATGAAAAGGTTGTGTGGATTTTTAAGGCTCGAAGTGGAATGATTCCTCTTGGATATAACCAATTTGATACTAGCGAACAGAACAGAATATGTAAGCTATGCAATATGCGTGAGATTGAGACTCTTCAACATTTCTTGGGAATATGTCCTGTCCTCAGAGAATATAGATCTGTCATATTTGGGAAACATGGAGGAAATTATAAAAATACTTGATGGAGATGGCGAAGGAGACTGGGATAAACTAGTAAACTACCTACAAATCTGCTGTAAATATCGGCAATTTTTGATTAATGAATATCATTAAAAAAAAAAAAAAAAAATGAATTACAATATTAATACGCTATGCGACTGACGTAGTTGTTTTGTTTACATAGTCGCAAATATATAACAAATCTTCTTAAATTGAATATTATGTATAAATGTTCCTTTAAACAATTGTATAACTGAAGATAACTATTGTATTCAATAAAGAAGTACTTAACTAACTAGAAATAAAGTCTTGAGGAGATTTTCTATAGTAGTAAAATTTTGACAAAATTTTCTATAGAAATAGAATTTTGACAAAATTTTCTATCGAAATAAAATTTTGACAAAATTTTCTATAGAAATAAAATTTTGACAAAATTTTCTATAGAAATAAAATTTTGACAAAATTGTCTATAGAAATAAAATTTTGACAAAATTGTCAATACAAATAAAATTTTGACAATATTTTCTATAGAAATAAAGTTTTGAGAAAATTTTCTATAGTAGTAAAATGTTGACAAAATTTTCTATAGAAACAGAATTTTGACAAAATTTTCTATAGAAATAAAATTTTGACAAAATTTTCTATAGAAATAACATTTTGACAAAATTTTCTATAGAAATAAAATTTTGACAAAATTTTCTATAGAAATAAAATGTTGACAAAATTTTCTATAGAAATAAAATTTTGACAAAATTTTTTAAGGAAATAAAATTTTGACAAAATTGTTTAAAGAAATAAAATTTTGACAAAATTTTCTAAAGATATATAATTTTGAAAAAAAAATTTATAGAAATAAAATTTTGGGAAAATTTTCGATAGAAATAAAACTTTGACAAAATTTTCTATAGAAATAAAATGTTGACAAAATTTTCTATAGAAATAAAGTTTTGACAAAATTTTAACAAAATTTTTGAGGAAATTTTCTATAGTAGTAAAATTTTGACAAAATTTTCTATAGAAGTAAAATGTTGACAAAATTTTGTACAGAAATAAAATTTTGACAAAATTTTCTATAGTAGTAAAATTTTGACAAAATTTTGTATAGAAATAAAATTTTGACAAAATTGTCAATACAAATAAAATTTTGACAATATTTTCTATAGAAATAAAGTATTGAGAACATTTTCTATAGTAGTAAAATTTTGACAAAATTTTCTATAGAACTAAAATTTTGACAAAATTTTCTATAGAAATAAAATTTTGACAATATTTTCTATAGAAATAAAATTTTGACAATATTTTCTATAGAAATAAAATGTTGACAAAATTTTCTATAGACATAAAATGTTGACAAAATTTTGTACAGAAATAAAATTTTGACAAAATTTTTTATAGTAGTACAATTTTAACAAAATTTTCTATAGAAATAAAATTTTGACAAAATTTTCTATAGAAATATAATTTTAACAAAATTTTCTATAGAAATAAAATGTTGACAAATCTTAAGTTTCAATCAGGTTTATCAAAATTCTTGCAATAGCCCATTTATGGTATTCTATCCAAAACGATCCTGAAAACAGACCATTTAAATTTCATTCTGCTGCAGGAAAACAAAACTCATACATGAAATTGGCTCCAGTAAGACGACCACATTATTTGTCTTATTACAAATAGTGATATGGTAGGACAAAGGAAGCTCCAAAAACAATTCACCCATCCCTACTATTTTAAAATGTTGAGTTTTACCTTTTGAATTCATATTTTCCCTACAATGATAACAAACAAAATAAAATCCCTTCTGTTGCATTTTTGGGTGTTGTGGAATACATAAAAGGAAGAAAATAGAAATCCACAGAAACAAGTGTTCTTTCGGTATGGTTTCCCTTTTGCCTCTCGACAAGTCTCTCTTTCTGTAAATTAATCTGAGTGGCTATAAGGATTCGAGTAGTGATTATGCTCTTTATCTACCATAAACTCATCACAAGCTATTTGACTTTGAATCCCTTTTTTCATCCTTTTGTTGGTTGTTACCTTAACATAGCAGATAGTTTACATGGCATCCTCCTTTAAATCCTAGGAGCTATGTTGTGAAATGTGCACTGGAAGTCCGTGGTTATAAACTAGGAGAATTATCAACGATATATATGTTTTTGGTCTTTGAATGGTAAGTGTGCTTCCAAGCTCCTTTGTGTGATTTCCTTTCAACGCGAATACAAAATAAAATTCTTTGTATTACATAAACCCTAAGGTCACCTTTAGAAATAACAGAATTAGATTAATATTAAAAATTAAAAAAACAACAATAATAATGTAAATAGTAAGAATTTAGCCATCGTAGGTTAGAGGGTATAATAAGTTAGTTAAGATACAAGTCGAAATTTCCCTGACTTATTTTGACAGATAACCACTTGTTTAGTGCTGTAATGGAATCTTATCTCTAGGGTACTCAGTTTTCTCACTTGAGAACTGGGTAGCAAACAAAATTGACTGGCCTCCAAATAAGTCCTACTATCATCAAACTTTTTCGATATCCATATACACTGCCAAAATCCTACTGATCGTTGGCTAACTCTCTTTCCAATGTTCTTTTTTTAATCGCAGTCGGGTTCGCCACAAAATTTTTGTCGCCGTTCCATAATCCAATATATGAGTCGACTTCATTCGCATCGACTTTTAAATCTGTAAGGTTGTCTTATGTAGCCCCTGACTGGTACCGTCATTACCCTCATATGGTCATATGAGTGCTGTAATGGAATCTCATCTCTAGGGTACTCAGTTTTCTCACTTCTCCTACTATCGTCAAACTTTTTCGATATCCATATACACTGCCAAAAATCCTACTGATCGTTGGCTAATTCTCTTGCCAATGTTCTTTTTTTAATCGCGATCGGGTTCGCTACAAAATTCTCGTCGCCGTTCCATAATCCAATATATGAGTCGACTTCATCCGTATCGACTTTTAAATCTGTAAGGTTGCCATCTGTAGCCCCTGGCTGGTACCGTCATTAGCCCCATATGGTCATTTTGCTTCTGCTATACATCTGATAGTCACTGTGCTATTCGAAGATAAATTCGCATTATGAGTACAAGATCCATTCCTTTAACTTCACCCTCACCGACTTTTAAATTTACTAGTTTGCCTTCTGTAATCCCTTGCGGGTACCGTCATTGCGCCCACATTACCCTATTGCTTCTGCTATAGGTTAGGTGGCAGCCCGATGTATAAGGCTTACTTAGACTATTCAGTCCATTGTGATACGCCAGTGAGTGCTGCCCGATTCCATGTCAACCTCAATGACAAGGGACCTCCTTTTTATAGCCGAGTCCGAACGGCGTTCCACATTGCAGTGAAACCACTTAGAGAAGCTTTGAAACACTCAGAAATGTCACCAGCATTACTGAGGTGGGATAATCCACCGCTGAAAAACTTTTTGGTGTTCGGTCGAAGCAGGAATCGAACCCACGACCTTGTGTATGCAAGGCGGGCATGCTAAAAATTCCACCACGGTGGCTCCCTAGGGAGCTTCTTCTATACGTCTGATAGCCATTGTGCTATCCGTCCAAGGTCCATTTCTTGAACTTTACCCACATTGACTTTGGGATTTGTGAGTTTTCCCTATGTAACCTCTGGCGGATACCGTCATTGCGCTCATATGGCACTTTGACTTCTGCTATACAAACGATAGCCATTGTGCTATTCGAAGATAAATTCGCATTATGAGTCCACGGTCAATTCCTTTAACTTCACCCACATCGACTTTGAAATCTGCAAGTTTGCCTTCTGTAATCCCTGGCGGGTACGCATTTTCTCCCATACATAAGATACATAATTTTGTAGGCCCCAATTAGTCGACCTGTAGACGAGTCGAAAGGTTGCGATAATTTGACAAGTCGATCCTCCCCTAAGGTACCGACATCAAAAGGAGTTAATCCCTCAAGAAAGAGGTTTAAGGAACGCAGAAATGCCTTGCTTATCCTAAAGAAATTAGGATCAGTCGACCCAAGCACGGTGTCGACTAAAGGGTGATACGGTCAAAATTTGGTCAAGGGAAAACGCGTGTAAATCGGTGAAATCTTTTATTTAAAAAATCAAATTAAATTTCTTTTTCAAGTTCAATTAGTATAAAATTCAGGAAAAATATTCAGTTAGGCTTTCGCTTTTCCAAATCCGAATTGCCGGGCCTCACGCTTGACACCTGCCATCAGATTTTGTACAGCCACCTTGTCCACCTTCTTCGCCGCAGAAAGCCAGTTTGCCTTGAACTGCTGCTCGTCCTTAGCAGTTTTTTTGGTCTTCTTTAGGTTCCGCTTGACAATAGCCCAGTATTTCTCAATTGGGCGGAGCTCTGGCGTGTTGGGAGGGTTCTTGTCCTTGGGAACCACCTGCACGTTGTTGGCGGCGAACCACTCCATGGCCTTTTTACCGTAATGGCAAGATGCCAAATCCGGCCAAAACAGTACGGAACAACCGTGTTTCTTCAGGAAAGGCAGCAGACGTTTATTCAAACACTCTTTCACGTAAATTTCTTGGTTGACAATCCCGGAAGCTATGAAAATGCTGCTTTTCAAGCCACAGGTACAAATGGCTTGCCAAACCAGATATTTTTTGCGAACTTTGACAGTTTTATGTGCTTGAAAATATCTGCTACCTTTCCCCTTCCTTTTGCCGTATAAAACTCCTGTCCCGGAAGCTGCTTGTAGTCGGCTTTGACGTAGGTTTCGTCGTCCATTACCACGCAGTCAAACTTCGTCAGCATCGTCGTGTACAGCCTCCGGGATCGCGCTTTGGCCGTCGTATTTTGTTTATCATCGCGATTTGGAGTCACTACCTTCTTTTAAGTCGATAGTCCGGCTCGTTTTTTGGCTCGATGCACGGTTGTAGACGATACACCCAGCTTATTTGCGGCATCTCGGAGAGAGAGGTTAGGGTTTCGCTTGAAACTACCGGCAACTCTCTTTGTCGTCTCAGCGGCTTCCGGTTTTCGATTTCCGATCCAGACTTCCTGGCTGTCGACAAACGTTCCCCAAACACTTTAAGTACATTTGTAACGGTTGATTTGGCAACTTTTAGCGATTTTGCCAGCTTTGCGTGCGAGTAGCTCGGATTTTCGCGATGCGCGAGCAAAATTTTGATACGCTGCTCTTCTTGCTTGGACGGCATTTTGACAACTGAAGAGTGAATTCCAAAATCAAAATAGGAGCAACATTCTACACACACACACACCTTCAAAATGAGGGGTGTTCAGGTTTTTTAAATGCAAAATTGAAAGAAATACGTCAAGTTTATATTGACCAAATTTTGACCGCATCACCCTTTAAGCAAAGCAATTCCTTAAAATGGGCGCAAGGAATTCTTGAAGCTGGAAAGAGGGAAAGATCGCCGGATGAACTGTCATCTTCCAAAAGGGATCAAAGATCGTTTGCCTCAGTGGCAAAAAAAACAGCCTTGTGATGGCGATTGTTAACAGGGAAGCAGAGGACAATATTGTTCCAAAGCCTGGCATCTACTCACAGGTGTTGGAAAAGCTTCCCTTCCCATATCCTCGACACCAAGAGGCTGGTTGGTATCAAGGATGATTTAAGCTAGTCGCTTGTGAGGACCAGATGTCTATAAAATGTTTTAAAGCTGCTTTGATACTAATTGGTGAAGTTTGGGAAGGAGCTGCTCTAGAGTTAGTCGAGAGGAAAGACATACCGGCTAGACCTAGAGCACATGCATGGATACCTGCAAACCCTTCTGACCCTGAATCTATTTTAAATAGACTGAAACAATGCAATCCAGATCTTCCAGCAGCTGATTGGAAGGTTGGCCGTTTGGATGAAGTGGATGGACCAAGACGGTATGCTGTATTTATATTGAACACTCAGTCTTTGCCACATTTAACAAAGTCCCAGGGCCTTGTATATTATGGCTTTTATTATATCCAAATGAAGGTATATAAAAACGATCAGCTAAATGATTCAGAAATGGACAAGCCTCTGCCTGAATCAGAAATAAGCAGATCTTCCTGCGAAGTCGAGGGAGATATCAAAGATGCAGACATGGATGGACTGCCTCAAAACTCACAAAAGTTGAACCGATGGTTATTGCGAGAGTCACCGAGATCTGCGAAAAGGACAGTCTTGATGACTCTTGTCTTGTCTTGCCGCCGTTCCATAATCCAATATTTGAGTCCAAATTCTATTCTGTAAACCCTGGCAGGTACTCTCATTGCGCCCACATGACCCTTTTGCTTCTGTTATACATCTGATAGCCATTGTGCTATGGATCCGTGTATTCAGAACATCAGCATCAACTCGATGTACAGCATCATCCTTCATAGTTATTGACCTAAAAGAAATGCAGATGTTATTGTGATCGGTGTCCTATTGCGATCGATGTCTACGATTAGAGCGGAGAGTCAAGGATCTGGAAGAATGCAATGTGAGGAGTTGTAAGGAGTTACAACCACTTAAAACTCTTTGAAGAGATTCTAGATCCTATTATCGAGTACCAGAGCTTCTTCTTGGTTCTACTATATCTTTGATAGAAATTCGGTTATCCATATTCTTACTATAGTCAAGGTTGGGATATCTGTGGTATACCTCCGAACTGGAGAATACATTCGTCATTTTAGAAATGCATTTTACTTCTTATTTCTAAATGTCAATGCTGTCAGATAGTCTTCTTTCTACTGCTATACACCTGGAATCTGAATTTCGGTGTCTGCTTTTATCTTACAATTTTTCGAAATGCAGAATGTATTCAAATGTACGGCATCATCCTTCATAATTGTTGACCTAAAAGATATGCAGATGTTATGCTTCGTTTTGGGATGGATGTCCACGACTGGAGCGTATATCTCTCTCTCTCTCAGATGCTTGTACCACCTTTCTCGCATTTGAACTGTTACGACCAGTTCGATCACATTGAAGAAACTCTGGATCCTGTTATTGATCTGGGTTTCACCACGGATCTAATTCTCCTTTTTATACGTTAATGACATTACGTCCAGAAATTCTTCTTGATAGCCATTCGACTAACCGTATTCTTACTATAGCCTGCCAAACAGAATTTCGTTGTCTGCGTATACCACGTAATCTTCCACCTTTCTCGCTTGTGAGACGATTACTCTGAATCCTATTAATGGCCTAGGTTTCACTCTGTATCGCATTCTACTCCTAAATGTCAATGGGCTCAGATTGTCTTCTTGTATCTAATATAACTCTGATGGACTAAGGCATCGTTCTGGATATCTTCCCTCTAATCTGCCATTCTTGATGCCTTAATAAGGAGCTCTGAAGTTTAATTTCAGAATCTTTAAATCGCTCAGGTATTACTATTCCCCACGCTATCCTGAATTGCTCCCACCATTAGCTTAAAGTAAAGCCTTCTTGTTTCTGATATATCTCTGATGGACTAAAGCGTCGTTCTGGATCTCATTCCTTTAATCTGTCATTCTTGATGCCTTAACGAGTGGTCCTCGTTAGTATTTTAGGATCTATCTAGTCCATCTGATTAGCAATGTATTCTCCCCCGATTCCCATCCCAGCTCTAAGAATCACCTGTAGTTATCATAATTCATTGGTCGCGGCGGCGACAGTTGTATTCTGCCAGGCAAATTGAATCGGGAGAGTTATAAGCATATACCAACTTAAGCAATCATGACAGTTATCAGCCCAATCACTTTGGATGACATGAATTTCGAGGAATCTTGGATGAAAAGTATACCTCCAAACCGGCATTCGCGTCTTTGTTCTTTTTACGGAGAGAGAGAGAGAGAGAGTTGCAAATGATCTGCAGACTCCATTGCTACAGAGAAGTCCTGTCTTTATTATCTAGGAGTTCTGAAGTTTAATTTCAGAATTTTTAAATCACTCAAGTGTTAATATACTCCACGCTACCCAGAATTGCTGTCGTTATGGGCTTAACAGTAAGGCCTTCCTATTGTAATATGCTGATCGAGGGAAGTAATGGAGTTTGAGTCTATAGAGTTCTCCAGCAAAAGGAACCAAAAAAGTCATAGGTATATTAACCCGAAATTCTAACTTAGGAACATCTCAGGTGTGTCGAGTTCTTGTAGATCTATTTTGCTACTATAGTAAATTTCTACAAGGCCGACATGTGTCTGGGATGAAACGTATTTCTCCAAACCGGCGTTCGCTTCTTTGTCCTTTTTAAGGAGAGAGATAGAGTTGAATCGATCTACAGACTCCATTGCTACAGGGAAGACCTGTTTTTATTATCTAGGAGTTCTGATGTTAAATTCAGAATTTTTAAATCAAGTGTTAATATACCCCACGCTACCCACAATTGCAGTCGTTATGGGCTTAACAGTAAGGCCTTTCTATTGTAATATGCTGATCGAGGGAAGTATGTTAATGGAGTTTGAATCTATAGAGTTTTCCAGCAAAAGGAACCACCAAAGTCATAGGTATATTAATCCGAAATTCTAACATAGGAACATCTCAGGTGTGTCGAGTTCTTGTAGATCGATTTTGCTGCCATAGTAAATTTCCTACTGCAAGGCCGACATGTGTCTGGGATGAAACGTATTTCTCCAAACCGGCGTTCGCTTCTTTGTCCTTTTTAAGAAGAGAAAGAGAGAGAGAGAGTTTGAGCGATCTGCAGGCTCCATTGCTATAGGGAAGTCCTGTCTTTATTATCCAGGAGTTCTGAAGTTTAATTTCAGAATTTTTAAATCGCTCAAGTGTTAATATACTCCACGCTACCCAGAATTGCTGTCGTTATGGGGTAAACAATAAAGCCTTCCTATTGTAATATGCTGATCGAGGGACGTAATTGAGTTTGAGTCAATAGAATTATCCAGCAAAAGGAACCAAAAAAAGTCAAATGTATATTAACCCGAAATTCTAACTTAGGGGCATTTCAGGTGAGTCGAGTTCTTGTAGATCGATTTTGCTGCCATAGTAAATTTCCTTCTGCAAGGCCGACATGTGTCTGGGATTAAAACGTATTTCTACAAACCGGCGTTCGCTTCTTTGTCCTTTTTAAGGAGAGAGAGGGAGATAGAGTTGGAGCGATCTGCAGACTACATTGCTACAGGGAAGTCCTGTCTTCATTATCTAGGAATTAAATTCAGTATTTTTAAATCAAGTGTTACTATACCCATTGGCGGAGCTAGAAATTTTCTCTGGGGGGGCTATGCCCCCCCAGACATCCTTCAAAATTTTGTCGAAATTTCCGAAGCGATAAATTACCCCTATTGATAAAACTATACATGATTGATACTATCATTTTTTTTGATTGAATACATTTCAATTAAAAACAAGTAAGTAAAATCTAAAGTCGGGCGGAGCCGACTATATTATACCCTTCACCACTATGTAGACAAACATTTGTGTTACCATCTCAACTACTTAAAATTTGCTGGGAGCTATATAAAGGTTTGCATTTCCAGATACAAATACTTTTAATGGAAACAATTTTTTGTACTTCTACAAAAACTCTAGAATTAAAATTTAAATCGGCTAACGCCCTAGGATGATACACAATGTTAGTAAAAAATATGGGAAATATGAAGCGAGAGAAATTTTAATGCAATTGTACAAAAGAGATTTTTAATTTTTCAGGCGATGCATATGTATTCGAGATATAGGACAATTAGAGTAATATTTACAATTTTTGCTACTCAGCAGTGGCGATTTTACAAGGATATTGGTTAGATCTCGCCAAGATATGTGTAGGGCGACTTGGAGCCTTATTTAAAACTCATCCGTTCTGTGGAAATTTTGGCATTGCAGTGTGTAGGATATGGGGAAATCATCACAGAATTTTGTGTAAACTGTGAGAATTTTGGCCATATTTGTATTCTCTGTGGAAACTATCCAGTCAATTGGAGGAAAATCCCATTGAAAATGGGTCTAAAATATGAAACAGTCGACCATATTTCCCCAACTCTGGTGTACGTATATATGGGAGCTATATACAATCTGAACCGATTTTGAATAAATTTGACATGTATAGTTAGAATAATAATTCTGCTATCTATGCGAAATTTCACGTAAATGGGAGTATAACTTTGGCCCCCCTGGTCATATGAGTGCAAATCGGACGGGAGATATATATGGGAGCCATATCTAAATCTGAATCGATTTCAACCAAATTTGGCACAATTACCTATACTACTAAACGTACTCCTTGTGCGAAATTTGAAGCAAATCACGGCAAAACCCTGGATTTTGAGGCCATATAAGTTCAATCGGACGAAAGATATATATGGGAGCTATATCTAAATCTGAACCGATTTTAACAAAATTTGACACACTTAACGATACTATTAAACGTACCCCTTGTGCAAAATTTGAAGCAAATCACGGCAAATCTCTGGCTTTTGTGGCCATATAAGTTCAAATCGGACGAAAGATATATATGGGAACTATATCTAAATTTGAACCGATTTCAATCAAGTGTACCAAGCATTGGTAGAATGTCAATTCTACTCTTTATGCAAAATTTCACGAAAATCGGTAGTAACCTTTGGCCTATGTGGTCATATGAGTCTAAATCGGACGAAAGATATATATGGGAGCTATATCTAAATCTGAACTGATTTTGCTGATATTTTGCAAGTTTTTTGAGACTCATAAAATATTCGGATGTACTGAATTTGAAGAACATCGGTTGATAAACACGCCAATTATGACCAGATCGGGGATAAATATATATGGCAGCTATATCTAAATCTGAACCGATTTTTTCCAAAACCAATAGCAATTGTCTCTGTCTCAAGAAACGGCCCTATGCCAAATTTGAGGACGATCGGACTTAAATTGCGAGCTGTACTTTGTGCACAAAATTACATATACAGACAGACGGACGGACAGACAGACAGACAGACGGACATCGCTAAATCGACTCAGATTTTAATTCTTACCCGATCGGTATACTAAAAGATGGGTCTATGACCACTATTTCTTGGCGTTATATACAAATGCACAAACTTATTATACCCTGTACCACAGTAGTGGTGAAGGGTATAATTAATTAGATCAATTAATTTCATGGTTGAAGACAAAAAATATTTTATTGTATGTGGGAGCCGGTTCCACGACACCGCTATAAATAATCAAATAGCAACTTACCATTATTTAATATAACAAAAAATAAAAGCATTGCTTTAAGTATGTGTTTGAAAAATATTGTTTGTAATTTATTTTTAATTCAAGACAACAAACATATGATTTTTAAATTTTATTTAAAATGTGTGTTTTAAAACAGGACTAGACATCATAAAGCAAAACATAAACTTAATATATTCATCGTGTATAAAAAATACTAAGAATAAAAAATTAAATAAAAGGCAAAAAATAAATTGAATATTATAAAACGTCTATCTTCGATTAGTTTTTAGAAATTCTCTGAGAACAGAATACAACGAAGCAACTGTCGAGAGCAGCGGTGCCAACTCTGTGGATTTTTCGTGATTTTGACGATTTTAGATGGTAAATTGGGCATGTGACGATTTATGATTTTAATCAACGTAGTTATAAATTGACTATTTTTGAAAATGTGCGTCTCAAGTTTCCTTTTAGTGTTTTTATTACGTGTTTTTAGTTGTAATGTAAATATCAATACTAAAAAATATGCTTAACATACTCTCTCTGCAACAATCTTAATTGGATTAAACACATCGCAAAGCTTGAATTAAAATATAAATCAACTGTAGCTTTGATTATTCTGGGGGGGGCAAGAACTATTCTGGGGGGGCATAGCCCCCCCCCAGAATAGGGGGGGGCAAGAACTATTCTGGGGGGGGCATAGCCCCCCCCAGCACCACCCTAGCTACGCCAATGACTATACCCCACGCTACCCAGAATGGAATTTGAGCCTATAGAGTTCTCCAGCAAAAGGAACCAAAAAACTCATAGGTATATTAACCCGAAATTCTAACTTAAGAACATCGAGTTCTTGTAGATCTATTTTGCTACCATAGTAAATTTCCTTCTACAAGGCCGACATGTGTCTGGGATGAAACGTATTTCTCCAAACCGGCGTTCGCTTCTTTGCCCTTATTTGGGAGAGAGAGATAGAGTTGAAGCGATCTGCAGGCTTCATTGCTACAGGGAAGTCCTGTCTTCATTATCTAGGAGTTAAATTCAGAATTTTTAAATCAAGTGTTACTATACCCCACGCTACCCAGAATTGCTGTCATAGGTATATTAATCCGAAATTCTAACTTGGGAACATCTCAGGTATGTCGAGTTCTTGTAGATCGATTTTTCTGCCATTG
The DNA here is from genome assembly GCF_050003625.1 of Haematobia irritans. Taxonomy (NCBI): domain Eukaryota; kingdom Metazoa; phylum Arthropoda; class Insecta; order Diptera; family Muscidae; genus Haematobia; species Haematobia irritans. The sequence goes on from NC_134398.1 coordinate 42,250,563, forward strand.
TAAATTTCCTTCTGCAAGGCCAACATGTGTCTGGGATTAAAACGTATTTCTCCAAACCGGCGTTCGCTTCTTTGTCCTTTTTAAGTAGAGAAAGAGAGAGAGAGAGAGAGTTGGAGCGATCTGCAGGCTCCATTGCTACAGGGAAGTCCTGTCTTCATTATCCAGGAGTTCTGAATCTTTAAATCGCTTAGCTGTTACTATAACCAAAGCTATCCTGAATTGCTATCATTATTGGCTTAACATGGCGGTAGTAATGGAGGGAGTAATTGAGTCTCTAGAGTTCTCCAGAAAAAGAAACCAACAAAGTCATAGGTATATTAACTCGAAATTCTAACACAGGAACATCTCAGGTGTATTGAGTTCAGTCGGTTTTGCTGCCATAGTAAATTTCCTTCTGCAAGCCCAACATATCTTTATACTGTTAAAAGCCAATGGTGTGTCCGCTAAAGAAATGTTCCCTCGCCATTTTGACAAAATCGTAGTATAGTTCTATCCTCAGGGATATGCTATCGTGGTCCTGTGACTTCCGTAGTATATTATAATGAACCATTTACATGGTCTTGTTCATGTTGTCAGGACAGAGGGATGTGTCGCGAGAGCAAAGAGAAAAGTAAGACAAATAGCATGGCCATCAGCTCAAACGCCTTGGTAACCCAAAGGGATTCACCATTCACTTGTAAGGCGGCTTGTCTGCATCGCGCTTGCCGCAACCGACTTTTTGTGTTAAAAACAAACATGACATTGTAAATATCTCCGCCGAGGCTGAATGTCGCCATCTTGCTCCCTACCTGATTCCAGAGTTATTCATTGCTTAGAAGTGTTTTATTTAATGTTTGGGGATGGGAGCTACCGTGGTGCAATGGTTAGCATGGCCACCTTGCATACACAGGGTCCTGGGTTCAAACCCAGTTTAGACCAAACACCAAAAATTTTTCAGCGGCGAATTATCCCATCTCATGATAGTGACATTTCTGAGTATTTCAAAGCTACTCTAAGTGGTTTCACTGCAATGTGGAACGGCTTTCGGACTCGGCTATAAAACGGAGATCCGTTGTCATTGAGCTCAACATAGAATCGGCCATCACTCAGTGATAAGAGTGAAGTTCACCACTCTGGTATCTCAATGGACTGAATAGTCTAAGTGAGCCTGAAATATCGGGCTGCCACTATACATAACCTAACCTAAGGTTGGGAGATCCTTGGAAGGTAACCCTGGACGACCAATGCTCAATCTCAGCACACATTCGCCATAGATTCTTACGCTGTACACTTGAACAATTAAATTCTATTCTTGTAGGATCCTTAATTATCTATTCTCTCTAGAGCTTCGACTAATGTCTTTACTGGAAATTTTTTTTCACAAAGCATCCTCAAAATTCCATAAACAACAATGACGGTGGTATAATCATCTCCCTCGACCCAGACATCATTGTACAATCAAAAATGCCAACCATTACGAATGGGAGTAATTTCCTCGATTTTCTTCTTCAATACTTTAATTCGCAATATGTCCACACGGTATTATATGTTCATCTTATAAGGAGGCTATTATCTATAATCCATAATGACTATTAAATTGAGCGACATTGTCTCGTTTTGCCGCAGTCATAGTTCTTGTCGCCAGAGCTAGAACGGTAAATAACAATGGACAAAAACAATTGACGGTGGGTCATCGACAAATGGGTCGATGTACCAGAGAAATTACATGTGAGATGGTATTGAAGAATCGATATGGAGTGTATTCGTTGTGGTCTCTCGCCAACATTGTTGCCATTGTCTCATGTACGTATATAATGAACTAGACATCTACGAGTGATTGAGGACTAACTACGTGTATTACTTGCCCCACAAATCGATTAAAACCCTATAAACATTTACAAGAGTTTTGAAATGGTAAATATGAAATGGATGGGAGTGTGTATTCCCATAGTGTGTAGGTCCTATAAGTACATATCTTACTAATAAGGAACATTCCAAAAAACAGTCAAATGCCAATACATCAACTTGTGTCCAGATCGAGAAACTCCGTCGGATGTGCCCATAGTGAGCTGCTGGTGTGCCGGGAATGTTTCTCCGTGCAATTGAAAAGTTGACTCGTGTAATGTGGCTCTTGATTACAGATGGAATCTACGTCAGCTACGCTGCTACCACGTTTAGATAGGAATTGAGGTGGCTGTCTTTACCTGATTTTAGCTGGACCAAAAAATATCCTGGTCAGCCGTGGTAGGTCTCTTTCCTCTGGTGCTATGAGTGGGAATCGAACTCTAAGAAAAGGATTAAACTTGTAACTTCTCACTGTTTCAGCTTTCTTGAACTCTGTTCAGTTGTGTCAGGTATGCTGTCTAATCTGATCTCTTTTGTAACGCTCAATCTGGTACTGTATGTTAGAAGGCAAAGATCAACCCTTACATACTGAGGTGGTGTTGGTTTCACCGCAATGTGGAATGTTGTGCGGACTCCGCTATAAAAAGGAGATCCCTTGTCATTGAGCTTAAAATAGAATTGGCCAGCACTCGGTGATAAGAGAGAAGTTCACCACTGTGGTATCACAATGGATTGAATAATCTAAGTGAGCTTTGAATATCAGGCTGCCACTATAGCTAACCCAACCTATCAGAGGTATCCACACTGGCGCTACATAGTTTATCACTGGCTGACTGGCTGATTTGTAGTCAACAAGGTTTCATTGCCCCTACCTCAAAGACTACCGGCAAGTGCATTGAGGAACTTGTTTTTACCGCGAAACTTATCACAAATTGCAGTTGCGTATGTAGAGCTGTAATTGAGCTAAACCTAGAATCGGACAGCACTCAATAATAAGGGTTCACTACTTGTGGTATCACAATGGTCTGTATAGTCTAAGTGGCCCTAAAATAACGGGAGAGAACTTTGTCTCATCAGGACGCAATTGTAACTCGCCAGACACTTTGGTATTTTTTAGGGCCAACCTTACCCTCTCAAAAGGCCTCCCGTACAAACGGAATGAGATCTGGATTTTTTGATGGCCATTCTACCGTTTGGTAGAATTCTTAATGTCTTGGTGGAATTTGCGAATTATTCCTCTCCTATTAAGAGGTACTTCACAAATTTTCTATAGAAATAAAATTTTATTTGTGCAAAGATTTATTTCGGCAAAAGCCGACTATCATAAATCATTTTTCGGAAGGTTCAAGTGTGGTTCACTTTGGGTTTAGTGAACTAACATACCCGAATTTATTCTCATAATTGGTTGATAGTTTTGCTGCAAGTAGAGGATGCTGATGAGGAATGTGGTAATTCCGAAACGTGCGTCCATCCAACCATCTTGCAGTCTATAGGGCTTTGCCCAAATAAATGTGGCAAACATTATTTTCCTCTGTTGGTTAAGCTACCCTTTTAGTCAGGGCTGCCAATAAAATTTCAAGAAAAATTGTCACTTTTTTTCCGAAAAAATCGTCATAATCGTCACTTCTATTTTAAAAATCGTCAAAAAATCTTTAATGTAAATTATATTAAAACTACTTTTGCTTAAAACCAAAAGTATTAATTTCATATAACGAACAGAAAATTAACATACATAACTATGCATTGCATCAACAAAAGCATAATGAACTTAGTTTTGTATAAAAATAACATAAAACATGTATATACGGCCGTAAGTTCGGCCAGGCCGAATCTTATGTACCCTCCACCATGGAGGGTACATAAGATCCGTATATATGGGGGTTATATATAATTATGGACCGATGTGTACCAATTTTAGCATAGTTGTTAGAGATCATATGCTGACACCACCATGTACCAAATTTCAGCCAGATCGGATGAAATTTGCTTCTCTTAGAGTCCCCGCAAGCCAAATTTGGGGGTCCATTTATATGGGGGCTATACGTAAAAGTGGACCGATATGGCCCATACCATCCGACCTACATCAATAACAACTACTTGTGCCAAGTTTCAAGTCGATAGCTTGTTTCGTTCGGAAAAGTTAGCGTGATTTCCACAGACGGACGGACGGACATGCTCAGATCGACTCAGAATTTCACCACGACCCAGAATATATATACTGTATGGGGTCTTAGAGCAATATTTCGATGTGTTATAAACGGAATGACAAAGTTAATATACCCCCATCCTATGGTGGAGGGTATAAAAATTGCCAAAAATCTATCTATATATAAAATTCAATCTACACAGATAAAAATAAGTTTGAGAACCAATAACTTTTGTTGGAAAACCAATAACAAAATTTGTTAATTTTCCTGCAACAAACTAATTTGTACTTTTAATAACCATTATTACAAAAAAGTTGTTAGCAATCGTTACCATCAGAAGGCAACAAATAATTTGTGTTCTCAACAAATATTTTTGAATTTGAACGAAAAAATTTGTATGTGGTTTGTTGCAGTCTATCAATGACCTGTAACAAATTTATTGGTGTATTGACAAAAAATTAAATTAAAATTGACAGAATTATTGCACCAAAATTGCAAAATTGCCGGAACAATTTTGGAGATATTTTGTTAAGTACACACAGAGAATGAATATGACAAAATGCTATTTTTGGACGGGGAACATGTAACATTTTTGTGTCGAAAATCCTATACTCAGTTTTGTAAATGTATGACGATTTTAAATTTGAGTAGTCCAGGGTCTAGCAAGCATTTTGACAACTTTTTGCCCAGTGATATATATTCTAGTTAATTAGAATTGTAATAACTCTAATCCCGATATTAATACGGTTTTATTAATTATCTCATACAACAAACACATTTAACTACCAAATTTAAAAAATATAAATTTTTTACAGGCATTTATAAATGCTTTTCTGTATTCTCTGATGAATGAGCTCTTTGCTTGCTATCATACACGTGCATGTGCTCATACTCATTTTGTTCTAACGGTATTCTTCGCATACTTCTTTTAGCTTTCGTACACACAAAAAAATTTTTTTCTGATTCAATCACGAAATTAATTGATCCAATTAATTTTTTAATTGAAATGTCTTCAATCACGAAAATGATAGTATCAATCACAGTTTTAATTGGGCATAGAAAAAATTCTTGATTAAAAAATTAATTGATTTCATTACCAAATTTCAATTAATTTTTTAATTGATTCAATTAAAAATTTAATTGATATTGATTGCAAAACTCAATTAATTTAGTAATTAAAAAAAAGGTAACTATTTTCAATAACATTCTGAATTGGCTTAGAAATTTTATTTGGATTAACAATTGATTGTTTGAAAAAAATTTTAATTAAAAATTTAAAAAAAATGTTCATCACTTTTTTCATTGACTTAGTCTTCCGAATTTGATTAAAAGTTAATTGTATCAATTAACTTTTTAATTAAAAATTTTAAAATTTTCAATCATTGGCTTAATTAACTTAATGTTTCTATCTTGATTAAAAAGTTAATTGTACCAATTAATTTATTAATTGAACAAAATTTCAACTTCAATTAACTTTTTAATTGGAAATATTTTGGTGATATTTTTTTCTGTGTATGTACATGTTTTCAACGATGTGCGCGTAACCAGTCTTGTAGTTTTGTTTTTGTTTTCATATCGATAGCTGTCAACTAATTTCGCAACAAAACAATTTGTTGAAAATTCAGAATATCTCTATTATTTCCTCTGTCAAGCATCTACAAACACATTTCAACAACAAATGTCTCATATTCAATAGACAAATTTGTTGAGCATCAGCAGATTTTACATACAAATAAAGTTGTTAATATTTATTTGCAGTTATTTTTTTGTGTGTATGTTTGTTTATTTGTTTGTTTGTTTGATTGTTTGTTTGTATGTTCCGAGTTGGCTCCGAAACGGCTGAACCGATTTACTTGAAACTTTTAGAGATCGTAGAGGGCGTTCATGTGGTGAAAATAGGGTACCTCATTTTTTGACACCTGGTCGCGGAGGGGGGCCTCTCCTTTGTCGGACCTTTTGAAAATTGGACCAAAGTTGACCGATTTGCTTCAAATTTTCAATGAAGGTTGGGGTTGGCTTTTAGACAAAGATCCGCTACTTTATATTTCGATATTTGGTGGCGGAGGGGCCCCTCCCCTTTGTTCGACTTTTTTTACAGTAAAGGTGAGTATTAAGTTCGAGTTTAGCCGCTAAAATCGCTAAAGTGAAAACTAAATCAGTAAGAAAAATGCATGAAATTATACATATTTGTTGCAAATTTTATTATAACTTGATGGGGAAAAGCCCAAAGCAAATTTTCACGAAGTTTGTATTCCTTAAAATGGATTATTAAAGAAAAGTAATCGTGAAAAAATAACGTTTTTAGCGGCTAAACTCGAACTTAATACTCACCTTAAAGTGAAAAAACTAAAATTCTCTAAATTATCTGAGATTTACAGTGAACATGCGGTGAGGTTATGGAATTAATATAAGGTACCTGATGATTTCATATGTGGACGGGGAGGGGGACCTCCCCCTTGCCCTACTTTTTGAAACAAAATTATGCGATTTGCTTGAAATTTTCATTGAATGTTGGGTACAGTGGAAACAAAACTAATCTCCCCCGACTGAAATTTTACGGAAAAAGTGGGTGAGGTTATGAAATTTATATCAGGTTCCTGATTTTTTAATAAAAATAAAAGGGCATAGGGAGACATCCGCTTCTCTTAAGTACATACAGAGAAACAATTAAACTTTACCGAGTTACTTGAAATTTACAGAGGACTGGGGAGTGGTTACGATATTAATAGTTTATACCTGAAGGCCACCCCTTTAGGCTTATAATTTGCTTGACATTTTCTGGGACGTTTAGAAAAGATACGTTACATCACTTTTCGATATTTGGTCGGGGAGGAGGTCCTCCTATAAAACTCCAAAAAAATTCTTAAGTTTTCTTTAAATTTACAAAGCAGTGGGGGAAGGTTACGAACGAAGAGGCAACCTTCCGTGCCCCCACACTTGAAGGAAAGTTTCAAGAATTTTCAGGGAAAGTTAGAGGTGCTATTCACTACGGTGTTTGTCGATATTATATCGGGGAAAGTGACGTCCCTTTAAAACAATAGAGCAAAATTTAAACATATCCGATCTACTTGAAATTTACAGGGAACGTGGGAGGAGGTGATTAAATTTATACATGATTTTTAAATTAGTATATGATTTTTCGATATCTGGTTGAGGAAGGGGAAAATTGAAATAAACTTTGTGGATTTACTTCGATAGAATTTATAAGGACCATTGAGTAGTTGTGAAATTAATATAGGGTACGTGATAGTCCGATATCAGGTCGGAGTGGAGCGAAGGAAATTAATATAGGCTACGTGATAGTCCGATATCAGGTCGGAGAGGAGCGAAGGGTTCCCTTTTGTCTGTTTTTTCTTAAATTGAAAGTAGAGGGTTGTCCGTAAATGGGAACTCGGTACATAATTTTATGATTTTTGCACAGGCTTCTGCTAGACTTCTTTTTAGTAATGAACTTAAATTTACATGAAATTGGCAGCCAACGTAGAGGGTGCATCATTTTCCAACATTTTAGCAAATGTTAATGTGGTAAAATTTTTTACTACTTTTGATTTTTCCGATTTATTGGATGGGAAACAGTAATTCTTTGTATGTTATGTTATTATAATATAGTGCTTAATTTTCAGATATGTTGAGGAGAAGGATACCTTTCATTGACAAACCACACTTAAAATTCACAAGATATATAGAAGATTGTCCAACTACTTGAATACAGAACATTATTTAAAAAATTTGGAGGAAAGGGTTTTACATTTGCATACCCATGGTATTTGTACCTATAAACGAAAAAGCAAATAGTCCGATTTGTTTGAAAGAAGAATTTGTTTTCAGCACGAAGGATATGGTTGACTAAGTTAGCGCAAAATGTTCCTACAAATACGCTTCGGAAGGCTGCTTCGAATACGCTAGTATTTTATAGAAATCAAGTTTTAAAAGAATGTTATAAAGAAATAAAAATTTGCAAACATTATCTACAGATATAAAGTTTTGAGAAAGTTTTCTATAGAAATAAAATTTTGACAAAATTTTCAATGAAAATAAAATTTTGACAAAATTTCTATGAAAATAATATTTTGACAAAATTTTCTATGAAAATAAAATTTTGACAAAATTTTCTATATAAATAAAATTTTGACAAAATTTTATATGAAAATAAAATTTTGATAAAATATTCTATGAAAACAAATTTTTGACAAAATTTTCTATAGAAATAAAATTTTGACAAAATTTTCTATAGAAATAGAATTTTGACAAAATTTTCTATAGAAATAAAATTTTGACAAAATTTTCTATAGAAATAGAATTTTGACAATATTTTCTATAGAAATAAAATTTTGACAAAATTTTCTATAGAAATAAAATTTTGACAAAATTTTCTATAGAAATACAATTTTGACAAAATTTTCTATATAAATAAAATTTTGACAAAATTTTATATGAAAATAAAATTTTGATAAAATATTCTATGAAAACAAATTTTTGAGAAAATTTTATATAGAAATAAAATTTTGACAAAATTTTCTATAGAAATAAAATTTTGACAAAATTTTCTATAGAAATAAAATTTTGACAAAATTTTCTATAGAAATAGAATTTTGACAATATTTTCTATAGAAATAAAATTTTGACAAAATTTTCTATAGAAATAAAATTTTGACAAAATGTTCTATAGAAATAAAATTTTGACAAAATTTTCTATAAAAATAAAATTTTGATAAAAATTTCTATAGAAATAAAATTTTGACAAAATTTTGTGTAGAAAAAAAATTTTGACAAAAGTTTCTATAGAAATAAAATTTTGAGAAAATTTTCTACAGAAATAAAATTTTGACAAAATTTTCTATAGAAATAAAATTTTGACAAAATTTTCTATAAAAATAAAATTTTGACAAAAATTTCTATAGAAATAAAAATAAAATTTTCTATAGAAATAAAATTTGGAAATAAAATTTTGAGAAATTTTCTATAGAAATAAAATTGTGAGAAAAATTTGTATAGAAATAAAATTTGGAGAAAGTTTTCCATAGAAATAACATTTTGAGAGAATTTTCCATTGTAACAAAATTTTGAGAAAATTATAGAAATAAAATTTTATATTACATGTTAGCCTGATACCGAAACAGGCAATTGACGTCCAAAATGCATTATATATAATTATACAATTATCTTTCGAGCTTTATGGACAGATATAGATTAAGGAACATGGTTAATAGAGCCATTGAAAAGAAAACGCCAGATACAAATCTATACACGCCTGGACTGTACATGTTTCGGTTCGGGCGAATGAACCTTTCCACAGCCTTTAGTATAGATCTGGCTGGGAGAGATAACTCAATTTTGGGCCCTTTATGCTAACTCCTTATGGAGAAAACATTTGGGAAATTTCCTCTTACAAATTGAATCATCTTTTCTCCCACTGTACATCATCTTTTCATATAACTTACAAGTCCCTTAATCTTATTTTTATTTCGTTTTGTTACATAGTAATAATTTGTTAGAATTCACCTAAGTGGTGAACAGTCGAACAATGCTTATTTTTTCTACAGTCAACTACAACATATGACAATTAACAGAAACTGGTTTCCAGGATACAACAACAATTCTAACGCGTTTTTCCTAGTTTTTACGACGGGCTCATCGTTGCTTATTATATTATTTTGACAAAATTTTCTATAGAATAAGAATTTTTTGTTTGGTAGTTTTTTGGTAAAATGTTCTCCAAATTTTGCTAGATTATTTTAAGCTCGAGTGGCCACAGTGTCACTATACGAACGAAAATTTAGTTTTAAGTATGTTAGTAATAAAATTGGGTTGTAGATCACTATGAACACGAACCACCATCATCATTTCTACATTTATGGCATATAATAATTAGGGGTTTTCCCGGGAACGGGATCCCGGGAATTCCCAGGAAATTGCTATTTTTTCGATCCCGCTTTCCCGGGAATGAAGTGCCGGAATTACCGGGAAATTTTCTTTACAATATTTTATGTATTTCTTTACAATATTTTATATGGCTAATGACAGTTGAAATCTAGTTAAAGTGGATTTTGGAAGTGTAATGTGAATAACTATCGTACCAAGTCGTAGTAGTTGCCTTGTGGAGCATACATAGTCGTGGGTTCTAATCCAGAATCCAACGGGCTCCCAATTGTTAAAAAGAAGTTTGCACTTCCTAATTTATGATTGTCATATTTCTGTAAACCGACATTCCGATAGACTGGTAGACTGAGTAAACCTTTAAAAACAACTGGACATTTTCAAAATTTCATAATTATTGCATGGATGTTTTTTATGAAATAAGAAAATTCCAACCTTTTTAAAGATAGTTACTTTAATTTCAAATTTATACCTTATACACATTATACTACGTTCACACTAGACACGAAATCTTCGTAAACGAGGATTTTGACCGAAATCCTCCTAGATCTCAGTAGATTTGCAATAGGCAAATATCAGCTGGTTCGTAGAGGATTTCAACAAAATCACTTTCAAAATCCCCTATACTGCCTTGTACAACTGTGGTGTTAGTACTAAAAATGCGCGTTTTGCAACCCTGCCCAATTTTGCTTGTAGATAAATGTGTGTGTGCGTGTGCACATACGGGTTTGTGTTTTTGTATTGATATATTTACAAACAGCTGTTAAATCTTCAAATTTACGAAATCTCGTTATTTTGCCCGTCCGAACACTTGAGATTTGTAAAGAGATTTTGGTTCTAAATAGCCAGATTTCGTGTCTAGTGCGAACGTAATATAATGTGAATGTCGTATTACATGGTAGTGTTTCCTTTTTGGGAATATTGACTGAATATGTGCATTTATTGACCCCGTTTAACGATGGTGAAATATTTCGATTTCTTTCATTTCCAAACAGTTTTTAGTGTTACAAAAAATCCCACTATATTAATAGTGTTCTTCCGAAAACTATACCGAAAGAGACTGCCTTAACCATTGTCAAAATGTTTTGTATTACAAAATATTTCGTATTTTATTATGATTTATGGCTGATGTAAGAGAACAACATAATATAGATTGTTAGTTGTCCAGAGAGCGCCTTATAATCGTAGCTTTAGGCGATTTCTAATTTATTCAAATGTGTAAATGTGTTCCACATCAAAGCAGGTTTCCCTTTGACCAGGATCCCGGGAAATTCGAAAAAAATTCCGGCTTTCCCGGGAATGCAAAAAGTCCGGGAAAAAGAAAACCCTAATAATAATGGACACTGATGGCGGGGCAATATTTAGCACCGAGACCTAACGGAATTATTTCAGAATTGTGAAAAATTTTCTTAGCCAAGCTAAGTAAAATTATAAATCAATGCTGGAGCCCCCAAAATAAAATCTCATGTCTGTTTTTGTCCAAATGCTCCTTTTTTATGACGTGGAATAACGACGAGCAATGTTTTTTTTTTTTTTAATTTTGACAATTTATTTTTAATAAAGCGGAAATATAAAGAATTTCATGTAAAACATTATTGTAAATCTGAATTTTTATATTAAATCGATTTCCAAAAAATCCCCACAACAATCCCAAAATTTATAAAAATTCCCCAACAAATCCCCATGTCTCCTAATCAAAAATATTGTCCCTATCTACGCAAAATATTGTCAATTTGGGGGAAAATCCCAAATTGGCAATACTGAAAAATTTTGTAAAAATTTTATTTCTATAGAAAATTTTGTCAAAATTTTATTTCTATAGAAAATTTTCTCAAATTTTTTTTCTACAGAAAATTTTGTGAAAATTTTAATTTCTATAGGAAATTTTCTCAAATTTTTATTTCTATAGAAAATTTTGTTAAAAATTGTATTGCTATAGAAAATTTTGTTAAAATTGGCAACACTGAAAATTTTTGTCAAAATTTTATTTCTATAGAAAATTTTGTTAAAATTTTATTTCTATAGAAAATTTTCTCAAAATTTTATTTCTGTAGAAGATTTTGTCAAAATTTTATTTCTATGGAAAGTTTTTTCAATTTTTTTCTATAGAAAATTTTGTGAAAAATTTAATTTCTATAGAACGTTTTGTCAAAATTTTATTTCTAAGAAAATTTTGTCAAAATTTTTTTCTATAGAAAATTTGGTCAAAATTTTATTTCTATAGAAAATTTTCTCAATTTTTTGCTCTACAGAAAATTTTGTGAAAATTTTAATTTCTATAGAAAATTTTCTCAAATTTTTATTTCTATAGAAAATTTTGTTAAAAATTTTATTTCTATAGAAAATTTTGTTAAAAAATTTATTTCTATAGAAAATTTTGTCAAAATTTTATTTCTATAGAAAATTTTCTCAAATTTTAATTTCTATAGAAAATTTTGTTAAAAATTTTATTTATATAGAAAATTTTGTGAAAAATTTAATTTCTATAGAAAATTTTCTCAAATTTTTATTTCTATAGAAAATTTTGTTAAAAATTGTATTTCTATAGAAAATGCTGTTAAAATTGGCAACACTGAAAAATTTTGTCAAAATTTTATTTCTATAGAAAATTTTGTTAAAATTTTATTTCTATAGAAAATTTTCTCAAAATTTTATTTCTGTAGAAGATTTTGTCAAAATTTTATTTCTATGGAAAGTTTTTTCAATTTTTTTCTATAGAAAATTTTGTGAAAAATTTAATTTCTATAGAACATTTTGTCAAAATTTTATTTCTATAGAAAATTTTCTCAAAATTTTATTTCTATAGAAGATTTTGTTAAAATTTTATTTCTGTAGAGAATTTTGTCAAAATTTTATTTCTATGGAAAGTTTTGTCAAATTTTGTTTTCTATAGAAAATTTTGTGAAAAAATTAATTTCTATAGAAAATTTTGTGAAAAAATTAATTTCTATAGAAAATTTTGTGAAAAAATTAATTTCTATAGAAAATTTTGTCAAAATTTTATTTCTGTAGAAAATTTTGTCAAAATTTTATTTCTATAGAAAATTTTCTTAAAATTTTATTTCTATAGAAAATTTTGTGAAAAATTTTATTTCTATAGAACATTTTCTCAAATTTTTATTTCTATAGAAAATTTTGTTAAAAATTTTATTTCTATAGAAAATTTTGTTAATAATTTTATTTCTATGTCAAAGAAAAGAAAAACAATTTACCGCCAATGTTTCACTTACCAACTATCGCTATGATTATTTTTACACACTTATTATTACTAATATGCATTTTCAATTTTGATTTCCAAGAGAGAAACATGAACCCTTTAGTACCGGGTTTTAGTGTGAAAATGCGAACTTTATACTGGTCCCTTAAGGTAAAATTGTTTGCAGGGTAATAACAGCATGGGGTGATATGTTTCTCTAATAGAAGCAAAGATGACGATATCACGTTGATGGTGAGAATACGGGGTGAGTTGTGTGGTGGGTTGTTTATTAATGTTGGTCAGTAGTGGTGGCGATGGTGGTGGATGTAGTAGTTAGACTATGCTCATTTAGTGCGTAAATAGTAAATGAAACATAGCCGGAAAAAAATAAAAAAAAAAACAACAACAACAAAATAGGGTGATATATTTAAAATGGATTAAAACGAAAGCAAAGTATCGGAATAACAAAATGGGTGTAACGGAATATTATAATAAAATGGCTGCAAAGAAACACAAACTAAATGAAAGATTCAGGTTATTTTAAAAGTTACAAACAATATTGATAAATACAAAAAATCATAATAGATTTATATGTTGACTTTAAAACTCATACTCCTTCTCCTGTAGTTATATATCCATAAAAGAAATGGTATAAATAGATATAAATATATTCCTTATTTATTTATTTATTTATTTATTTTTTTTTTTTTGTATCGAGATATAACCAAAATAATAGATATTCACTAATTTCGTCTAACAATGGCAATCATGGATTCCATAGAGAATTAGTGGGAAGGAGGTCACATAGCTTCACAATCAAGAAAAGGATGTTATATCATAACACTTTTCACACACACACACAAAATCAAAGGATAAACACTTTCAAAGACACAAGACGAATGGATTTTTACTTGAAAATATCACTACCGTTTTCTCTCAACTCCTTTGAGAAACTTACATTGATTGGTACTTTTATTAATTCGGAGAATTTTGTTTTTATTTTTTTATTTTTCTATCGGAAATTAATTTTCTTTTATTATAATTTCCAAATTTTCTATTCTTCTGGTCTTGCACTACACTTGCTCTTTGTTTTTTTCTGAGATTTTCTTTGTTGTTGTTTTTGTTTGTTCTCATCCGCATACGAATTTCTACGTTTTCTCTATCGACCGTCTAGTTAAAATTACCGTTAAAGACTGACTGATTTCAACAGCATTGTTGTCGGGGTGCATACAAAATACAACCGTGGTGAAATCCACCAAATTGGTGAATTACCCTTATTGATTTTGTCTCTTTCATTTTGTATATTATCTCGTTTGTTGTTGATGTTATTCATCATTTTCTTTTATCCTCTTAGACTACCACTATTTGTTGTGTTTTTGTTTGTGTTTTCTTCTTCGCCGGTTTTGTTATTTCTCTTTGATCGTCTACTTCTTCATTTTTGGGCGGCGCAAGGATAAAAGCTTCAAACTCATGCTTTTGGGGGTTGCTAGTGATGGTATATAAAAACTTTAGGATGTACGAATTCGTTAAGGGTTCTTTGTACAATAAATCCTGACTAAAGATTTTAGCTGCTGCCGACCTGTTTTTGCCAGTCGAATTCGCCGCCGAATAAATCGACTCATCTCGACTCAAATTTAGCCGGCTATTAATCAAAAATATCGATTTAAGGGCCTGTTCGAAACTGAAACTTTTTACCAGCATTGGTAAAAATTTGACGTAAATCGAGGTGAGTATAATTTCACTAGCCCAGGGGGCTAGTAAGAAATGTGACATTTGTTGAAAATTCTTGACATTTTCGACATCACTAAGCTTGGCATGTTTTGATTATATCAAAACAAACAAAAATTTGTTTTATTTGTTAAAGAAATGAGTACACCAAATTAGCAATTATTTTTCACCATAGTAAATTGATATCTCACCATAGTAAAAAGTTTAGGTTTGGAACAGGCCCTAAATCGGAAAAATTTATTAGAATTTTTGTATTTTTTGTCAAAAAAAAGTTAAACAACTTTCCATCCAAAATCCGTCGGAATCAAGTTGCTATAATTAATTGTGCAAAAATTTAGCTCGGAAATGTAAATGTGATTGTCACAAAAATTTATTAGAATTGTTGTATTTTTTGTCAAAATGTTTAACTTTCCATTCGAAATCCGTCGCAATCAAGTTACTATAATAATTTTGCACAAATTTTAAATGTCATTGTAAGATTGGTTGTACAACTAATCTCATCGAATAATCGAATAACTTCAAATTGATAGTATAATGCGCTTTACAGACTATCAGTTATTCCGGACGACAGTAGGGCCGTTTTCTTTTAGCACTGGATGCAACATTTGTATGGGCTATCCAGAACATCGTTGCACTGGTGTTCTATCCAGAACATCTCATCAGTGCAAGTCGCACCGATGCTGCCAGATTGTATTTTGATAAAGTGACGCTTCTTCGATTCACAATAGCAATTTATTGTGACTAATTTACCGACAAAAATGAATTTCATACTGATACAATGTCATAAATAATCGCAGCAGTAAATATTTATTACTAATTTGTGCATTTCATACATTAAAAATGCAAGATTTCACGTCTTTTCTGTGATTGTTTTTAAACAGCTGATGACAGTGTTGTATATTGTTGGAGCTGTCCTGGATAAACGAGTACTCTGTTTTCTTTTAGTGTGTAAATATAACCATAGCGATAGGCGGTAGGCGAAACATTTTTGCCGCAACGGCAAATACAATAAGCTTGACGGCGAATAATTCCCTTTTTCACGTTTCCTAGCACTAGGGCTGTTTTCTTTTAGCACTGGATACCCTTAGCCGTGATGGACTAAGGGCCAGTTTCTCAATGTCTTGTTATTATTTATCGTGTCGATAAAACAGCTGATCCCATACAAAAATTTTACTAACCGGAGGTCTATCCACCGGTTAAAATTAATCGGAGGATGAGAAACTGACCATAAGTGTGTAAATATAACCATAGCGATAGGCGGTAGGCGAACACTTATTTACGTGTATTTCTTATGGGAAGCCCAAAATCCGCGACGGAATAACGTGACGGCTAGCGGCGTGTCGCTAAATTAAAACTTATTCTAACTCCTTGGCGAAAACTGGTATAGTGTTGCCATCGCTTATCAATTTTTTTTAACTCACCACTAGGAATTGCTGTTGCCTGGACACGTGTAGATTATTTTTTCTTGAAATAACTCAACAAATAACAAGCCATTGTATGTTTTTATTCAACTTCATTGTTTAATATTGTCAAAGCATGCTGTATTGACAAAAAAAACGCTAGGAAACGTGAAAAAGGGAATTATTCGCCGTCAAGCTTATTGTAGGCGGTAGGCGAAACATTTTTGCCGCATCGGCAAATACAATAAGCTTGACGGCGAATAATTCCCTTTTTCACGTTTCCTAGCGTTTTTTTTGTCAATACAGCACGCTTTGACAATATTAAACAATGAAGTTGAATAAAAACATACAATGGCTTGTTATTTGTTGAGTTATTTCAAGAAAAAATAATCTACACGTGTCCAGATAACTGCCCTGCCAACATTTTTTGAATTTGGGGACTCTTTTGAGAATCCCCACTACGTCGAAAACAATCATATACGACATCAAAAACTCGTCGGAAAAGCGCCGTCACTATTGAGAAGTTGTACCACGCCAAGTTACTACAAAAATGTTTCGCATGAGTGCAATTATTAGGTGCCTTTGTAGATCAATTTAGAACGACGCCAATAAGGGACCCTCCAAACAATCAGAAAAAGTTCATTTTAAGATAGTTGTAAAAGAATCATTGTGGTCGAGTAAAACACGTTTGTTTAGATATTTATTAATTTGATTAAACATTTACAAACTCTTAAAAATATAACATTTATACCACTATCACATTACATTTAACATAATTTTTGGCATTAATGATGATGTTGAGTTACAAGTAGCGAGTTACATGTTGCTGCGTCTATCAACCAGTGTTTTTATTCCATGGAGGCAGCGTGTCTGTAAAATATCTGAAAAACAATCACTTTATTCCATTTGGAAAATCACCAAATTGTTCACCAATATACCTTTCACAATTTTAAGCGTATAATCTATGTTTTCAGAACTTTATTTTCGTTTTTATTTAATTAAAATATAACAAGCTGGTTGCGCTTGGCGTTTCACAAAAAAATGGCTTTTTTAACAGTAGGGATGGCAAATTACTTGCATGTACTTTTTGATGTACCTTTTCATGATGGTTGAAGTGACATTTACGAGTCTGTGGTAACGATGAGGTTGAAATGGAACTTTGAAATGCTGGCAGGGTGATATCGGCTTAGCCGGCAAGACAAAGCCGCCGGAGAAAACTGGGTCTGCTGGGTCCAGACTATAAGAATCCCCACTACGTCGAAAACAGTCGTACACCCAGAAAAAAAGTGACCCCTTCTTTAAGTTAAAATGAACTCATTGTGAAGAAAGTTGAACTTCGTATAGCGCCAAAGCCATTTTTATTTGTTTGAACGATGTGATTTTCGTAGAAATTAGGAATAATGTATTCCATATATTAGTTAACATTTTCCTATATTTATGTACCACTATACTACAGAATGAAAAAATTTAACTAATTTGAATTCACCCTGCCAGCATTTCAAAGTTCCATTTCATCCTCATCGCTACCACAGACTCGTAAATGTCACCACACCATCGCGATCTGTGATGGGGGAAGCATATCAAAAAGTACAAAATGTACATGAAAGTATTTTGCCATCACTACTGTTAGAAGAGCCATTTTATTTTTTGTATTTTATTTAAATAAAAACGAAAATAAAGTTCTGAAAACATAGATATTGCTCTTAAAATTGTGAAAGGTATATGATGAACAATTTTCGACTTCCCAAATAGAATAAAGTGATCGTTTTTCAAATATTTTCCAGGTTGTCTCCATCGAAAATAAACAAACTGGCTGATAGACGCTGCAATATGTAACTTGCTACTAAAAACTCAACATCATTCTTTTATTAATGCAAAAAATTATGTTAAATGTGATGAGATAAACCGAAAAATGTTATATTTATAAGAAATTATAAATGTTTAATCAAATCAATAAACATCTACACAATCGTGTTTTACTTGACCACAATGATTCTTCTACAATTACCTTAAAATGCACTTTTTCTGATAGTTTGCAGGGGTTCTTATTGACGTCCTTCGAAATTGATCTAAATAGGCACCTAATAATTGCACTGATGAGAAACTTTTTCGTAGTAACTTGGCGTGGTACAACTTCTCAATAGTGACGGCGCTTTTCCGACGAGTTTTTGATGTCGTATATGATTGTTTTCGACGTAGTGGGGATTCTCAGAAGCGCCCCCAAATTCAAAAAATGTTGGCAGGGCATATATGGAATGATTTTATTGAAATTTTTTCATTCATTTGGACAAATCTTACACATTTGTGGTAAAACTTTTACTTCATAATTAGAATTGCTTACCTTCGTTTTTAAATACAATTTTATTTATTTCTATAAGCAACTTTATCTTCAATAAAAGACATGTTTTATTAATATATTGAATATATTTATTAAGAATCAACAGCATCGAATCTCTTTGAAATATTAGTTTATTATACCACTATTTCCAATTTCCATGTGATATTATCAACTGTAAAACGCACTTTTTCTTCTTCTTGTACCTTTCACTTTTAATAAGTTGCTGCCTAACCATTTTGTCCTCCTTTTACAATTTCAATACCTACAAATATAAAAAATCATAAAACATTTTTGTTCCAAAAGGTTAGCGTCACTGAATATTATCTGATAATTGAAGATTCCAAAATGAAGACAAATGAAAGGGTTGTTATTCTGCTGGTGTTTACTTCCTTTATACAATATCACGAACATTGATAGATTTATTTTTAAAAAGGAAAATTTTTCACTAATTTAAAATAACAAATATTTTAAATATTTTATTTGTTATTTATTATATTATTTTACCATATTATTTTTTAACAATCTCTCCGTATACCAAAACAACGCGATTCCAACTAGAAAAAAACAACCGACGCGCAAACATATCGATTACACCCACGCGCAAACACATCGATTACGATGATAGGTATCGATTACAGGTAGACAATAGAAATTTAGGAAAATTTCCTATATTCTAACAAGTGTGTTTCCTTAAGTTTTGAAAGGATTGCATACTTCTTAGTACGAATGAACCAAAATATTTTTCTATGCCAAGTGTTGTTCGTATGTATGAAAAACTTTCTATTATAAAGGAAGTCGCAATTATCATTTTTTAAGAACTTTTAATAATTTTGAGGAAACTTGGTTTTAGTTCGATTTTTGTTTATTTTTACGAATGCTTTGTTATCGGTGAATAAAATTTTCTTTTTCAGTAGTAAATTCTTATACCCAGCGAAGAAAATAGTATGAGTAAAATTCCATGCGTTATTCTAGTTAATGAACTATTCCTAACTGCTTACAGTTTAGGATTTTTTTACTGAAACGAGTAAATTTTATTATTTTTCACAAAAATTTACCTTGATGGAAATAAAATGGATAAACTATATTGATGAAAATTTTTTCCTTTAGTTTCGAAGGCACTTTTTTCTGGGTGTATGTTATACGATATCCAAAACCCCTCGGAAAAGCGCCGTAACTATTGAGAAGTTGTACCACGCCAAGTTACTACAAACAAGTATCGCATGAGTGCAATTATTAGTTGCGCTTCTGGATACATTTAGAAGGACGCCAATAAGAGCCCCTTCAAACAATCAGAGAAAGTGTATTTTAAGATAGTTGTAAAAGAATCATTGTGGTCAAGTAAAACACGTTTGTTTAGATGTTTATTGATTTTATTAAACATTTATAAATTCTCAAATATAACATGTATACGACTATCACATCACATTTAATATATTTTTATGCATTAATAAAAGATTGATGTTGAGTTACAAGTTACATGTTGTAGCGTCTATCAGCCAGTGCTTTTATTCCCAATGGAGGTAGCCTGTCTAGAAAAATATTTGAAAAACTATCACTTTATTCCATTTGGAAAGTCAAAAATTGCTCACCAATATACCTTTCACAATTTTAAGCGAAATAACTATGTTTTCAGCACTTCATTATCATTTCTATTTAAATAAATTATAAGAAGCTAGTTGTGCTTGGTGTTTCACAAAATATAAAATGGCTCTTGTAACAATAGTGATGGCAAAATACTTTCATGTACATTTCATAACTTTTCATACGCTTCCCCCATCACAGTTGGCGATTATTGTAGTGTCACTTTCGAGTCTGTGCTAGCGATAAGGATGAAATGGAATTTTTAAAATCCTGGCAGGACTTCACAGAAAACAAGTGAAATCTTAAATTTTTAATGTATGAAATGCTCAAATAGTTATAAATATGTACTGCTGCGATTATTCATGACACTGTGTCACTTTGAATTTCATGATATTCGATAAATTATTCACAATAAACTGCTATTGTGAATCTAAAAAGCGTCACTTGATCAAAATGCAATCTGGTAACACCGACTCGACTTGCACTGATGAGATGTTCTGGATAGAACACCAGTGCAACGATGTTCTGGATAGCCCATACAAATGCTGCATCCAGTGTTAAAAGAAAACAGCCCTAATTTGTATCGATTGGCCACACTGTAAGATTCGTTACAAACACAGACATTCCGCCCGGAAAACTTTTAGTCTGGGCGACGCATTGTGTTTTTGTTTTTTATACCTACCCCCCATAGAATGGTGACGGGGGTATAATAAGTTTGTCATTCCGTTTGTAACACATCGAAATATCGATTTCCGACTATATAAAGTATGTACCCACCCAGCAAAAAAAATTGGAAGTTGTTCCACAAACATTTCTTTTAAAGCCCATCCCAGAATCCCCCATCGAGTTTTTTCAACTTCCGATGCAGTCCTTTTGGACAAGTCCACAAACATTTCTTCTAAAGCGCATTGTGGGATCCCCCAATAATTTTTTTCCACTTCCGATGCAGTCCTTTTGGACAAGTGCACAAACATTTCTTCTAAAGCGCATCTTGGGATCCCCTAATGATTTTTTTCTACTTCCGATGCAGGCCTTGTGAACAAGTATTAGAAAGAACGCAATCAGGCTATTTTAAGTGCAAATTTTGTACAATTAAATTTTACAAAAAAATAGAAAACTAATAAAAAAATAAAAAAGTAGAAATTAATAAAAACAGTACAAAATAATAAAAAAAAATAAATTTCATCCCCGCTGGGATTTGAACCTGTGCCGTTTGACTTTTTCGCTTCCATGGAAGTTCTTTTAAGAAGGTTTTGCAAATTACGAGAATTTTTAATTTTTTTTGTTGATTTTTAATAGAAAAAATACATTTATACGAAAATATATGCCGAAAATAAAAAATAAAAACAATGCATGACATAAAAAAATATTTTTTTAGAAAAATATTTGATAAAAAAATTGCCGCTGGTGAGATTTGAACCTGCGTTTCTTATTTTTTCGTTCATACTAATAAAGAACATCTCGAGAAGCAATCAGAATGTTATTCCTTGGTGTCGTATTACGATCATATCACAAACATTTGAATTGACCTTTCGACGCTTTATGTTCAATGGCGTTTGTGGCTGAGTGTGCTAAGGCGTTCTGTTATGGTGCCAGCAAACCCAGGTTCAACCCCTGGTCGGAGCGAAAAAGTTTTTCAAATTGTAAAAATTAGATAATAGGAAAATAATTGTGTAATAAAACATATGGATAAAAAAAGTGAAATTGGTTGAAAAAAAAAAATTTTTTTTCGCTTTTTAAATTTCTTCATTCAAATTAACTTCCAGGGCACAACTTCTAAAGCAATGCAAAGGATCCAAACAGGGATTACTTCCGTCCTATGACAAGCCCATGTTAAATTCATTGGAGATGATCCAAGTTTGCACTACTTCCGAATCACAGATTGGGGATCCAAACTACTTTTTTGGAAGCTCTTTTTTGCTGGGCAGCAAAAAAGCGTCGCGCAAAATTGTCGCAAAAGCGATGAATTTAACATGGACTTGTCATAGGACGGAAGTCCTCCATTTCAACTGCCGTTGCACTGAATTTGCATCACTTCTTTAGGTGTGATCCGAATTCAATGTTTTGGATGTTAATTAAAAAATTCTGTGATATTTTGTCAAATAAATAATTTTTATAAATTCTTTATAATTTTTAATGGATTCTAATGATTGTCGGAAACGTTTTACCTCAAATATTGGCAAAAATTCACAATTTTTCAGATTTTAACCAATATGAAACAAAAAAAGTTAAAATTACCCATTAAAAATATGAAAAAAACAAGTTATAAAAAATTGAATTAAAAGAACTTCTTGGGTAGTTAAAATAAAGAGCATCATTGGGAGTACATCTTCTGGAAGTGATTTTAAAGTTGTGCCTTTGGAAGAACTTCCAAATTTTTTTGCTGGGTATATATATTCTTGATCAGCGAGAAATTCTAAGACGATATAAGCATGTCCGTCTGTCTGTCTGTTGTAATCACGCTACAGCCTTCAATAATGGCGCTATCGTACTGAAATTGGGCACAGATTCGTCTTTTGTTTGCAGGCAGATCATGTTCGAAGATGGTCAACGTTTTGATATAGTCCTCATATAAACCGATCTCCCGATTTGGGGTCTTGGGCTTATAAAAACCGTAGTTTTTATCAAATTTGCCTGGAATTGGAAATCTAGAAGTATTTTAGGACCATCAAAAAGTGTACCGACATGGGGGTGTAGCCCCCATTTGAACCGATTTCCCGATTTTGATTCTTGGACGTCTAGAAAGTGTATTTTCTATCCCATTTGCCTGAAATTGAAAATCTGGAGGTATTTTAAAACCGCAAGTTGGTGTGTCGAAAATGGGGGATCGGTGTATGTTTTGATATAGCTCCCATATAGACCGATCTCCCAATTTTACTTCTTGGGCTTCTGTAATCCGTAGTTTTTACCCAATTTGCCTGAAATCGGAAATCTAAAGGTATTCTAAGACCATAAATAGGTGTGCCGAAAATGGTGAGTATCGGTCCATGTTTTAATATAGCCCCCATATAGACCGATCTCCCGATTTTACTTCTTGGGCTTCTGTAATCCGTAGTTTTTACCGAATTTGCCTGAAATTGGAAATGTAGAGATATTCTAGGAAAATAAAGAGATGTGCCGAAAATGGTGAGTATCGGTCCATGTTTTAATATAGCCCCTATATAGACCGATCTCCCGATTTTACTTCTTGGGCTTCTAGAATCCGTAGTTTTCACCCAAGTTGCCTGAAATTGGAAATCTAGAGGTATTCTAGGAAAATAAAGAGATGGTGATTATCGGTCCATGTTTTGATATAGCCCGATCTCCCGATTTTATTTCTTGGGCTTCTAGAATCTGTAGTTTTTATCCAGTTTGTCTGAAATTGAACATCTAGAGGTATTCTAGGACCATAAAGAGTGTGCCGAATATATTGTGTATGGGTACAGTTATTGATATAGCCCCCTTATAAACTGACCCTCCGATTTGGGTCTAGATATAAGAACTACAATTAGATGTGTATAGCCCCCATTACACCGAACTCCCGATTTAACTCCTAGGGTTTCTATAAATTGTAGTTTTTATCCGATTTGCCACAAATTGAAAATAAACTGGCATTTTAGACCCATAACAAAGTGTATATGATTTAGTTTTATCGGTCCATTTGGTAAGGCCTCCATATAGACCGATTTCACTTATTGAGGGTATAGAAGGCTCTGCTTGAAACATTTAAATAATTGGGATAAAAATCCACAGATTATAGATTTCAAATCAAGGCGTTATTTCATCATTGTCTTGCACATTTACAAGAGATGTTTATGATTCCTCTAAAACTCAAACAAAAAATGGTTCTTATAAATTCAGATTCTGATCTAGTCTTCATAGGTAAAATCTTTACATTTATCTGTGCGAAGCGTACTGATTGAACTGATCTGCTTGGGAAAATATCTGTCATCAATCCCCTGAAATTTTCAAAGGAAACTATTCTATTCGATTCATAGTGGTGGGTATTTAAGATTCGGCCCGGCCGAACTTACTACAGTATATACTTGTTTTTTTTTTTTTTTTTTGTACAATAAATCTCTGTATGAAGAATATGTGTGTATGTATAATCATAGCGGTAGGCGAAATTTTTTTGCGCGATGACAAATACTAACCCTTCCAACGTTTTTTGAATTTGGGGGCGCTTCTGAGAATCCCCACTACGTCGAAAACAGTCGTTTACGATATCCAAAATTCCTCGGAAAAGCGCCGTCACTATTGAGAAGTTGTACCACGCCAAGTTACTACAAAAAAGTATCGCATGAGTGCAATAATTAGGTGCCTTTTTTAATAAATTTAGAACGACCCCAATAAGAGTCCCTTCAAATAATCAGAAAAAATGCATTTTAGGATAGTTGTAAAAGAATCATTGTGGTCAAGTAAAACACGACTTCTTAGATGATTATTGTTATTAAACATTTATAAATTCTCATAAATATAACATTTATACGACCATCACATCACATTTAACATATTTTTATGCATTAATAAAAGATTGATGTTGAGTTACAAGTTGCAAGTTACATGTGGTAGTATCTATCTGCCAGTGCTTTTATTCCCAATGGAGGCAGCGTGTCTGGAAAAGTATTTGAAAAACTATCACTTTATTCCATTTGGAAAGTCAAAAAATGTTTCACCAATATACCTTTCACAATTTTAAGCGAAATAACTATGTTTTCAGCACTTCATTATTCATTTTTATTTAAATAAAATATAAGAAGCTAGTTGTGCTTGGTGTTTCACAAAATATAAAATGGCTCTTGTAACAATAGTGATGGCAAAATACTTCCATGTACATTTTGTACTTTTTGATATGTTTACCCCATCACAGTTGGCGATAGTTGCAGTGTCACTTACGAGTCTGTAATAGCGATGAGGATGAAATGGAACGTTGAAATGCTGGCAGGGAAGCTTGTCGGCGGCAAAAATTTACTTTTTTCTTGTTTCCGAGTGTTTTTGATAACAAATATAGCATGAGTTTAATAAATGAGTTGAATAAAATCATGTTTTTTTTTGTTCAGTTATTTGAAGTTAAAAGAATGTCCATGTGGCCAGGCAACAACAATGCCTAGTGGTGAATTAAAAAATTTGATAAGTGGTGGCAACACTATACCATTTTCCGCCAAGGAATTAGGATAGCTTTTAATTTGGAGACACGCCGCCGTCACGAGTCGCGCCGCTGATTTCAGTCGCTGCCGCCGCCGAATATGTCGACTCAAATTAAGCCACCAATTAATCAAAAATATCGATTTAAATCAGAAAAATATAATAATTGTACTATTTTTGCCAAAAATGTTGAACTTTCCATCCACAATCAATCAATTTCAAACTGCTATAACATTTTTGCACGAGTTGCGCAGCTGATTTCAGTCGCCGCCGACCATTTTTTGCCAGTCGACGCCGCCGCCGAACATGTCGACTCATCTCGACTCAAATTAAGCCACCAATTAATCAAAAAATATCGATTTAAATCAGAAAAATATAATAATAATTGTAGTATTTTTGCCAAAATGTTGAACCTTCCATCCACAATCAATCAATTTCAAACTGCTATAACATTTTTGCAAATATTTAGCTCAGAAAATTTTAACTAAATGCAAATTTGATTGTAAGATTGGTTGTACAACTAATCTCATTACCATTCGAATAACTTCAAACAGAGAATGAAGCCGCCGAGTCGCGCCGCCGATTTCAGTCGCCGTCGACCATTTTTTGCCAGTCGACGCCGCCGCCGAATATGTCATCATCTCGACTCAAATTTAGCCGCCAATTAATCAAAAATGTCGATTTAAATCAGAAAAATTTATATATAATTGTCGTATTTTTTCCAAAATTTTGAACACAACCAATCATATTTAAGCTGCTATAATAATTTAGCAAAAATTTAGCTCAGAAAATTTGAACGAAAAGTAAATTTGTTTGTAAGATAGGTTGTACAACTAATCTCATTACCATTCGATTAACTTCAAATTGATTTTATAATGGATAATTGTCCGCCACCGAGTGAACAAATTTATATCGGCTCAGCCGTCAAGCCGCCGCCACCGAAGGCACAAATTTAGTGTCCGCCGCCGCCGACAAAAATGGGTCGGCTTCATTCTCCGAGACTGGCAAAAACCGAGTCGCGCCGCCGACCGGTTTTTGCCAGTCGAAGCCTCCGCCGAATATATCGACTCATCTCGACTCAAAATTAGCCGCCAATTAATCAAAAAAAATATTAATTTAAATCGGAAAAATATATTAATAATTGTTGTATTTTTTGCCAAAATTATTTCTATAGACAATTTTGTTAAAATTTTATTTCTATAGAATTTTTTTTTTCAAAATTCTATTTGTATCGAAAATTTTATTTCTATAGAATTTTTTTTTAAATTTTATTTCTATAGAAAATTTTTTAAATTTTATTTCTATAGAAAATTTTGTCAAAATTTTATTTCTATAGAAAATTTTCTTAAAATTTTATGTCTATAGAAAATTTTCTCAACATTTTATTTCTATAGAAAATTTTATCGAAATTTAATATTTGTTAGACAATTTTGTTAAAATTTTATTTCTATAGAAAATGTATTTCTATCAAATTTGTTGTTTTGATATCAGATAAAACCCATTGCGTTGATTAAACTACAATAGTAGCTTAACCAACGGAGGAAAAGTATATTTGTCATTTTTTTTTTGGGCAAGGCAAGATGGACACCCGAATTTTATCAAAATTTTATTTCTATCAAAATTTTTATTTTTTATTTTTATCAAAATTTTATTTCTATATTCCTCGATTAATGATAAAACAAATACTCCCTTTTATTTAGCATAAATTTCATAAATGTCTATTTTTTTATTATATAAATTAATGTACATACTCCGAGTACATTCAAATTCTTTTATAAAAAAAATACATATTTAAGATAAATCTTTGAGGAAATAATGAAGAAAGTTATTTCTATGAAATGTCGTTTTGGCGGGTATTGTATACGAAAATGTACACAATTTAATACTTAAAATATATTGTAAATCAATCATTTTATGATATACCATCATCGTTATAAAGATGGAGTTTAGGTTAAAATAGAAAATTAAAATTGTCAATTCAATGAGATAAGGAAAAAATATTTAGATGGTGGTAAAGCCGTTTTGTGAAGCCTGTACACAAGGGAGGGCATTTACCATAAGGCCATGGTTTCTCGAAAAATATATGTAGGGGAAAGCTTAATTCCATTCTTCGTCTTCTTCCAGGGCAGCAGGAGCTGATGAGGTGACAAAATTATCGTCATTCTAAAATAAAAAGTAAAAACAAGAAAAATTTAGATTTACAAAAGCCCTTCTCAAAGCGGTAAATAGCTACCTGGGCCACTCCTTTACGAACATCCCGTCCTCCAAAGCGACTGCCACCAAAATCACCACCGCCCCCGCCACCAGAGCTATGACCCTGTAGGAATTCGGGAACTTCTTGACCAGCACCCTCTAGAATTTTGATTAAATCGTTTGCTATGCCACTATCACTTTCTGGATCAAAGAAACTAGTCGCTCGACCATTATTTCCCACACGACCTGTGCGACCAATGCGATGGACATATTCGTCAATGGATTGTGGCATATCATAGTTGACAACATGATTGACATTTTTAATATCCAGACCGCGGGCAGCCACTGAGGTGGCAATTAAAACTTTCATTTTTCCCGATTTGAAATCCGCCAGGGCTTCTTCACGTTGACGCTGTAGACGATCACCATGTATGGAAGTTGTAGGAAATTCGGTTTCCGAAAGCAGAGAAGCCAAAAAATCGGCTCCTCGTTTGGTTTCCACAAAGACTATAGTACCATCGGGATTTTCTTGTAGAATTTCCTGTAGAAATTTGGATTTTTACCTTAAATTTCCCTGAAGAAATACTAATACTTACCAATAACTTGGCACGCTTTTGGTATTTCTTGACTTCGTAAATATTTTGTGTTACATCAGAACAAGCACCTCCCACCACACCAATGGCTATGAAAATATACTCATTCAAATAGGCTCCGGCCATACGTTGGATTTCTGGAGGGAATGTGGCCGAGAACATCAAATTTTGTCTTTGATCCATACTGCGCATGGTTGGATGATTCATAATTTTCTCTACGCTCTCTTTGAAACCCATATCCAACATACGATCTGCCTCATCTAGAACTACAAAACGAATGTCCTCAAATGATATGAATCCCTTTTCGACAAAATCCAATAAACGGCCAGGAGTGCAGATTAAAATATGACTTCCACCTCTACCTATGTTTTCACCCTGATGCTTGGAGGAAGTACCACCATACACAATACGTATATTAAGATAAGACCCCAGGGCAAATTTACGGGCCTCATTGAATATTTGTATGGCCAATTCGCGGGTTGGTGATACAATTAAGGCTTGAGGCTTACCAATGGTAGTTTCGCCACCCTCATTTAACAAACTATTGATAATGGGTAACAAAAATGAGGCTGTCTTGCCCGATCCGGTTTGAGCACAAGCCATTAAGTCCCGACCAGCGGATATAACCGGTATGGCAGTCTTTTGAATGGGCGTAGGCATTTTATAGCCCGACCGTTTGACATTATTCAAAACAAGTTCTCGCAGGTTAGCATCTTCAAATGTTTGTATGGCAGCGGGAGCATTTTCACCAGTTACCTATTAGAAATCCAAGAAATTGTCATTCAAATATTTGTTAATATTATTTGCTCAAAAACAACACCTACCTGCACTGGAATACTATCGTATTTAGAGAAGTTTATACCGCTTGTAATACCAGATCCAAAGATTTCATCTTCATTTTCCGTGGGTTCTGGTGGTATATAAAATTCTCGAGGTTTTTGTGGTTCGCCACCTTCGCCTCCTTCTTCTTCGCCTTTGTTGTTGTTAAATTCACGGCGATCACCTCCACGTTCTCCATCACCACGGTCTCCGCGACCACGTCCTCGGCCACCACCGCCGCCGCGTCCACGCCCACCTCCAAAACCTCCACGTTCGCGATTATTGTAGCCTATTATGAGAAAAAAACAAGAACATAGTTAAACAAAATTTGAAAATTTATTCTGTTTGTATTCGCAAATAATCGTTTATATTGAGAATTAAAAATGTTAGTTTTTCACAAAATTTCCGAAAATTAGATTTTCGACTAAATAAAAATATTTTATCGAAATTTTATTTCTATAGAAAAATTTGTCAAAATTGTATTTCTATAGAAAATTATGTCAAAATTGTATTACTATAGAAAATTTTGTCCAAATTTTATTTCTATAAAAACGTTCGGACAAAATTTCTATAAAAACATTTGGACAAAAATTTTGTGAAA
This sequence comes from Haematobia irritans, assembly GCF_050003625.1. Lineage (NCBI taxonomy): Eukaryota > Metazoa > Arthropoda > Insecta > Diptera > Muscidae > Haematobia > Haematobia irritans. The sequence continues at coordinate 42,279,984 of NC_134398.1, forward strand.
ATTTTAATTGCTATAGAAAATTTTGCCAAAATTTTACTTCTATAGAAAATTTTGTCAATATTTTATTTCTATAGAAAATTTTGTCAACATTTTATTTCTATAGAAAACTTTGTCAAAATTTTATTTCTATAGAAAATTTTGTCAACATTTTATTTCTATAGAAAATTTTGTCAAAATTTTATTTCTATAGAAAATTTTGTCAAAATTTTAGTTCTATAGAAAATTTTGTCAAAATTTTAGTTCTATAGAAAATTTTGTCAAAATTTTATTTCTATAGAAAATTTTGTCAAAATTTTAATTGCTACAGAAAATTTTGTCAAAATTTTACTTCTATAGAAAATTTTGTCAAAATTTTACTTCTATAGAAAATTTTGTCAAAATTTTATTTTTATAGAAAACTTTGTCAAAATTTTGTTTCTATAGAAAATTTTGTCAAAATTTGATTTCTATAGAAAATTTTGTCAAAATTTGATTTCTATAGAAAATTTTGTCAAAATTTGATTTCGATAGAAAATTTTGTCAAAATTTGATTTCGATAGAAAATGTTGTCAAAAGTTTATTTCTATAGAAAATTTTGTCAAAATTTTATTTCTATAGAAAATTTTAGTTCTATAGAAAATTTTTGTCAAAATTTTATTTCTATAGAAAATTTATGAAGTACATTGTAATTGAAGAGGAATATTTTGCAAAATCTACCAAAATATCATAAATTCTATCAATCTACCAAACAGAAAAATACTTTCTTATATTGCAAAGAATAAGCTTCAAACAATCCAAAATGTCAAAAAAAAAGAAAAATAGTAGAAACATGTTTGCCTTCCAATTAGCACCACTCTAGTATATTGCCGTCGGCAATTGATTTACTAGAGTATGAATGCCATGTAATGACATTCAACGGCCGTATGCTGCCTTCTTCCATTGTTTTTGTTTTGTTTTTATTCAGTCTGTTTGTTTCAAAATTTTATTTCTATAGAAAATTTTGTCAAAATTTTATTTCTATATTTTATTTTCTATAGAAATAAAATTTTGACAACATTTTATTTCTATAGAAAATTTTGTCAAAATTTTATTTCTATAGAAAATTTTGTCAAAATTGTATTTCTATAGAAAAATTATGAAGTACATTTTAATTGGAGAGGAATATTTTGCAAAATTTACGAAAATATAAATTCTACCAATCTACCAAACAGTAAAATACTACAATTTTTGGTAGAATTCCACCTATTGCCAAAATTTTACTTCTATAGAAAATGTTGTCAAAATTTTAATTGCTACAGAAAATTTTGTCAAAATTTTACTTCTATAGAAAATTTTGTCAAATTTTTAATTACTATAGAAAATTTTGTCAAAATTTTACTTCTATAGAAAATTTTGTCAAAATCTTAATTGCGATAGAAAATTTTGTCAAAATTGTATTTCTATAGAAAATTTTGTCAAAATTTGATTTCGATAGAAAATTTTGTCAAAATTTTATTTCTATAGAAAATTTTGTCAAAATTTTATTTCTATAGAAAATTTTGTCAAAATTTTATTTATATAGAAAATTTTGTCAAAATTTTATTTCTATAGAAAATTTTAAAATTTTATTTCTATAGAAATTTTTGTCAAAATTTTACTTCTATAGAAAATTTTGTCAAAATTTTATTTTTATAGAAAACTTTGTCAAAATTTTGTTTCTATAGAAAATTTTGTCAAAATTTTATTTCTATAGAAAATTTTGTCAAAATTTGATTTCGATAGAAAATTTTGTCAAAATTTTATTTCTATAGAAAATTTTGTCAAAATTTTATTTATATAGAAAATTTTGTCAAAATTTTATTTCTATAGAAAATTTTATTTCTATAGAAAATTTTGTCAAAATGTTATTTCTATAGAAAATTTTGTCAAAATTTTAATTGCTATAGAAAATTTTGTCAAATTTTTAATTACTATAGAAAATTTTGTCAAAATTTTACTTCTATAGAAAATTTTGTCAAAATCTTAATTGCGATAGAAATTTTTGTCAAAATTGTATTTCTATAGAAAATGTATGAAGTATATTTTAATTGGAGCGGAATATTTTGCAAAATTTTATTTCCATAGAAAATTTTGTCAAAATTTTATTTCTATAGAAAATTTTGCCAAAATTTTATTTCTATAGAAAATTTTGTCAAAATTTTATTTCTATAGAAAATTTTAAAATTTTATTTCTATAGAAAATTTTGTCAAAATTTTATTTCTATAGAAAATTTTAGTTCTATAGAAAATTTTGTCAAAATTTTATTTCTATAGAAAATTTTAGTTCTATAGAAAATTTTGTCAAAATTTTATTTCTATAGAAAATTTATGAAGTACATTGTAATTGAAGAGGAATATTTTGCAAAATCTACCAAAATATCATAAATTCTACCAATCTACCAAACAGAAAAATACTTTCTTATATTGCAAAGAATGAGCTTCAAACAATCCAAAATGTCAAAAAAAAAAAAGAAAAATAGTAGAAACATGTTTGCCTTCCAATTAGCACCACTCTAGTAATGCCGTCGGCAATCGATTTACTAGAGTATGAATGCCATGTAATGACATTCAACGGCCGTATGCTGCCTTCTTCCATTGTTTTTGTTTTGTTTTTATTCAGTCTGTTTCAAAATTTTATTTCTATAGAAAATGTTGTCAAAATTTTATTTCTATAGAAAATTTTGTCAAAATTTTATTTCTATAGAAAATTTTGTCAAAATTGTATTTCTATAGAAAATGTATGAAGTACATTTTAATTGGAGAGGAATATTTTGCAAAATCTACGAAAATATCATAAATTCTACCAATCTACCAAACAGTAAAATACTACAATTTTTGGTAGAATTCCACCTATTGTGGCAAACGTTGCCAGACTAAAAAAATCCAAGTCGATTTTTCGAATTTTTTCATTAAAAGTCGATTAGTCGATTTTGGACTCTATTAGAAGTCGACTAGACGATTTGCTCACCATTAAAGTTCAATTAGAAGGTTTAACTCAATCAAAAAAAAAAAAAAAATAAAAATCGTGGGTGAGATTATTTTGTGTTTTGCAAAAATTCGATTTTCCAGTAGCGTTACAAAAGTCGAAAGTAACTTTTTGAATTTTTTTAAATCGATTTGGATTTATTTTCTACATTGTCTTCGACTTCTGAGGTTTATCAAAATCGTCTAATTGAACCTTTAACGAAATAATCTAAAATTCGTATTTGAATTGAAAGGGAATGTGATATAAGCTCGACTTTGTAATAATCGTAAAAATTTTGAAAGTCGATTTTTTTCAATTTGTTAGAAGTCAAAAACTAAACTTTTCCAAATTTATTAACAACCGACATTAGAAAAATTTGAATTTAAAGTCATAAAATTTTAAATTATTCAAAAAGTCACCTTTTTCAAATTTGTCCAAGGTCCTAAGTCGAGAAATCGACTTTTAGAAAGCCGCGACGTCAAAAGTCCAAATTTTATTTTTAATCTTCGTAAAAGTTGAAAAATCGAATTTTCCAAAATTTGAAAAAAATTGGAAATTCGAATTTCTAAAATTGTAAACATGGAAAATTATACTGCCAAATTTGAAAATAGTGGAACAGTCGAAAATTGCGAATTTTGAAAAAATTGGATTCTAACTAGCTGAAAGCCTCCTAAATCTGTAAAATTAGAAATTTCGAATTTTTAAAATTGTAAACATGGAAAATTACTGCAAATTTTGAAAGAAAAAATAGGAAAGTTGAGGACATCAAAAGAGGAACTGCCGAAAATTCAACATTTTGCAAACAAAAATTGATTCTAGCTAGTTGAAAAAGATCCATCAATATTTAGTTCAATTTTAAGGGACCTCATACAGGAATATATCAAAACCTAGAGATCGACTTTTATCGTGAAGGATGGGGACGATCTTTGAATACAGGTTCTCGACATAGAGGAGTTTTATCACCTCTGCTTTAAACTGCTGCTATAAAAAAATCTATTCCATTCCTTTCTTACGCAAGAACAGATATCACGCGCATACACAGTGGCAAAGACAAAAAGTTTCAAAAAACGCATGTATAAATACCCTAAATTCCATATTGTATCTATTATCACTATAGTGTTTCACCCAACATGACAACTCTTGGGTTGAAAACAGGATTATTTATATATCCAAGCAGACATGCTAGAAATGGCTTGTAAATGGTATGACACCACGGTTACCACAGTTGGTAGAATTCTACCAAAAAACTGGTAGATTTTTTACTGTTTGGTAGATTGGTAGAATACTTGACATTTTGGTAGATTTTGCGAAATATTTCTCTCTATAAATTTTCTATAGAAATAAAATTTTGCAAAAATTTTCTATAGAAATAAAATTTTGCAAAAATTTTCTATAGAAATAAAATTTTGGCAACATTTTTTATAGAAATAACATTTTGCAAAAATTTTCTATAGAAATAAAATTTTGGCAAAATTTTCTATAGAAATAAAATTTTGCAAAAATTTTCTATAGAAATAAAATTTTGCAAAAATTTTCTATAGAAATAAAATTTTGCAAAAATTTTCTATAGAAATAAAATTTTGCAAAAATTTTCTATAGAAATAAAATTTTGGCAAAAATTTTCTATAGAAATCAAATTTTGGCAAAATTTTCTCAAGGAATAAAATTTTGACAAAATTTTCTATAGAAATACAATTTTGGCAAAATTTTCTATAGAAATACAATTTTGGCAAAATTTGCTTTAGAAATACAATTATGTAAACAATTTTTTATAGAAATAAAATTTTTACAAAATTTTCTATAGAAATAAAATTTTGGCAAAATTTTCTATAGAAATAAAATTTTGCAAAAATTTTCTATAGAAATAAAATTTTGACAAAATTTTCTATAGAAATAAAATTTTGAGAAAATTTTCTATAGAAATAAAATTTTGGCAAAATTTTCTATAGAAATTAAATTTTGGCAAAATTTTCTATAGAAATACAATTTTGGCAAAATTTGCTTTAGAAATACAATTATGTAAACAATTTTTTATAGAAATAAAATTTTGACAAAATTTTCTATAGAAATAAAATTTTGGCAAAATTTTCTATAGAAATAACATTTTGCAAAAATTTTCTATAGAAATAAAATTTTGCAAAATTTTTTTATAGAAATAAAACTTTGCCAAAATTTTCTATAGAAATAAAATTTTGGTAAAAATTTCTATGAAATAAAATGTTGGCAAAATTTTCTATAGAAATAAAATTTTGACAAAATTTTCCATGGAAATAAAATTTTGACAAAATTTGCTATAGAAATAAAATTTTTGGCAAAATTTTCTATAGAAATAAAAATTTGACAACATTTTCTATAGAAATAAAATTTTGGCAACATTTTCTATAGAAACAAAATTTTGGCAAAATTTTCTATAGAAATAAAATGTTCTATAGAAATTAAATTTTGGCAAAATTTTCTATAGAAATACAATTTTGTAAAAATTTTTTATAGAAAAAAAAATGTGTGATAAGTACTAAGTCTTATATAATGTATGTCAGATAATAATTTTAATTTTATTTTTATATTATTTTTTTTTTTTGTTTTTTTTTTTTTTTTGTTTTTTGTTATGTTAAATGTTAATTTAATTTTTATGCTGCATGTATTGTCTCATCCCTAACGTTGTGTTAGCAGATGTTGACTAGTTACTGAGTAGCTGTAAATTCTTTAATTAATTTGTTTAATTTTTATTTATTTTTTATTTATTTTTTTATATATATATTTTTTAGTTAGTTTTTAGTTTTTTTTTATTTAGTTTGTATTATGTTATATCATTTTTTTATTTATTTTATTGAGTCTCTTTACTAGCTTTTTATGTTAGTATTGCTGTCTTACTCACATATTCATGTTTTTTTTTACTTTTTTATTTTGTTTTTATTGTTCTTATTTTTTAATTTTTTAAATTGATAATTTAATTTATTTTTTTTTTAAATAGTTTTTTTTCTTAATTTTGTTAATTGTTTTAATTATTGCGTATTTGTTTGTTTCAAATTCAGTTTAGTCACTTATTGATACTATTTTTGTTATTAATTTCTAGTTTTTAAGCGCATAATTTTTATAATTTGTTATTATTGCTATGTTTGCGTAGTTTTGGAATCCGTATAGGCTTTGCAGCTTGGATTCGCCAAGAAAAAATAAATAAATAAATAAATAAATAACGCATGGTCCACAAAAATTAGCCATTAACAACCTGCTGAATGGATCGAATTCCGGATAAAAATCAATAGATTTCAAAGTAGCAAGAGGCAGAAGCAAAACCTATGATCCAAGAAGATTACACAGAATCAACCATTAAAGACCTTCATGGATTTAAAACATGTAGCAAGTGATGATGTATGCCTATAGATGGCTATTTATTCTGCATACAAATTTAAATATATTAACAAAAAAAAATCATAAATTTAAATTTAAGCACTTATGTTAAATTTAACTGCCTGAATGTTTGGTCTCTTCCCCATCTTCACAAATAGAACTCTTCCTTTCTGAACGATTGCCAGTTTTAAAATCCATGGGCCTGTCGCTTTTGTATAACTTCATCTGTATATAATGGAAACCATAATTAACCCGACCATGAGACCTGGCTAAATGTGGCAATGACTGTGGGTTCAGTATAAAAACCGCATGCCTCCTTGGTCCAACTATCTTATCCAAATGCCAAATTTTCCAATCATCAGTTGGAAAGTCTGGATTACATTGCTTTAGTCTACACAAAATAGATTCAGGGTCAGGAGGGTTGGCAGGTATCCAAGCATGTGCTTTTGGTCTAGCCGGCGGTATGTTCTTCTTAGTATTCTCAACAAATTCCAAAGCAGGATGTACTTACATGGCAAATATGTCAAAAATGATATACATTGGATATTAGTGGATAAAATATAAAATTTATTAAAAATAGCCAGTAAATATACGAAAGTTAAGATCATACTACAAAACAGGGGACAAAAATTAGTACAAAGAATAATTTTAATAATACAAATTTAGTAATAATTTAGTACGTATAAAATTCATAAAAATAATTTTTAAAAAAATTCCAAAACAAAAGATATTAAAATTGCAAAAAAAAGTTATATAGAAATTGATTAGGATTAGACAAGAAATTGTTATTTTGGCGAAACATATAAACATTTTCAATTACAAACAAATTAAAGCAATTTTATAAATATGTGGTTTAAAATTAATCATAAAAAACCTAGTAATTAGTAATTAAAACACAAATAATAAATAAAATATATTGAAAAAAAAAAATATGTGAAACTGAAAAAACCGCATGGGAAATGCATAGAAATCGAATAAAATTTAATACAACAAAGCTAAAATCCAACTGTAGTTCCCGAAGATAAAGAGAATAGAAAAAAATTTAAAAAATATCCCAAAAAACAAATTAAAAATATCCCCAAAAAATCTAATTCTAATTACTCTGTGAAAATAATACAGAATTAAATTTATGTTGAGTTCATATAATTTTAAAATGGTTAAAGAAATTCAAATAATAGGATTTCAATATTAAAATCACAAGACCATCCTTTACACGGTCTTTATTAAAGCGGGAAAAAGCTTGTAGTGAACTCCACCTTAAGACAACAAAAACTATTTAAATATGTATAAACAAACAAAGAAACTTAGATAAATCTGGCGGGATTTCTTCCTATAATCACCCACCTTAAGACAACAAAAACTATTTAAATATAAACATATAATATAATATTAAAAAAAAAAAAAAAACTTAGATAACACTGACGGGATTTTTTTTCCCTATAATTATATCTGTAGGATAAAAATGTTATTATTCTATTCACTTGGGATTAAGGAAAATAAACCATTTAAATTTTCAAAAAACAAAAATGCTTAAAATTTAATTATTAATAAAAATATTTTAAAACCAACAGTCAAAAAGGCAGATTTCAGAGATTTTGCAGATTTCAGAGATTTTTCATCGAAATGTGTTATGCTCATAAAATTGTGTCAAAAATTTTAATAAACATTCTGGTGTCTCTTATTGTTGTTGCAATTTCGAAATGGAAACTTTGTGAAATTTTTTCACGATTTTTGGAATTACTTAGAATTGTGCAACTCCAAAAGGAGTCAATATATTGGCAAAATTCTTTTTTGGTTGTTTTATTTTATTAAAAAAAAGGGATTATTTATTAATTATTTGAAAACAAAAATACATAGAAATCGAATAAAATTTAATACAACAAAGCTAAAATCCAACTGTAGTTCCCGAAGATAGAGAGAATAGAAAAAAAAATTTTAAAATATCCCAAAAATCCAATTCTAATTATTCTGTGAAAATATTAAAAGCGGGAATAGCTTGTAGTGAAACCCAACTTAAGATAACAAAAACTATTTAAATATAAACAAAAAAACTTAGATAAAACTGACGCGATTTTGTTTTTTAATAAAAACACAAACAATAAAATTTGAACAAAAAAAAATAAATAAATAAAATATATAAAAAAAATTATGTGCAAGTGGAAAAAAATGGGAAATACATAGAAATCGAATAAAATTTAATACAACAAAGCTAAAATCCAACTGTAGTTCCCGAAGATAAAAAGATAGAAAAAAATTTTAAAAATATCCCAAAAAAATCCAATTCTAATTGCTCTGTGAAAATAATACAGAATTAAATTGAGCTCATATAATTTTAAAATGGTAAAAAAATAAAATTTAAATAATAGGATTTCGATATTAAAATCACAAGGCCATCCTTTACACGGTCTTTATTAAAGAGGGAAAAAGCTTGTAGTGAAACCCACCTTAAGACAACAAAAACTATTTAAATATAAACATATGATATTAAAAAAAAACAGATAAAACTGACGGGATTTTTTCCTATAATTATATCTGTAGGATAAAAATGCTATTATTCACTTGGGATTAAGGAAAATAAACCATTTTAATTTTCAAAAAAAAAAAAATGCTTAAAATTTAATTATTAATAAAAAAATTTTAAAACCAACAGTCAAAAAGGAAAAGATTTCAGAGATTTTGCCCATTCATCGATATATCGAAATATGTTATGCTCATAAAATTGTGTCAAAAATTTTTATTAAAATTCTGGTGTCTCTTATTGTTGTTGCAATTTCGAAATGGAAACTTTGTGAAATTTTTTCACGATTTTTGGAATTACTTAGAATTGTGTAACTCCAAAAGGAGTCAATATATTTGCAAAATTCTTTTTTGGTTTGTTTATTTTAATTTAAAAAAACCAAAAAAAGTGGAATTTTTTATTATTTATTTGAAAACAAAAAATCGAATAAAATTTAATACAACAAAACTGTAGTTTCCGAAGATAAAAAGAATAGAAAAAAATTTTACAAATATCCCAAAAAAAATCAAATTTTAATTACTCTGTGAAAATAATACAGAAATAAATTAATGTTGAGTTCATATAATTTTAAAATGGTAAAAAAATAAAATTCAAATAATAAGATTTCGATATTAAAATCACAAGGCCATCCTTTACACGGTCTTTATTAAAGCGGGGAAAAGCTTGTAGTGAAACCCACCTTAAGACAATAAAAACTATTTAAATAAAAACAAACAAAAAAACTTAGATAAAAATGAGGGGATTTCTTCCTACAATCATCCACCTTAAGACAACAAAAACTATTTAAATAAAAAAATAAAAAAAACAGATACAACTGACGGGATTTTTTTCCTATAATTGTATCTGTAGGATAAAAATGCTATTATTCTATTCACTTGGGATTAAGGAAAATAAACCATTTTAATTTTCATAATTAATTAAAATTTAATTATTAATAAAAAAAATTTTAAAACCAACAGTCAATAAGGCAAAGATTTCAGAGATTTTGCCCATTCATCGATATATCGAAATGTGTTATGCTCATAAAATTGTGTCAAAAATTTTAATAATAATTCTGTTGTCTCATTGTTGTTGCAATTTCGAAATAGAAACTTTGTGAAAAAGGTCACAATATTTGCAATTCTTGTTTGGTTTTTTATTTTATTTTTAAAAAACCACAAAAAAGAGGAATTATTAATTATTAATTTGAAAACAAAAATACATAGAAATCGAAAAAAAAAATTAAAACAACAAAGCTAAAATCCAACTGTAGTTCCCGAAGATAAAGAGAATAGAAAAAAAATTTTAAATATCCCCAAAAAAAATCCAATTCTAATTACAAGGAGTCAATATATTTGCAAAATTATTTTTTGGTTTTTTATTTTATTAGAATAAAAAAAACGAAGAGGAATTATTTATTATTAAAACAAAGCAAATTCCCCTATATTTAAAATACTTTTTTTATAGAAAGTATTTTCCAATTTTTAATTTTTCTAAATATATAAAATTTTTGCAAATATATCGTCATAGAATAAGGAAAATGAACCATTTTAATTTTCAATAAAAAAGATGATTAAAATTTAATTATTAATAAAAAATTTTAAAACCGACAGTCAAAAAGGCAAAGATTTCAGAGATTTTGCCCATGTATCGAAATGTGTTATGCTCATAAAATTGTGTTAAAAATTTTAATTAAAATTCTGGTGTCTCTTATTGTTGTTGCAATTTCGAAATAGAAACTTTGTGAAATTTTACACGATTTTTGGAATTACTTAGAATGGCGTAACTCCAAAAGGTTTTTTTTTTGTTTTTTTATTTTATTTAAAAAAAAGAGGAATTATTTATTATTAAAACAAAACAAACTCCTCTATATTTAAAATACTTGTTTTTATAGAAAGTATTTTCCAATTTTTTAATTTTTCCTTTTTAATTCTTAAAAAAATCGAATTTTTGCAAATATATCGAGTTGTCCAAAAAGGTCATAGAATAAAAAAAGTCAATAGATTCAAGCAAATGAAGTAGCGAGTGGGTGATGTTAGCAAAATCTTAATGGGCTGGGGGCTGGAGAAAAACAGAAATCAAGAAGATTCCAAAGACATGGCAGATGTAAAACATATGGTCCAAAAAGGTCACAAAATCAAACATTAAAACCATGGAATTCCGAAAAAAGTCAATATATTCAAAAGCAGCCAGCTTTAATTTAAAAAAATTGTAATTTAAAAATATTTTATGATTGAAAAGTGGGATGATTTTTGTTTTGATTAATTTTTAAACCCAGAAAAACATACTCTTATCGATTGATGACTTAACTGGTAAATCAATCGATAAAAGTATATATTTTTTTTTGGTTTAATTCTAAATCTAAAACTTCGAGGAAATTGCAGTTTTACGATGAAAGCTATTAATTAAAAAAATTGTAATTTAAAAATATTTAATGATTGAAAAGTGGGATGATTTTTGCTTTGATTAATTTTTAAACCCATAAAAACATAATCTTATCGATTGAAAAACGTCGAGGAAATTGCAGCTTTACGACTTACAAATTTCTCGTAATTTCTTCTCTTTTTTGTACAAGCTATTGCTGCTATGAAAAATCCTTTAACTTCTAACAATTTTCTTATAATTCCCACAAAACAACAGTTTATTGAAAATCGAACATTTTCTGTCCATTTTTATGCCATATTCAATTCGAAAATCTCATTTGGCCGTGTAAAGGGACTAAAGTCTTTTTGTTTTACAATAAAGACCAAGTACAGCCATCTTCACCTATTGATATCAAATTTGCCGCTTTCAATTCCAAAGCAAAAGAAAATCCCATTGCTGCCGATAGTCGATCCTGTATGCATGGCATTTTAGTAAAATCAAACGACACATGCTGTACGAGATTTTTAATTATATTCATTTGTACATTTAAACGCTTCGTGGGAATATTGAAAAGAATTTCGGGTTCAAAAGTTTCGTAATTTTGTTGGATAGATCCAGCGGCGATTTCTTCTTGTAATTTTCTGGTATGACTTTTGAATAGCTTTTTGCAAAGGTCAAAATTAGAGCATATCTTTGAGATCTCGGTGGTATTTCTTTTTACCATTTCATAATATCTCTCATTGTGTGTAGGAAGAGCAGCAGCGATACTAGTCATAGATTCTTGATTTGAAACTATAGCTGATGGTGGTGGTGATGGTGGTGGTGGTGGTGCTTCTGCTGCCGATGCTAAATTAGGAATCATATTGTTGTCCTCCTCCTCCTCTAAACCCATGATTAGAGGTTGTGAAGCTGGTAGTGATTGTGATTCTGATAATGGTGGTGGTGGTGGTGATACTTGTTCTATGACATTCTGCAAGAGAGTGTGCAGAAAATCCGAAACATCATTATTGGAGTCAGACTCTACCACCAGGTCATTTTGTTTCATATTTTCCATTTGTTTTACTAAGTTTCTAGGACGTTTAAATTTTGGACGACGTACTTTTCGTTCGGGTGCCACAGCATTTCCATAACTTACACCCTGTAGTCTTTCACGTAAAATAGATTGCCAATCTCTATACCAACCACTAGAGGAGGACTCGGGCTGTTGAACACCATTTACAGAAGTAGTTATGGGATTTTCACAAGTCGCAGCAGCATCAACCACAAGAAGAGTATCTTCTTCCGGAATTACTTCCTCGGGAATTTTAGGAAATGGTGGTGGTGGTAAATGCTTAGTACGATTAATAGGCACATCAGCATTCTCATTTGTAGGCATAGAGAATACCGTTGGTTCCAATGTCCTACGAGCGGAAGTTCCAACTGATATATCAATTGAACGCAATGGTGTGGATGATATTGTTTCACTCATCGAACGTTTCTCCAAGAGATCTATGAAACGATTCTCTTCTATAGCAGATGATGAATTTATACCCCCACCACCACCATATTCATTTATTGAAGGAGTTTCTTGTGATTGAGGAATAAGCACAACAGAATCTGGTGGTTCTATGCATATAGAAGGTATGTTGGAGGCTGAATTAAATTGTTCCGATTGTTGTGTGGCCCCAGTTGTTGATGCTGCAACTGCAGATTCCTTGACAGCAATTGCCGAATATGGGGGTTTGAAAATTTCTATTCTCTGTATTTGTATTCCACTATCGGGTGTTATCAGACGTTGTTTACCACCAATGACTTCTCTGCTAGAGCTTATATCTACAGATGTTGTAGGTAGACTAATTCTAGGTGGTGGCATTAAATCCGAATCTTCGATAATCGGTGGTAATTCTCCCATTATTTCCTCCATATGCCTATTGTTTACATAAAATAACAAAATTGACAATATATAGGAAGATCAGAACAAAAACCAAAATAGAGGATTACTCCTTTAGGGTCCCCAAAAGCCTATAAAAAAGTCAACTCGTTCAAAATTTTATTTCTATAGAAAGAAAATTTTGCCAGAACATACATTTTGTCAAAATTTTATTTCTATAGAAAATTTTGTCAAAATTTAATTTTCTATAGAAAATTTTGTCTTAAATTTATAACTATCGAAAATTTTGTCAACATTTTATTTCTATCGAAAATTTTGTCAAAATTTTATTTCTATAGAAAATTTATTCAAAATTTTATTTCTACAGAAAATTTTTTCAAAATTTTATTTCTATTAAAATTTTGTATTAAATTTTGTCAAAATTGTATTTTCTATAGAAAATTTTGTCTTAAATTTATTACTATAGAAAATTTTGTCAACATTTTATTTCTATAGAACTCTTTTCAAAATTCTATTTCTATTAAAAACTTTGTCAAAATTTTATTTCTATAGAAATTTTTGACAAAATTTTATTTCAATAAAAATTTTGTCAAAATTTTATTCCTCTAGAAAATTTTGTCAAAATTTTATTCCTCTAGAAAATTTTGTCAAAATTTTATTCCTATAGAAAATTTTGTCACAATTCTATTTTTATAGAAAATTTTGTCAAAATTTTATTCCTATAGAAAATTTTCTCAAATTTTTATTTCTATAGAAAAATTTCTCAAAGTTTTATTTATATAGAAAATTTTCTTAAAATTTTATTTCTATAGAAAATTTTGTCCTAAATTTATTACTATAGAAAATTGTGTCTTAAATTTATTTCTATAGAAAATTTCGTCAAAATTTTATTTCAATACAAAATTTTGTCAAAATTTTATTTCTATAGAAAATTTTGTCCAAATTTTATTTCAATACAAAATTTTGTCAAATTTTATTTCTATACAAAGTTTTGCCAAATTTTATTCCATAGAAAATTTTGTCAAAATTTTATTTCTATAGAAAATTTTGTCAAAATTTAATTTTCTATAGAAAATTTTGTCTTAAATTTATTACTATAGAAAATTTTGTCTTAAATTTACTACTATAGAAAATTTTGTCTTAAATTTACTACTATAGAAAATTTTGGCAAAATTTTATCTCTATAGAAAATTTTGTCAACATTTTATTTCTATAGAAATTTTTTTCAAAATTTTATTTCTATTAAAAACTTTGTCAAAATTTTATTTCTATAGAAATTTTTGTCAAAATTTTATTTCTATAGAAAATTTTGTCAAAATTTTATTTCTATGAAAAATTTTGTCAAAATTTTATTTCTCTAGAAAATTTTGTCAAAATTATATTTCTATAGAAAATTTTGCCAAAATTATATTTCTATATAAAATTTTGTCAAAATTTTATTTCTATAGAAAATTTTGTCAAAATTTTATTTCTATAGAAAATTTTCTCAAAATTTTATTTCTATAGACAATTTTGTCAAAATTTTCTATATATAGAAAATTTTGTCAAAATTTTATTTCTATAGAAAATTTTGTCAAAATTTTATTTCTATACACATTTTTGTCAAAATTTTATTTCTATATAGAATTTTGTCAATTTTTTTTTTTTTTCTATACAAAACTTTGTCAACATTTTATTTCTATACAAAATTTTGTCAACATTTTATTTCTATAGATAGTTTTGTCAAAATTTAATTTCTATTGAGGATTTTGTCAAAATTTTATTTCCATAGAAATTTTTGACAAAATTTTATTTCTATAGAAAAAATTTTGTCAAAATTTTATTTCTATACAAAATTTTGTCAACATTTTATTTCTATACAAAATTTTGTCAACATTTTATTTCTATAGAGAATTTTGTCAAAATTTAATTTCTATTGAGGATTTTGTCAAAATTTTATTTCAATAAAAATTTTGTCAAAATTTTATTCCTATAGAAATGTTTGTCAAAATTTGATTTCTATAGAAAATTTTGTCAAAATTTGATTTCTATAGAAAATTTTGTCACCGTGGTGCAATGGGAGCCACCGTGGTGAAATGGTTAGTATGCCCGCCTTGCATACACACGGTCGTGGGTTCGATTCCTGCTTCGACCGAACACCAAAAATATTTTTCAGCGGTAGATTATCGCACCTCAGCAATGCTGGTGACATTTCTGAGGGTTTCAAAGCTTCTCTAAGTGGTTTCACTGCAATGTGGAACACCGTTCGGACTCGGCTATAAAAAGGTCCCTTGTCATTGAGCTTAACATGGAATCGGGCAGCACTCAGTGATAAGAGAGAAGTTGACCAATGTGGTATCACAATGGACTAAATAGTCTAAGTGAGCCTGATACATCGGGCTGCCTGCCACCCAACCTAACTTTTGTCAAAATTTTATTTCTATAGAAAATTTCGTCAGAATTTTATTTCTATAGAAAATTTTGTCACAATTCTATTTCTATAGATAATTTTGCCCAAATTTTATTTCTATAGAAAATGTTGTCCAAATTTTATTTTCTATAGAAATTTTATTTATAGAGAATTTTGTCAAAATTTTATTTCTACAGAAAATTTTGTCAAAATAGCTCTTACAAAATCAACCTTTATGATTTTTGCCTCCCAATGGATAAAAATCCAAAAATGCCTATTTTCTTGTAACATACAGGGTGTCTCATTTTTAATTCCCATATTGTGGAAGAAATCAATGCAAATTCAGTAAAAGCTGCCAAAGTGGATATCGATCCCGTCTCGTAAATTTGTTCGGCGTCCACTAACAAGAGAGGGGGTTGTTAATTTTCATATGAAAATATAACAATCGTCTCACGAAAATTGTCCGTATTTTAGAAAGGGTCCCACTTTTGAGAGTGTCCAAGAAGTTTAAGGAAATTCAGAAAAATAAAAATTTACCCTGTTATGTTACCGATTGTAGTAACATTTTGTTCAGCGACCGCAGATCCCAATTGTCCCAATGATGATGATTCATTTATAACCCCCAACAATTTATCTGCCATTGGTAATGGCAAGCTGTCATCAGTTTCCATACCGGATACGCCTTGACGTGCTTCCAAAAGACTTGAAACACCTTCCACATTTGACATGACATTTGTGTCCTTCGTATGGCATTCTTCTAGTTGAGGTGGCTGATTTCCATTTTTCGCTGGGAATACATTTGGAGGTTCTTGAGGTCCGTGGTGTTGCTGCTGTTCATCTTCCATAATGAGTAATACAGAATTGGCAGCTTGCGAACTTGTAATCGATCCGATTTCTACCATATCTCTGTTGTGTAATTCATATGAAAATTCCTCTCTCAGAAGTTCCATATCCATAGGAAAATAGAAAATGGAGGAATTTAAATTTAATTTAACCCTGGGCAAAGGAGCGATTTCCAAAATTGTGCAAGATGGCATGGGAAAACGTAGTGCATATTCTTCTTCTGTAAGATAACGATGACGGGTGCGAGAAGCAGGCGTCGGATGTGTTGGAGATGGTGATTGTGCTGTTCTTTTGCGTGCCTTAGATGGTGTTATCCTTCGTGGAGTAGTGTGGTCACTATAATTTTTGGTAGCTTGAGATCTTAGACTATAACGTGTTTGATTTTTCTCTGTAGGATGACGATGACTTTCTTTTTCTGCCATTTCCTTTTCTTGTAGTGGCGCAAAATCATCCATGGGGTGGTCATGTAGTAGACATTCTTCTGGTAAATCATCCAGTACTATTGACTCCCTTAAATCTAGGCGAGGTGGTGGTCGTAAGCCAAGGTCTTGTATTTCTTCGACATCATCTAAAAATCTACGAAAATCTCTTTGGAATCCCTCTACAAACGCAGGTTGATCAATTACAACTTCTAATGTGGGTAACATCATCGAGAGATCCTCTTCGTTAATGCCATCTATACCAAGACGTAATCCTATATCCTCCTGGGATATTTGATGAAGATCTTCGTTATGGCCACTTCTACTCACAATCATGGGTTCTGTTTGCACAGAATCAACATTGGCCCTAGCTGAGTGTTTGGCGGTATTTGTCTTTTTACGCATTTTCATTTTCTTTCCTTTGGAAAATTCAGCCTGTTTTTGTTTTAGACATTTTTCATATACTTCCATGATATATTTAAATATTGTGAATTTTTGTAAAAGATTTGCTTTTTTAAATAATTCTGGAAGTTGTTGACAAAACGTTCTCATTTGCTCCAATTGATTTTCATTGACTTTGTTTAACGGTATAAATTTAAATATAGGATTTATATAAAAACCCCCCTGCTGTTGTGGATTAGTGTTTTGAGCTAGATTGGTGTTAGGAGAAAAAAACAAACAAAAACAATAGCCAACACAAATACTTGTCACTAGGAGGACGGACATGAGACATTTTTACATCTAAATACACATTTACATTTAATTTATAATATTATTTGCTTTAGTAAAATTAATTAATAAATAAGAAAATATATTTATATAAAAATCGTATAATGCTCACCACCGTTCGATTCTCCATTTTCATCGTTGTTTTCGTCATCATTATTGTAGCGGTTGTTTCCACCAAAACGGCCTAAAATAAACGAAAAAGAAATTAATTAATTAATTAATATACAAATAAGTAAATAAAATAAAGTAGTATTACATCCATATTGTTTTTTTAATTATTAATTAATAAAATTTAGTTTTATTATTTTTTTAATATTAATAATTTTTTGTAAATTGCTTTAATTAGATCAGTAGCTGTGTACGCAATGTCACGTCTGGTGGCCCATCCAAAACCACCACAATTACATACTGAGATTGTGCAGAATAAATAGAACGGCTCTTATTTATATGATCGAGACGATGAGGAAAACGACCACCGACGCCCTAGAGTATTGATGGGTATATGGCAAAGATATACCTCTCGAGCTAAGAGGAACATAAAGTTTCTATAGAAATAAAATTTGAACAAAATTTTCTATAGAAATAAAATTTTGACAAAATTTTCTATAGAAAATAAAATTTTGACAAAATTTTCGATATAAATAAAATTTTGACAAAAATTTCTATAGAAATCAAATTTTGACAAAATTTTCTATAGTAACAAATTTAAGACAAAATTTTCTATAGAAATAGATTTAAGACAAAATTTTCAATAGAAATAAAATGTTGACAAAATTTGCTATAAAAGTAAATTTTTGACAAAATTTTCTATAGAAGTCAAATGTTGACAAAATTTTCTATAGTAATAAATTTAAGACAAAATTTTCTATAGAAATAAAATTTTTACAAAAATTTCTATAGAAATAAAATTTTGACAAAATTATCTATAGAAATAAGATGGTTTGGTCAAGTCGGGTGGGGCCGACTATATTATACGCCGCACCACTTTGTAGATCTAAATTTTCGATACCATATCACATCCGTCAAATGTTTTGGGGGCTATATACAAAGGTTTGTCCCAAGTACATACATTTAAATATCACTTGATCTGGACATAATTTGATAGACTTCTACAAAATCTATAGACTCAAAATTTGAGTCGGCTAATGCACTAGGGTGGAACACTAGGATGGGAAACATTTAAATCTGAAGCAATTTTAAGAAAACTTCCCAAAAGTTTATTTATGATTTATCGCTCGATATATATGCATTAGAAGTTTAGGAAAATTAGTCATTTTTACAACTTTTCGACTAAGCAGTGGCGATTTTACAAGGAAAATGTTTTTGTCGAAATCAGAAAAACATATATATGGGATCTATATCTAAATCTTAACCGATTTCAACCAAATTTGACACGCATAGCTACAATTCGAATTCTACTCCCTGTGCAAAATTTCAACTAAATCGGAGTTAAAAATTGGCCTCTGTGGTCATATAAGTGTAAATCGGGCGAAAACTATCTATGGGAGATATATCTAAATCGGAACCGATTTCAATATGAGTGTAAATCGGGCGAAAGTTATATATGGGAGCTATATCTAAATCGGAACCGATTTCAATAAAATTTGGCACACTACACTACTAATTGTACTCCTAGTGCAAAATTTCAACCAAATTGGGGTAAAACTCTGGCTTCTGGGACCGTATTAAGTCCATATCGGGCGAAAGATATAGATGGGAGCTATATCTAAATCTAAACCGATTTCAATAAAATTTGGCACATTTGACTATAGTACTAATTTTTCTTCTTGTGCAAAATTTTAAGCAAATTAGGGCTTCTGGGGCCATATAAGTCTATATCGGGCGAAATATATAATTGTCTTTGGAAATAAAATTTTCTATAGAAATAAAATTTTGACCAAATTGTATATTTTGACAAAATTTTCTATAGAAATAAAATTTTGGTCCATGCTTTGGAATAGCCTTCTTGACTTCTTGGGATTCAAGACAATTTTTATCCGGTTTGTCTGATATTCAAAATCTAGAGCAATTTTATTTCCATAAACAAGTGTGCCTAAGATTGTGTGTCCACGTTTTGGTATTACCAGCCCTCATATACATCGATCTCCCGATTTGTCCCCATATGGACCGATCACCCGAGTTGACTTCCTCATCATCTATATTTTCCGATTTGTCGGGAATTCAAAATATTTTTATAATCCGTTACGAAGAAGAGTTTTTTTCAATGAAATTACAATTTTAGTTGAACAATTGCAATATTTTTGCCTGTGTATAGAAGCTTCTATGTAGTGTTGTACAATGTACTCCCTTGCAAAATTCCTTAAATTATTCTCTCATCACGCCGTAGTCCGATTAGTGGCCTCATGCCAAAGTCGATTATTCGGCCGAGTTCTACTGCAAATGTTCATGGAATATACGCCTCAGGCTGGAGAGCCATCGTAGTGCAATGGTTAGCTTGTCTTTCTGTCTTAAAAACAAAGGATCTTGATTTGAAGTCCAGTTTCGGCAGATCCCATAGGCATCATATTCTTCTGTTGCCTACGACATTCTATATTTATGGTATATATTTTCCAAATCAGTGATATACGCAGATGAGTTCTTACGAAATAACTTCACAACAGTAAAAAATTTCTTAGAAAAAAAGAGTAAATTGTAATGTAGCTATTAGGCTCCAAAACAAATGCCGTCGTGGAATAGAGTTTTTTTTTTGTATTTGGATATTCTATGTACTCCTTAAAGCCTTTTTTAAACCTGTAGAACGATAATTCATAATCTGATGTACTGAACAGATTTCGCAAATTCCACACAAAAATTCCCAAATTTGCCGAAATTCACCAAAAAATTTCCAAGTCCCCCATCCACAAAAAAATATCCCCGATACTGGCAACACTGATCACACCACTAAGAATTTTGTGAAGAAGTCCCCCAATGTTGACTCCTATTTGCCCCGAATTAGATTACTCAAATATCTACACAGAAAAAATATCACCAAAATATTTCCGATTAAAAAGTTAATTGAAGTTGAAATTTTTTCAATTAATAAATTAATTGGTACAATTAACTTTTTAATCAAGATAGACACATTAAGTTAATTTAGTCAATGATTGAACATTTTAAAATTTTTAATTAAAAAGTTAATTGATACAATTAACTTTTAATCAAATTCGGAAGACTAAGTCAGTTATAAAAGTGATTAAATTTTTGATTAATTTTTTTTCAAACAATCAATTGTTAATCCAACTAAAAATTCTAAGCCAATTCAGAATGTAATTGAAAATAGTTACCTTTGATTACCCGAGTAAAAATTGAGAGATCTAATTTGATACAATTAGATATGAGTAGATCCGAAAAATGGTAAGATCTAATCATATCTAGTTACTATGAAAGCAGATCTGCTCAGATCTCAATATTGGCCTAGATCTAATGTCTTAGATATAATTACATCTATCCCTATATATGGTTCGATCTGATGTTAGATATCGTCATATGCGGAATTATATATAATTATATCTAATTCTATCTCATCATATCTGGGTAAATCCGCATAGATCTAAAGTGGACAATTTTGAGATCTAATTATATCTGATTAGATCCTCCAATTTTTACACGGGTAATTACTAAATTAATTGAGTTTTGCAATCAACATCAATTAAGTTTTTAATTGAATCAATTAAAAACTTAATTGAAATTTGGTAATGAAATCAATTAATTTTTTTATCAAGAATTTTTTCTATGCCCAATTAAAACTGTGATTGATACTATCATTTTCGTGATTGAAGACATTTCAATTAAAAAATTAATTCAATTAAAATTAATTAAAAAAGACCAGTGATGTACACTAATTTGGGGGCAATATTTAGGTTAAGGAATAGACAATTTTGTCCAAATTTTATTTCTATAAAAAAAATTTTACAAAATTTTACTTCAGAAAAGGTTGTCCAAATTTTATTTCTATAGAAAATTTTGTCAAAATTTTATTTCTATAGAAAATTTTGTTAAAATTTTATTTCTATAGAAAATTTTGTCAAAATTTTATTTCTATTGAAAATTTTGTCAACATTTTATTTCTATAGAACATTTTGTCAAAATTGTATTTCTATAGAAAATTTTGTCAAAATTTTATTTCTATAGAAAATTTTTTGCCAAAATTTTATTTCTATATAAAATTTTGTCAAAAATTTATTTCTATAGAATATTTTTTGTCAAAATTATATTTCTATTGAAAATGTTGTCAAAATTTTATTTCTATAGAAAATTTTGTCAAAATTTTACTTCTATAGAATTTTTTTGTCAAAATGTTATTTCTATTGAAAATTTTGTCAAAATTATATTTCTACTGAAAATGTTGTCAAAATTTTATTTCTATAGAAAATTTTGTCAAAATTTTACTTCTATAGAAAATTTTTTGTCAAAATGTTATTTCTATTGAAAATTTCGTCAAAATTTTATTTCTATTGAAAATTTGGTCTTACATTTATTACTATAGGACATTTTGTCAAAATTTTATTTCTACAGAAAATGTTGTCAAAATATTATTTCTATAGAAAATTTTGTCAAAATTTTACTTCTATACAAATTTTTTTGTCAAAATTTTATTTCTATTGAAAATTTTGTCAAAATTTTATTTCTATTGAAAATTTTGTCAAAATTTTATTTCTATAGAAAATTTTGTAAAAACTTTATTTCTATAGAAAATTTTGTCAAAATTTTACTTCTATAGAAAATTTTGTCAAAATTTTATCCCTATAGACAATTTTGTCAAAATTTTATTTCTATAGAAAATTTTGTCAAAATTTTATTTCTATAGAAAATGTTGTCAAAATTTTATTTCTATAGAAAATTTTGTAAAAACTTTATTTCTATAGAAAATTTTGTCAAAATTTTATTTTCATTCGTTTTGTTTGTTATTGTTGGCTTCTCTTCAATCGTTATTGTTGTTTTTTTGTTTTTTGATCTCAGCTTAAAGCCATGCATTGACTAAACTACAAGTGTAGCTTAACCAACAGAGGAAAAGTATGCTTGTCAAATTTATTTGGGCAAAGCCCTATAGACTGCAAGATGGTTGGATGTACAGCTGTTTCGGAATTACCACATTCCTCATCAGCATCCTCTACTTGCAGCAAAACTATCAACCAATTATCAGAATAAATTCGGGTAATTCACTCAACCCAACGTGAACTACACTTGAACCTCCCGAAAAATTTATTCTGATAATTGGTTGATAGTTTTGCTGCAAGTAGAGGATGCTGATGAGGAATGTGGTAATTCCGAAACAGCTGTACATCCAACCATCTTGCAGTCTATAGGGCTTTGCCCAAATAAATTTGACAAGCATACTTTTCCTCTGTTGGTTAAGCTACACTTGTAGTTTAGTCAATGCATGGCTTTAAGCTGAGATCAAAAAACAAAAAAACAACAATAACGATTGAAGAGAAGCCAACAATAACAAACAAAACGAATGAAGATAGAGGAAGCACGCTCAAAAACAAACCCAGCCAAATACATACAAATCGATGATTTGAGTTTGGCAAAGGAAAAGAGATATGCTGGCAAATTTGTTTAGGCAGTAGCCGACTATCAAACCTTTTTCGGGAGGTTCAAGTGTAGTTCACGTTGGGTTGAGTGAATTACCAGAATTTATTCTGATAATTGGTTGATAGTTTTGCTGCAAGTAGAGGATGCTGATGAGGAATGTGGTAAGTCCGAAACAGCTGTACATCCAACCATCTTGCAGTCTATAGGGCTTTGCCCAAATAAATTTGACAAGCATACTTTTCCTCTGTTGGTTAAGCTACACTTGTAGTTTAGTCAATGCATGGCTTTAAGCTGAGATCAAAAAACAAAAAAAAAACAATAACGATTAAAGAGAAGCCAACAATAACAAACAAAACGAATGAAGATAGAGGAAGCACACTCAAAAACAAACCCAGCCAAATACATACAAATCGATGATTTGAGTTTGGCAAAGGAAAAGAGATATGCTGGCAAATTTGTTTAGGCAGTAGCCGACTATCAAACCCTTTTTCGGGAGGTTCAAGTGTAGTTCACGTTGGGTTGAGTGAATTACCCGAATTTATTCTGATAATTGGTTGATAGTTTTGCTGCAAGTAGAGGATGCTGATGAGGAATGTGGTAATTCCGAAACAGCTGTACATCCAACCATCTTGCAGTCTATAGGGCTTTGCCCAAATAAATTTGACAAGCATACTTTTCCTCTGTTGGTTAAGCTACACTTGTAGTTTAGTCAATGCATGGCTTTAAGCTGAGATCAAAAAACAAAAAAACAACAAAATTTTATTTCTATAGAAAATTTTGTCAATATTTTATTTCTATAAAAAATTTTGTCAAAATTTTATTTATATAGAAAATTTCGTCAAAATTTTATTTATATAGAAAATTTTATCAAAATTTTATTTCTATAGAAAATTTTGTAAAAATTTTATTTCTATAGGAAATTTTATCAAAATTTTACTTCTATAGAAAATTTGTTGTCAAAATTATATTTCTATTGAAAATTTTGTCAAAATTTTATTTCTATAGAAAATTTTGTCAAAATTTTACTTCTATAGAAATTTTTTTGTCAAAATTTTATTTCTATAGAAAATTTTGTCAAAATTTATTTCTATAGAAAATGTTGTCAAAGTTTTATTTCTATAGAAAATAATTTTGTCAAAATTTTATTTCTACAGAAAATAATTTTGTCAAAATTATATTTCTATAGAAAATAATGTTTTAAAAAATTTATTTCTATAGAAAATAATTTGTTAAAAAATTTATTTCTATAGAAAATTTTGTCAAAATTTTATTTCTATAGAAAATTTTGTAATATCCAAAACGTAGCCATTTGACTTTTGAAACATATAAAAACCTAAGTCTAAAATAATTACCTCCTCCACGACCGCCACCACGTCCTCTACCGCCACCACCAAAGCCATTGCGACGATTGTTATAACCATTATCATTGTTATCACCATCATCTTCATTTTGATAAGCATCATCATTGACTTTGTACTTTTCATTGGAATCAAAGCCTTTGCCAGAAATCACCTAGAGAATGTTAATAAAAAAAAAAAAAGAGTTCCACAATTACACAAATTCTAGCGATTTTTCAAATCTTCAAAGATTTACAACTTACCTCAGTATCATTATCACCCCAATCAGACATTTTCCTTGGATTTCTTTCTTTGGTTGTAGTAGAAGAAACTTGAGATGATTTTCTGAAATTACATGATGAAAGTTGAGTTTTCATTATAGACCATTTGTCATCGCCAGAGAATAGTTGATTAATTTGTTGCACATATTCCATATCAATATTTTTTTGGAAGCAATAAGTAGAAATTTTTAATTCGGTAGCAATGTGGATAGTTTGTTATTAATAGGTTCACTGTCAAATATAAACTATGAGAAGTTCAGTGTGTTTTGAGCTCATGAGAACACAAAACAAAGAATGCCGCGTTTTTGGGTGCTAATCCAATGCAATTTTGCTGTCCAATCATTGCGGGGAATTTTGTTTTTTTTTTTTTTGTTTCTTTTTTTAAGGGTTCGTAAACAAAACATATGATTTTAGTTTGTTTTTATGCTGGGTTTTTCATCATCTTGGGATGGGGATTTTATGCCATATTTGACCAGATCTGATTATGTGATTTGCAATGCAACAAGAATGATTAGCCCAGCAATGGAGGGAAAATGAATGAGATATGAAAATTATCGCAGGTACTTGAAGGATTCAGAGTGTTTTTAAAAACAATGCACATAAATCATGCACATGAAGAAAATTTTTTATAGAAATAAAATTTGGACAAAATTTTCTATAGAAATTAAATGTTGACAAAATTTCCTTAGAGAAATACAATTTTAACATTTTCTATAGAAATAATTTTTTGACAAAATTTTCTATAGAAATAAAATTTTGACCAAATTTTCTTAGAAATAAAATTTTGACAAAATTTCCTTAGAGAAGTAAACTTTTGACAAAATTTTCTATAGAAATAAAATTAAAAAAAAAAAATCTATAGAAGTAAAATTTTGACAAAATTCTCTATAGAAATAAAATTTAAAAAATTCTATAGAAGTAAAATTTTGACAAAATTTCCTTAGAGAAGTAAAAAAGAATGATTAGCCCAGCAATGGAGGGAAAATGACAAAGATATGAAAATTATCGCAGGTACTTAAAGGATTAAAGTAGTTTTAAAAACAATCATAAATCAGGCACGTGAAGAAATAGAAATAAATTTTTTTCAAAAATTTCTATCTAAATGAAATTTTGACAAAATTTTTTATAGAAATTAAATTTTGACAAAATTTCTTTAGAGAAATACAATTTTAACAAAATTTTCTATAGAAATAAAATTTTGACAAATGTTTGGACACAATTTTCTATAGCAACAAAATGTTGACAGAATTTTCTAAAGCAACAAAATTTATACAAAATTTTCGGAGCAACTGCAGTTTATGGGCCCCTCACCGATTTGATTGAAATTAATATATGTTATGTAACTTAGTGTGCTGATTCTAACAAGGTAAAATTTTTGTCCCGGAAATACCCGGGTCTTGAGATATAGCCTTCCAAAGGGTCAGCAAAAAATTGATATATCTCCTTTTTTTTTTTTGGTCCAATCTAACCAAACTTGGTGTCATATGAAAGCTTAATTTATGCACTTTTATACGCAAAATATATTTTTTAAATATTTAATTTAGTTTGGGAGATATAAATAAAAATAAGAAATTTTTACCCTAATTTTTTGTTATTTTCTTTATATCTCAAAAAGTCTTCGATTACACCCTATTTTTTTTATACGCAGTTTGAAAGCCTAAACTCTGGCCTTTCGTTTGATATATAACATATCTTTATAGGTCCACTCTTAACAAAGTTATTGAGCTTTTATTCTGAGTAGGAACAAAAAAAAATGATTATTACTGAAATATTTACCCTTTGGACTCTGTCCATAGGAGAAAGTCGTAAACCCCGGCCGAAGGCCGGCTACTTTTCCCCCCTTGGGATTGCGTTAGCCCATTTTGGACTCTATCCATAGGAGAAAGTCTTAAACTCCGGCCGAGTCCAAAGTTGGCTAACGCAATCCCAAGGGGGGAAAAGTAGCCGGCCTTCGGCCGGGGTTTAAGACTTTCTCCTATGGACAGAGTCCAAAGTGGGCTAACGCAATCCCAAGGGGGGAAAAGTAGCCGGCCTTCGGCCGGGGTTTACGATTTTCTCCTATGGACAGAGTCCAAAGTGGGCTAACGCAATCTTAAAGGGGGAAAAGTAGCCGGCCTTCGGCCGGGGTTTAGGACTTTCTCCTATGGACAGAGTCCAAAGTGGGCTAACGCAATCCCAAGGGGGGAAAAGTAGACGGCCTTCGGCCGGGGTTTAAGACTTTCTTCTATGGACAGAGTCCAAAGTGGGCTAACGCAATCTTAAAGGGGGAAAGGTAGCCGGCCTTCGGCCGGAGTTTAAGACTTTCTCCTATGGATAGAGTCCAAAGTGGGCTAACGCAATCCCAAGGGGGGAAAAGTAGCCGGCCTTCGGCCGGGGTTTAAGGCTTTCTCCTATGGATAGAGTCCAAAGGGTAAATATTTCAGTAATAATCTTTTTTTTTGTTCCTACTCAGAATAAAAGCTCAATAACTTTGTTAAGAGTGGACCTATAAAGATATGTTATACATCAAACAAAAGGCCAGAGTTTAGGCTTTCAAACTGCGTATAAAAAAAACCTGCGTGTAATCGAAGACTTTTTGAGATATAACGAAAATAACAAAAAATTAGGGTAAAAATTTCTTATTTTTATTTATATCTCCCAAACTAAAATAAATATTTAAAAAATATATTTTGCGTATAAAAGTGCGTAAAATAAGCT
Source organism: Haematobia irritans (assembly GCF_050003625.1). Taxonomy (NCBI): domain Eukaryota; kingdom Metazoa; phylum Arthropoda; class Insecta; order Diptera; family Muscidae; genus Haematobia; species Haematobia irritans. Next base: position 42,307,255 of record NC_134398.1, read on the forward strand.
AGATTGGACCAAAAACAAAGGAGATATATCCAGTTTTTATTGACCCTTTGGAGGGCCATATCTCAAGACCCGGGTATTTCCGGGACAAAAATTGTACCTTGTTAGAATCAGCACACTAAGTTACATAACATATATTAATTTCAAGCAAATCGGTGAGGGGCCCATAAACTGCAGTTTAGCCAAATTTTCTATAGAAATAAAATTTTGACAAAATTTTCAATAGAAATAAAATTTTGACAAAATTTTCTATAGAAATAAAATTTTGACAAAATTTTCTATAGAAATAAAATGTTAACAAAATTTTCTATATAAATAAAATTTTGACAAAATTTTCTATAGAAATAAAATTTTGACAAAATTTTCTATAGAAATAAAATTTTGACAAAATTTTCTATAGAAAAAAAATTTTGACAAAATTTTCTATAGAAATAAAATTTTGACAAAATTTTCTATAGAAATAAAATTTTGACAAGATTTTATATAGAAATAAAATTTTGACAAAATTTTCTATAGAAATAAAATTTTGACAAAATTTTCTATAGAAATAAAATTTGTACAAAATTTTCTATAGAAATAAAATTTTGAGAAAATTTTCTATAGAAATAAAATTGACAAAATTTTCTATAGATATAAAATTTTGACAAAATTTTCTATAGAAATAAATTTTTTACAAAATTTTCTATAGCCACAAAATTTTCTATAGAAATAAAATTTTCACAAAATTTCCTTAGAGAAGTAAAATGCTGACAAAATTTAGAGAAATAAAAATTTCACAAAATTTCCTTAGAGAAATTAAATTTTGACCAAATGTTCTATAGAAATAAAATTTTGAGAAAATTTTCTATAGAAATAAATTTGACAAAATTTTCTATAGATATAAAATTTTGACAAAATTTTCTATAGAAATAAATTTTTTACAATATTTTCTATAGCCACAAAATTTTCTATAGAAATAAAATTTTCACAAAATTTCCTTAGACAAATAAAATTTTGACAAATCTTCCCTTGGGAAATAAAATTTTTACAAAATTTTTTATAGAAATAAAATTTTGATAAAATTGTAGAGAAATAAAATTTTGACAAAATTTTCTATAGAAATAAAATTAAAAAAATCTATAGAAGTAAAATTTTGACAAAATTTCCTTAGAGAAGTAAAAAAGAATGATTAGCCCAAAGATGAAAATTATCGCAAATACTTAAAGGATTAAAGTGGTTTTAAAAACAATCATAAATCAGGCACGTGAAGAAATAGAAATAAAATTTTGACAAAATTTTCTATAGAAATAAAATTTTGACAAAATTTTGACAAAATGTTCTATAGCAACAAAATTTTGACAAAATTTTCTATAGAAATAAAATTTTGACAAAATTTTCAATAGTAACAAAATTTTGACAAAATTTTCTATAGAAATAATAATTATAATGCCAATTATACTCTACGGTTTAGAGGTGTACTCTGGTTGTACTGGCAAGCTAATGAGGACACTAAGGCTTACATTCAACCGGGTTATTCGGTATATATACTCGTTGAGAGTACGTAGCCATATATCTACGTATGTAGACAGATTCTTAGGCTGTCAATTTTCAGATTTAGTTAATTTTAGAAATGTAATTTTCTTTTATAAGACTTATAAAATGCAAACACCTTCAATCCTCGTAAATTTATTTAAATTTAGCAAATCCAAGAGGAATCCACAACTCTTATATCCGAAATTGTGTGGTACTGTGAGCCAATCTTTTGGGGTGAGGACTGCTCGTATATACAACACTTTGCCTGTTTCGTTTCGTTCTCAATGTCATATAATAATTTTAGATGCAAACTTTTGAAATTTTTTCAGTCATAGACATGACCTTAATTTATGCCTATTTTTACTCAATAGAAGTTGAGTAACTTATAGTATTACTTAAAATAATTCTCACTTTTTTCTCTATTCGCTCACATTTTTTTTATTAAAAAAAAAAAAAAATGGTGTATGCGAATACAGTTAGTGCTTTTTTTTCTATTCCTATGCCCTCTCTTTTTGTTTTTAAACAGCGTTAAGAAATGGATTGGAAAACATTAAAAATTAAAAAAGAAATAAAAAAAAAAAAAAATAAAAATAAAAAAAAAAAATAAAAAATAAAAAAAAAGTATATTATAAAAATAAAAAAAAAAATAGAATAATAATAAATAAATAAAGTAAGGTTTTATTAGAGCTAAATATTATTAGAGCTTAATTATTAGAACTAAATATTTATAATACAAATTAAATACGTAAATTGCAAAAAAAAAACAATAAAAATCACATTTTGTTGTAATGATATTTTAGTAGTAATAAGTTCTTTGTTATCCATTGTTTAGAAGTTTTTCTCACTTTGCTTTCTAAATCACCAAAATAGTTTTTTATTTCATTTTTTTTCTAATTAAAAAAAAGTGTATCTTTATTTATTCTTTGTTCTTATCCTTTATAATTTATTACTGTTAGTTTTTATTCCAATTTTTATTTTGTTATTTTTGTCAAATTTTTAGATATTTAAAGTTAATTTTGTAGTCTTTTTTATAACCATTTTATATTGGCCTAAAGGCTTGGTTATTTTCACAATAAATATTAAAAAAAAAAAAAAAATTACAAAATTTCCTTAAGAAATACAATTTTCACAAAATTTCCTTAGAGAAATAAAATTTTGACAACATTTTCTATAGTAACAAAATTTTGACGAAATTTTCTATAGAAATAAAATGTTGACATTTTCTATAGAATATAGAATTAAAATTTTGATAAAATTTCCTTATAGAAATAAAATGTTGACAGAATATTCTATAGAATTAAAATTTTGATAAAATTTCCTAAGAGAAATAAAATTTTGACAAAATTTACTATAGAAAAAAAATTGCAAAAATTTTCTATAGAAATAAAATTTTGACAAAATTTTTCTAGAGAAATAAAATTTTGCCAAATTTTCTAGAACAATAAAATTTTGGTAAAATTTCTAGGGCAATACAATTTTGATAAAAAAAAAAAGATTTTTTAAATTTGGTAGAATTTTCCTCAAATTTTGGTAGATTCTATTTGGCACGTGTGGCAACCGTGGTCGTAGCACATCTCATTTTTCTTATAAGAAATATATCGGCAATGGGAATGTCGTCTTAGATGAGTGTCCTGGTATTTTACGAGACTTTCTTCAATGCGTTTGTTTTTATCTTCTTATACGAATAATATTAGTGAGTATGCGAACGATATTTCTGACTATTACAACCACGTACATTTTCATTTTTGGAGTACCTCAAACTTTGTGTGTATCAAATTATTTCTTATCGGTTTTTTTCAATAAACGTTTTTCTTATATGAAAAATTTTTACCGTTAAAATGGATTGGTGGTTTTTTCCTGGTATGCATTTTTTCTTATATAAGTTCTTATGCGAAGTTTATTTCTGACTCTGCGAACGATATTTCTGACCATTACAACAATGTACCTTTAATTTAGCTTTAGCAGCGCCTAAAGCTGAAGATCCCTTTTATCATTGAAATTAAAATAAAATCAGACGGCACTCATTGATATGAGTGCCTCTTATCCCATGAAATATTTCTTAGAACATTCAATCTTTGCATCATTTTGACAAATCGCATGACCTTGCCAGTTATAGACAAAATGAAAATAATTAAAAAAGACGATTATACTTTCAAAGACAAAGAAGGTACATGGGAGTCGGATTTCCACTTAGTTTGGAATAAAGAACACTGTGGGCGGATGCATCGACATGTTCGAATATATATATATAAAGTTGGTCAGTCAGTCGGAGAATATGAAGAGCGACGATCATCGGGATCTGTGGTGCAATCTCTGTTGGTGGAAAATGTTAGGACAAATCTCTTTCTCTAAAGCTACACGTGATGCCTGATAAAAACTCAGTCAAAGGGCTGTAGGAGGCATAGGTGCCTGCTGTCCAATCCCATAAAGTAAATATGGATCCAGATTTTACATTGCTGAACTATGCACAATCAGTCGGTGGAAGATCTTACCCTAACTTTGTAGCCCTTATGACCTATTCAAGATTTGCAAGAATTACTTCAGGAGACCCACGTGGTAATAGTTTTAACAAAGAAAAAATGTGTAAACTACCATTTAATGCTACTACTAAATTTCCAACATACAAACAAAACGGTATGTAGATATTTGTACCCGTTTAGATGTAGAAAAATCAAACCATGGATTTTTTTTCGTAAGGCAAAGAAACACGAGTTAGCGTTGGGTTTTCAAACCTGTGATATAGATGGTCAAATCACAACTAAATTTTATGAAAAAAACTAAAAATTTTGTTAAAAATGCTTTCTTTTCCAAACCAAATATGGTTTCATTGAATATATGGTCCTCGTTCCATCGTCCTTGGCAGAACAAAAGAACTAGTAGTACATAAATTTCCTTTGACGAAAAAATACGTTTTTGAATTCTACCAGATTTGATTAAAAAAAATACTTAAATACCTCAATAATCCCGGGTATATTTCCGAGTACCCTTTCCTTTAAAAATCGCTTCTTTGCTTCCAGTGGTGGGGGGCTGTTGCTGTATGGCAGCAAAAATTGTGGAGCCGACTCTAAGAAGGATATGACGTCTACTAATAGAACACTGAGGACAGTATAGAATTGTTGGTTTGATTGAGATGATAAAATCGTCCCCGGCGACTAATCGATTTTTTACAAGCGAAACCAAAATCGGATGATTGGCAAGACAGATAGCATTAGGCCGGTATCAGTTTTTAAAGAATTTTATTAATTTATAATGCAAGAAAAAAATTGCGTTTGAAAACATGTGATAATTCATTATAAAAAAATACGCAAAATAACATTTTAACAGAAAACGTTGGTGCAAAAGTTTACCTTTTGCTGCTAATTACAAAGGTGAATTATTCCATGTGTAAAAATCAAAATTTTGGTATGCAAATTGTAGCTATTAGTACGGCATGAAATTACATGGAAAATAAGAATTGGTTATAATTTCTATACGTGTCATCGATCCATTTTCTTTCTCTAACATGTCTATTCTGTTAAATAAGCAATATGCCTTGGAATGACCTTTGTAAGTTTATTGAATTCAAACCTATAGCAAATGCTAGTGTTTTCAGAAGCAACTCTGCCACCAAACTGGTAAACACGCTACACTATACCAATAAAACACATCTCCAATATCAACCAAATGCTTATGGAACACAGCCAAACATCAATTTTATTTTTATTTCGATAAGCAAAACTCGTGTTTTTCGCACTCATACATACACATTTTTGCCAACGCACACACATGTGCATTCAGCGAATGAGCATCTGTCAAACTGGTGGAGACCACCTCACACACATGCACACACAGAATATTGTATCTCTGTGGGTGAAGAATATACACACAATACAATTGAGAACCATTGAGAGAATTTAAGCTAAATAACACAAGAGAGTGGAGAGGCAAATTCCTTTTTTTTGGAGTCTGATGTGTATACTACCATGGTTTTCATGCTTTATTTTACAATTTGCTAGGCATGTGGTAATTTTTTCTTAACCAGAGACGGGGAGTAATTATTTCAAAATATTCCTCTGACATATTCAGTTTGCTAGTCATACAGAAAAGTTCTTTTAAGTTGGTTCACATTAAGTCAGCGCCACTGTAAATATTGTACCTGTGTTTGTGTACACACAATACTCAATAAATGTGTGAGCGAGTGAGAGCACATGGATGTGTGCGTGAGTAGGAAAAAAGAAGAAGAAGAACGCAAAAAATAACCAAAATTAAGGTTAACACAAAATACATTGCAGTCCGCTAAAAGATTTTGGGTGCAAAACTTTGAGGAGGATATTTGTAATAAAAATACAAAAAGGAGAAGTGAATAAAAAAATAGAGAAAAACCTCAGAAAAAGCAAATAAATTTTCACACACCAAATCATGGATTCTGCTGGGAATAATCGTTATGAACTTTTGTTCATGGACGAAGATATTAGTGATCCATTAGATAATATTGTTGCCAAGAAGAAAAAGCAGGTTAAGACTGCTGCTGCTACGGCAACAACGGCGGCGGGAGGCCCTGCTGCTGGAGCCACTGGTAATAAGACAACGAACAAAGGCCAGGCTACCAATCCGAATGCCAAGAAATCGACCAACCAAGCTGAAAAGGAAAATAAGCCCATGAACAGGAATGATAGCAAGAAACCTGGTGGAGCTGTAGCCCCAGGTGGTGGCTCGGGTAAACAAGGTGGGGCTGTTGGTGCTGCTGCTGGTGGCGCTGGCGCCAATCGCAAACGCAATAACGGTGAGGCTGTGTCAGCACGTGAAGGTGGTCAAGGGCAACAACAACAACGCAATGTCAACTTTAGACAACAAAATGGAGAAACACGTGAACAACGCAATAACCGTCGTAACGTGCGCCAAGGAGGCGAGAACAATGCTGGAGGCGAAGGTGGCCAACAATTTAACAATCGTGGTGATCGTCCACCACGCGATCGTGCCCCTCGCAATCGCAATTTCGAGGGAGGCAATCGCAAGCGTGAATTTGATCGTCAATCTGGCTCGGATAGAACTGGTGAGTAGCAGTTTTTTTTTTGCACACTTTGCCATTCCTAGCAATTTTTACAGGCTGTATGTCTCCTCTACTGGAGATCAAATTTCCCTCCAATAATAAAATAAACATTTATGAAATATTTCGATAACATTTGTCAAACTAGACTCAAAATGTTTTTTCAAGAAAAAAAAAAACAGGCATGGCATGGGTAACAATGAGGAATAACAAAACCTCAAAAACGCAAAAAGAATAGCAAAACATATGGGGTTTGGTTGTGTGCGCACACCGCTTGTACACCGCCTTGGTAGTTGTAGCTTATTCGCTAGCAACAATCATGGTGCCGATGATGAGGTGATAAGAGCGAGAACCACACCAAGCCGAACAGCGATGAAACCACCATCAAGAAGTGGGGTTAATGGCACTCAGTACAAAAAGGCTATGATCGCAAGCAATAACCATGCTCGATTGTGTCCCCACCACCACACCAAGAGCAATCATAAGAAGAGATAGAACACAAGAAAAACCATGCAATATTTTCGAAGAACTGCCCCCGCTCGAAAATACCCCATTGGCGCAAGTGGGTAGTAGTGGGGGAGGCACAAAAAGAAATAATTTTGGTTGATATGGTTCTATCTATCTACCCTACCTGCCCACCACCACAATTCTATTCCTCACTTGTGCTATAGTGTTTCTTCTCCTGCCCATCATGTCGCCGCTTCCATGATCATTCATAGTGATCCATAGAAAACAAAAATGTGTGAATTTCCGTTGATACATTTCCCAACAAATCTTCCTGAAAAAAAGTGTTAAACATTTTGTTTGCCATTTTCTTTGAAATCTTTTTTTTTTTTTGGAAAAAAATGTGATCGCCATTTGAAAGCGAATCAAAATGAAAAAGAAATCACATACAAAATATGCATACATGTGTTTAAAAATAGTCTGTCTTTTCCACACTACACACACTCTTTACACGGTATTCGTCCGTCGTTGTAGTCTTTCATTCTTGACGACTGACTAGCCGCCGTCTCGCGCGCAATGAGGAGGAAAACAAAACAACTGCCTCTTGAGACAGAGATGATAAAGTTTTGCTGTCTACCTACATACTCTATGTATGATGTAGTTTACCTCTGAAAGAAAGGAATACTTGTTTTCGTTTTTTGGTACATTTTTATGTGATGCGTAGTATTTAAAAACGAACACTAACTACACTCCGCAGTATAAAATTATCAATATTTGCAAATTATGTCTTTATATATATTGTAAGAGATATCAGTACAAAAAGAGGGGGTTCTGAAAATTAGGTTGAAGACAGGTTTAATTAAGATTGAAAAACTTATGGAGGAGTGGTGGTGAGAATTTTGTATGTAAGGCGGGAATGCTGCTAACCATTGCTCCCCGGGGGTTTTGAAAATTAGGTTGAAGACATGCAGAATTGGTTTAAGGTGGAAAAACGTATGGACGGCTAGTTAGAATTCGGTATGCAAGGCGGGCAATGCATTGCTAACCATTGCTCCACGGAGGTATTTAATCCGAAAAGGTGGATTTTCCCCTTGTAAGAAAGCATACTTTTTAATGACATATTAATTTTGAAAATACTTTGAAAATTCTTTCTCAGGGGTCAAATATCTGTATATGTTTTAAATCGATGTTTCATACAAAACCTCAGAAATTTATTAATCAATTCGCTAGGACAAAGAAAAACCCCAACATCAATATCGATGGTAGATCAGAATACATTTTTCTTCCTACACATACATATAGCATACAATATACAAAACTAATAGTATCGTATTGAAACTATTAAAGGCAAATTGCGATAAACCTAATCCAGAAAATATAACACGAAAAAATGAGACTTTCGTATATTATTAGAGAAAAATATGGTGATTTTCACTAGTTTCCCATGAATTTGAAGCAAATTTGTGATAAGATTAAAACTTTAATTGAATTAACATATAACCATATTCACAGTGTCTTAATGTGGTCAAATTTGTCTAAACTTATTGTCATTATTAGACCTCGATTTAAAAATTAAAAAATTATGGAAATTGGGAGTGGTGTATTTTTAATGAAAAATAATAAAAAAAAACTAAGAAACTGTTAATTTAAAAGATAATTTCATCCCTGTGGATCGAAAACCTTTGTTGTTATTTAATAGCTTCCCCCATTCACTAGCATAATTTATTTAAATTTAAAATATTTATATATTCTGAAAAAAGTATTATTAAACTTTTATATGAGACATTAATTGAATATCGTAAAAAAATATTTTCATTTCATTTATTAAGATATCAATACAAAGGAATCCACTAAAGGCCTATTATACATGTATTTTTTGTCTTCAATCACGAAAATTATCGATCCAATTAAGTTTTAATTGAAATGTCTTCAATCACAGAAATGATAGCATCAACCACCACACATAAAAAAGAAATTTCACGAAAAGTTTTCCAATTAAAATTTTGACTTTTAAAATACATTCAATTAAAAATTTGATTGAAATTTTTTAATTGAAACAAAAACTAATAGAATTAATTTTTTAATTGACCTTCAATTAATTTTTTATTTGATACTATCATCATTTCTATAATTGAAGACATTTCAATTAAAAAATTAATTTCGTGATTGATTTTTGTTTCAATTAAAAAATTTCAATTATATTTTTAATTGAATATATTTTAAAACTAAAAATTTTAAGTTGAAAATTTTTCGTGAAATCACAAAAAAATTATTTTTGTGTGCAAGGTCAATTAAAAAATTAATTGTTCCAATTAAAATTGATTTTTGATTCAATTAAAAAAAAATGTTGAACCAATTAAATTATTATATAATATTTGTTTATCTGTGTAGAATAGAGTTTTTAATATGTTCCTAAAAAATATCCCTAAAAAATAATAATATTTCGGCAAAATAATGGGGACTAATCTAATTTCTATTTTCACAGAAAAAAAACTTCACGAAAAATTTTCCAATTAAAGACATAATTGAGTTTTAAAAAATATTATAAAAAAATTAAAATGAAACCAAAAATTTTTTTATTCATTTTCAATTATTTTTTAAATTGATTTTCAACTAATTTTTTAATTGATGCTATCATTTGTGTGATTGAAGACATGTGTTAAAAGGGATTTTGTCGATTGGAAAATGATAATTTGAAGTTATACCAAAATTGAACCAATTTAAGAATTTTTGTAAATAATTTAATATTAATTAAAAATTAACTCAATAAAAAAAATAACTTCCCTCACTAGCCTTGAAATAGGCCGTAGTCAAAATGATGAAGAATTCAAAAGGATGAAAGGAAAATTAATTGGTAGAATTACTTGGTACATTAATTTTTGATGTTTAAAAGTTAATAAAAATTATCATTTAAACCATCACATATAGTTTTTCATCTTTTAATTTCAAAATTTCTTTAATTTTTTTTTCATTTGTTTAAAATACGCTATTCGCAATTTCCATATTTTTTTTTAATATCCCAACTTTCATAACATTGTACTGTGTAAAGCTTTGATTATTTTCCAAATAGTTTGAATTTAAATATTGAAGTTGATCAAATGTTGTAATAAAGGAGTATATCTAAAAATAATCCAAGTAAATTGAATGGTCACTTTCGTTGTATGGTTTAAATAATCTCTAATAAGTATTGAAAATTGTTATACCAAACAAATTTAGGTTCTATAATAAAATTTAATTAATATTTTATATTATACAAAAGATTTCAGTAAGGGTAAAGGATACGGCCGAACTATGATCTATGCTTTGTATGAGCGTTTATATGTTTGGGATATAGATTTTTTTTAGTTCATCCAAGCCGCATTTGTCTTGCAGTCGCCCTAGATTCTCTTCGCGCTCTGACCAATAATAATATCGAAAAAGTATCAACGCTTGTTAAAAGTTGGTATTTCAGAATTCAATTAACCACCGCTTAGTCTATATGTACTAGAAACTCAAATCGCTGAGGTTGAAATTTGTATTACATTTGAAATGTGGTATGGTCACACTAGGCAAATATTTGCCCAAAATGAGTGTCGACTTTTTTCACGAGCACTTTCGAAATATCTGTATACCATGTTTTTGGAAAATACTCTTATCGTGATGTAATATTTTCAAAAACGTTTGCTGTGTTTGTGGTGGGCTACGAATTCTTTTTCGATTTCGGTCAAATATTTGCCCAGTGTGACGACCGTACTGTAAGACTTTAAGCTACACAAATTAAATCTAATAGATTAAAATGTTTAGAGCTGAAAACGTAGATGTGAGAGATGGTTGGTGTGAGGTGAACACTATGTGAATTGTTCGTGTAAATAATTAATACTATAATCATACAATTTCATTCGATAAACTGTTAGTAAATTTGAATATAGGCATTAAGGTTTAATTATATATGAAAATAATGTTCAGCCATTTTGCGATATTCAGATTTATATGAATTAATTTCGAGGTATTCTAGGACTTTAGCATATTTCAAAAACGAGATATTCCAGGACTTTACCATATTTCAATTTTAATTTCTTATTCGATTGCCCTATATTGCCAAAATTTTTGGTTAAGAAAGTTAAGAAAATATTGCCAAATAAAATTTTGCGATTTACCATACCGACTATATGGTAGATGAGAATCGGGCCGATTTTTATAAATTGTGATAATAAAGAAAGCAATCGAGAGATGGTTATGTTGGGTTAGTTCCATCGAGATTTTCTAGGACTTTAATGCAATTTCAATTTGAACTTCTTATTAAAGAGGATTATATTGCCAAAATTTTTATTTTTCTATGTTTTATGGTTAAGAAAATATGAGATAATTTTTGGGCCTAATTTCCGAATTTTGGAATCGGGACGAATGAATAAATTTCTCTTTATAACGAAAAAAATCGAACTTTGACAAAAATTCAATTTGAACTTCTTATTCAATTGCACTATATTACCAAAAATTTTTTTGTTTCAAGTTAAGAAATTATTGCCAAATAAATATTTTGGTATTTACGATTACGAATATAGCCTAACCAGGAGGATTTTTATAAATTGTGATGCGATTTCAATTTGAACTTCTTTTTCAAGAGGATTATTTATATATTGCCAAAATTTAACTTTATATGTTTTAGGGTTAAGTAAAAAGCGCCAAATAAAATGAATTTTTGGCCTAATTTACTAATATCGGAAATTTCAATAATGAAATTTCCTACCCAAAAATAGTTATGAATCAGAAATTAATTCTTTATGCATTCCCTCGGAGTTTATTAGTGTCATAGATTCTGTTTTGAATTCTGATGTCATGTTAAAATCTGTAAATGATTTCAAATCAAATTCGAGATTTACGAATACCATATATATGTTAAAAAAATCAATGAAATTCCTAATATGGAATATTCAAATCTTGATTTTTCAACCGAAAAAATCTATGATTGGGGAATGTCTCCAAAAAATTGAGTTCTGGTGGAATTCTAGAATTTCAAAATGATTTGAAATTGGTATTAAAAATAAAGAATAAATTCTATTAGAAATAAATGTATAAATGAAAATTTCATAATTTAATTTTTAGCCACATGTTTATAGGAAATTTATGTCAGAAATCAAATTTTCATTTTGTTTAAAATATTATTCCCCCATCTACCGATATTCGGAATCGCAGTTGGCTAAAATTTACTTTTCTTACAGCGAAAAAATAGATATACTTGCGTACATAAACCCAATTCTAATTTGATATTCTCATAAAAGAGAACTATATTGCATGTTTTAAGTTTGTAAGCTTTAGGATTAAGAAAATATCGCCAAACAAAAATTTTACGGTTTACCATTCCGAATATCGGAACATGGGGGATTACCATTTTTTTTTTTTGTTGAAATGAAAATGTTATTCCATAGTAGATTTTACCTCAGTAGTCTTAATGATTTTTAGTTAGTTCGATGGACCTCTTATCAAAAACATTAGAAAAGTGTTACCTTTTGGTACCACCAACAAAACCAAAAACAGAAGACAATTTTCCCCAAACCTAACATCGTTTGGATGCGCGCGCGTATTATTTTGTCATCTCTTATGGCGCACACACTACACATTATTCTGGCTCATACTCGTTGGCTATATTTACACATGCCGCGAAATCTATTAGTAGTGTGTTCTCAACGAATTGAGAAGCCACATTTTTTTATCGTATTTCTTCCCCACCTAATGCTTCTCAGTCACCTCACCTAACCGCACACACCGAGTCCACCATATTGTATGTATATTCAGTTTTATTTTTTATTTTTCTTCTTTTTATAAAGATCAATTTTGTATTTGAAACGAAAGTGAAGTAGATAAAGAAGACAAAACGCAATACAAAAACGATCGAACGAACAACGGTCGGCCACACGTTAGGTAGGTAGGAACATTAACACACAAAAAAAATTCAGTGATGAAAACGAAAGTGACGTATGATGACAATGTTATCATTTTACAGGCATTTTGAACGTTTATCATATCTATTTACAATTTAGTATGTCATCATTTTCACTACTGTTTTGATTTGATATTAAGCTAATTGATATCACTCTGGTATGAACCAGAGATTTAAAAAAATATGATACACACCCACCAGGGAGAGGGTTTAATTACCATAACCGGCAATGGTTTAAAGAAATCGATCATTCTATTGGGCTTTTGTATGAGAATGAAGAAAAAAGTGGGAACAATTTAGGAAAATAAGCAAAAATTTCGACAAACTTTTCTATAGAAATAAAATTTTGAGAAAATTTCCTATAGAAATAAAATTTTGCGAAAATTTCCTATAGAAATAAAATTTTGAGAAAACTTAGTATAAAATTAAAATTTTGAGAAAATTTTCGATAAGAATAAAATTTTGAGAAATTTTTTTTAGAAAAAATTTCTATAGAAATACAATTTTAAGAAAATTTTCTATAGAAGTAACATTTTGAGAAATTTTTCTATAGAAATGCAATTTTGAGAAAATTTTCCATAAAAATAAAATTTTGAGAAAATTTCCTATAGATATAAAATTTTGAGAAATTTTTCTATAGAAATGCAATTTTGAGAAAATTTTCTATACGAATAAATTTTTGAGAATATTTTCTATACAAATAAAATTTTGAGAAAATTTTCTATAGAAATAAAATGTTCACAAAATTTTCTATGAAACAAAATTTTGAGAAAATTTTCTATAGAAATAAAATTTTAACAAAATTTTCTATAGAAATAAATTTTTGAGAAAAGTTTCTATCGAAATGAATTTTGAGAAAATTTTCTATAGAAATAAAATTTTAAAACATTTTTTATAGCAATAAAATTTCGAGAAAATTTCTAATAGATATAACATTTTGATAAAATTTTTTCAATTTGGGAAAATAAGCAAAAATTTTGAGAAAATTTTCTATAGATATACAATTTTGAGAAATTTTTCTATAGAAATAACATTTTGAGAAAATTTTCTATAGAAATAAAATTTTGGGAAGATTTTCTATAGAAATAAAATTTTCTATAGAAATAAAAGTTTGGGAAAATTTTCTATAGAATTAAAATTTTGAGAAAATTTTCTGTAGAAATAAAATGTTGATAAAATTTTCTATAAAAATAAAATTTTGTCAAAATTTTCTATAGAAATAAAATTTTGTCAAAATTGTCTATAGAAACCAAGTTCGACTTTCAGAGTTATTAAGCGCTTAACATAGAATCAAGCTACATTGTTTGATAAGAGAACAAGCAGAGTTTCGGCCCTGGCTTTTGGGCTCAATAGCTTTAGATTACTGGCTGACCTGGAAAACGTTAACTTAAGCAGTTTGTTAATGTTTTTGGAGCAATCTGGTTGGTTCCACAAAAGTAAATAATAGATTAGGTTCAGTGGTTAAGACTAGAAGTGCCCATATGTAATAGGTACTTTTAGTTAAATGTGGTATCACAATGGACTGAATAGTCTAAGTGAGCCTGAAATTTAATCGGGCTGCCACTTTAACCTAACCTAACCTTTGGGCTCAAATGCTAAAATTCCAATTTCTCATAATTTCTTCCAATGCAAATTCCATTGCAATTTTTTCTTCATACTTTTAATATATATATCTATATATATAAAATTCAAATTATGTTTGTTTATTTGTTTGTTTGTTTGTTTGTTTATTTGTATGTTCCGGGTTGGCGCGAAAACGGCTGAACCGATTTACTTGAAACTTTCAGAGATCGTGGGGGGCACTCATGTGCTGAAAATAGGGTACCTCATTTTTTGACATATGGTCGCGGAGAGGAACCTCCCCTTTGTCCGACTTTTTGAAAATTAAACCAAACTTGACCGATTTGCACGAAGTTTTCAGGGATAGTAGGGGGTGATCCCTAGACAAAGATTCGCAATTTTTTTTTTTTCGAAATTTGATCGGGAGGGGGTACCTCCCCTTAAGCGACTTTTTGTTTGTTTGTGTGGTCCGAGTTGGCTACGAAACGGCTGAACCGATTTACTTAAAACTTTCAGAGATCGTAGGGGGCGTTCATGTGGTGAAAATAGGGTACCTCATTTTTTGACACCTGGTCGCGGAGGGGGACCTCCCCTTTGTTGGACTTTTTGAAATTGGGACCAAAGTTGACCGATTTGCTTGAAATTTTCATTGAAGGTTGGGGTTGGCATCTAGACAAAGATCCGCTACATTATATTTCGATATTTGGTGGCGGAGGGGGGCCTCCCCTTTGTTCGACTTTTTTTAAAGTACAGTGAAAAAACTAAAATTCTCTTAATTATCTGAGATTTACAGAGAACATGTGATGAGGTTATGGAATTAATATGGGGTACCCGATGATTTCATATGTGGATGGGGAGGGGGACCTCCCCCTTGCCCTACTTTTTGAAACTTGGAACAAAATTATGCGATTTGCTTGAAATTTTCATTGAATGTTGGGGTTGGCATCTAGACAAAAATCCGCTACATTATTTTTCGATATTTGGTCGGGGAGGGGGACCACCCCTTTGCCCGACTTTTTTTTAAAGTACAGTGAAAACAAAACTAAACTCCCCCGACTGAAATTTTACGGAAAAATGGGTGAGGTTATGAAATTTATATCAGGTTCCTGATTTTTTAATAAAAATAAAAGGGCATAGGGAGACATCCGCTTCTCTTAAGTACATGCAGAGAAACAATTAAACTTTACCGAGTTACTTGAAATTTACAGAGCACTTTGAAGAGATCGTAACCTCCGTCAACCGTAATAGTTGATACCTGATTTTGTGATATTTGGACGGAAGAGAGGCCGCCCCTTTAGGCTTATAATTTGCTTGACATTTTCTGGGACGTTTACAAAAGATACGCTTTTCGACATTTGGTCGGGGAGGAGGCCCTCCTCTAAAACTGCAAAAAAAAATTAAGTTTTCTTGAAATTTACAAAAGCAGTGGGGGAAGGTTATGAACGAAGAGGCAACCTTCCTTGCCCCACACTTGAAGGAAAGTTTCAAGAATTTTCAGGGAAGGTGAGGGGTGCTATTCACTACGGTGTTTGTCGATATTGTATCGGGGAAAGTGACGTCCCTTTAAAACAATAGAGCAAAATTTAAACATCGCCGATTTACTTGAAATTTACAGGGAACGTGGGAGGAGGTGATTAAATTTATACATGATTTTTAAATTAGTATATGATTTTTCGATATCTGGTTAGGGAAGGGGAAAATTGAAATAAACTTTGTCGATTTACTTCGATAGAATTTATAGGAACCATTGAGTAGTTGCGAAATTAATATAGGGTACGTGATAGTCCGATATCAGGTCGGAGTGGAGCGAAGGTGGGGGAGGGTTCCCTTTTGTCCGTTTTTTTTTCTTAAGTTGAAAGTAGAGGGTTGTCCGTAAATGGTAACTCGGTACATAATTTTATGATTTTTGCACAGGCTTCTGCCAGACTTCTTTTTAGTAAAGAACTTAAATTTACATGAAATTGGCAGCCAACGTATAGGGTGCATCATTTTCCAACATTTTAGCAAATGTTAATGTGGTAAAATTTTTTACTACTTTTGCTTTTTCCGATTTATTGGATGGGAGACAGTAATTCTTTGTATGTTATAATAGAGTGCTTAATTTTCAGCTATGTTGAGGAGAAGGATACCTTTCCTTGACAAACCACACTTAAAATTCACAAGAAATATACAAGATTGTCCAACTACTTGAATACAGAACATTATTAAAAAAATTTGGAGGAAAGGGCACACCCTCTCCCGCCGTATTTGTACCTATAAACGAAAAATCAAGTAGTCCGTTTTGTTTAGAAGAATTGAAATCTTTTCGAATTTGTTTTCAGCACGAAGGATATAGTTGACTAAGTTAACGCAAAATGTTCCTCCAAATACGCTTCGGAAGGCGCAGCGAAGCGGGCCGGGTTACGCTAGTATAAAAATAAAATTCCTATCAGATTTTATAATCAATACAGTGGTTTTGTCTATACTATATTTAATTGTGGGTAGGTGGTAGTTATAATTCCAGTTCAGAATATATACTATAGATTAAAGTATAATTCTTATAGATGACCTTGTTGTTAATTATTGAAAGCAAGCGAATTTGTAAATCTGTAAACAACAACAGCAAAAAATTTTCTATAAGTGTGGTCAGGCGGCAATGATGATCATGATGATGATTCAATGTTTAAATGTATACAAGCATTTTGTTTATATAAAAATTTCAATTATTTTGAATATATATAAACAACATAATTCTTTACAATACGTATTTATTTCTTATTATAACATTATCGCAGTATCGAAATCACACACAAATTTCGATGCGTTTGGGTATCTAATACAACTAAGACATCACTATTTACCATAGTTAAGTTAAAATAAATTCCATTATTAATGCTCAAAAGAATTATTTGGATCCACATTAATTTCGTGATTGAAGACAAAACATTATAAAGATATACCTAATATTTAACAATTTTCCATAGATGTATTGAAATCTCCCTAGTTTCCTAATAATCCCATTCTTTTTTTTTAATTTTATTATATTATTTATTATATTTTATTTATTTTTGTTGTTTACTTTTTTATTTAATTTTTTTTTTTTTTTATTTAATTATTATTAATTTGAAATCCTTCCCATTTTTCCCCCAAATATTTCTATAAATTTTGTTAGCTTTTTATATTTATTTATTTTTTTTTACTTTGTTTTTATTATTTTCATTATTTACAATTTTTTCGTTTATCCCCACACCCCTATTAATATTGTCTATTCGAACGTTAAATCTGCACCTTTTACAGGTGTTAAAGCTGTTGACAAACGTGATGGCGCTGGCGCTCACAACTGGGGATCCGTTAAGGAAACTATCGAAGATGTCAACAAGAGCAATTCCGAAGATAATGGCAATACAAGTGCTGCTGAAAAGGGTGATGAATCTGGCAATGAACAGGCAACTGAACAAACTCCCGCTGAAGAGGAAGTTAAGGAATTGACTTTGGACGAATGGAAGGCCCAACAGCAACAACGCGCTAAACCACAATTCAATATTCGCAAAGCTGGTGAAGGTAAGTGTAGCAGTTTTTTTGTATAGTACAAAAGAATATGTTAAGTAAATTATTTCAATGTGAGGGAGGAGAAAGAAAAAGAAACCCTATCGATTTAAAAGAAAAACAACGAAAAGACCTAAGGGTGGCTGTGGTAGGCGCTGTAATTAAAATATGTAGGCCCACTAGACAAATATGACAAAGGGGAAAATTATGAATGTCTTTGTTACAGTCGTTTTTTTTTTTTTTGGAAAATCTCAGCCCATGACATAAGGGTAAAATACAAGTAGCATTGGCATATAACAAAAGTTCATCGTTTTTTATGGTCAAGGAGAAGGAGCATCAACCTATGTTCGGCTGAATTTTTCAACTAATCGAATTTTTGTCGACTAATCGATTTCTTATGATTTTTCAAAAGAAAAAAAATAATAATAATGTCTGTCATAGTTAGGACAAAATTTTTCCTTTATGCTTAGTTCAAAGTTCGTTCGAATATCGACCGCGGTTGCCATCGTGCCAAAAATATCTACCAAAATTTGAAGAAAATTTTACCAAAAATCTACCATATAAAAAAAATTTTAGCAAAATTTTATTTCCATAGACAATTTTAGCAAAATTTTATTTCTATAGAAAATTTTAGCAAAATTTTATTTCTATAGAAAATTTTCGCAAACCTTTATTTCTATAGAAAATTTTTGCAAAATTTTATTTCTTTAAAAAATTTTTGCAAAATTTTATTTCTATAAAAATTTTTGCAAAATTTTATTACTATAGAAAATTTTTTCAAAATTTTATTTCTATAGAAAATTTTGTCAAAATTTTATTTCTATAGAAAATTTTAGCAAAATTTTATTTCCATAGAAAATTTTAGCAAAATTTTATTTCTATAGAAAATTTTAGCAAAATTTTATTTCTATAGAAAATTTTTGCAAACCTTTATTTCTATAAAAAATTTTAGCAAAATTTTATTTCTATAGAAAATTTTGTCAAAAATTTATTTCTATAGAAAATTTTAGCAAAATTTTATTTCTGTAGAAAATTTAAGCAAAATTTTATTTCTATAGAAAATTTTGTCAAAATTGTATTTCTATAGAAAAATTTTGTCAAAATTTTATTTCTATAGAAAACTTTTGCAAAATTTTATTTCTATAGAAAATTTTTGCCAAATTTTTTCTGAAGAAATTTTTGTCAAAATTATAATTTGATAGAAAATTTTATAAAAATTTTATTTCAATTATTATGTCATAGTAGCCCAAATACTTGATAGTTATAAATCTCGGCTAATTCTTTTCAACATCAGAAATCCTAACGTTCAGATAGTGATATAAAGACTGGTCTCATTCTTTACCATCTTATAGTACCGCGTGTTGTATTCAATTTCAATACACAACACGGCTGAAGTATTCGTATAAAGGAATATCATGTACCAAATTAGAAGTCATCTAATACCAAATTCCTCATAGAGCTATATTTTTGAAAATCGAACCAACAAGTCAGAGCTATACATAGTCTCATTTTTTTACCAAGGAAAAAATCGGAGGAAGTCTAAAAAATAATTGAGCCTTCACAAGGCTATATTTTTGATTATGGAACCCCACCTAATCCAAATTGAAAAACATTCGTATCTTTGTACAAATCGAACCTAAATTGCATAAATGATGGCTTAAACTATGTGACATTCCATTTGTTAGACCTAAATCAATATATAGACAAAGTCTGATAGAAAATCGCAACATCTAACCTAAATTCCGATAGATTTTTCCCGAAACTCAACGTGTCATTTTACCTTGAAGATTTATATCCAAAATTTCATGTGAAGGTCCAGTAAAATTTGAAAAGTGAGTGATGAGCTTTATGTTATTTCCAATCACTCGTCTCGAATATAGTTGGTATTAACCCAGCAAACATTGGTAACATTGGTGAAAAACTGCCTACCAAGAGATTTTTTGCCATATCCACAGTAATACTATATGCATGACAATAATTAGCTATCATCAACGGATGATTTTGGTTCCCATAATTCAGAATGTTATGAGTGCTAGGCTACCATCCATAGGGCATGTCCTTGCAAAAGTTAATAAAATTTTCATTTAATAAAAATTGGTTACCAATTTTGGACTAAGTTACCTTTAAAATTATTTAGTAATACGTTTTTTGCTGGACAATATCAAATATTAGGCCAGTGTAAACATAGCCTAGGGCCGAGACTTATAATTAGTCCCAAACACACACGCACACAACTCATTTTGAATTTTTTGTTCACTTGTTTTTCTTGTATTTCCAGGTGAGGACACTACCAAATGGAAGAAAATGGTTGTTTTGAATAATACCAAGGTTGCCGGCAAGAAGGGAGGCAATGAAAGCGAAGAAGAACTTGAATATGACCCTGCCATGTATCCCCAACGTGTTGGAAGACAACAACGCGTCTTGGACATTCAATTCAATTTCAATGATGGTCGTCGTTTGGGTGGTTTCGGTGGCCGTGGACGTGGAGGTCGTGGTGGTCCACGCAATAACAATGCCGGCGGCGGTGCTGGTGCTGGTCGTGGTGGTGATGCTCCAGCTGCTGGTGAAGCTCCAGCCGGTGGTGGCCGACCACGTTTTGAAGGAGGCAATCGTGGTGGCAATGCCGGTGGTAATCGTGGTGGTGCCGGAGGTAAACGTCAATTTGGTGGTGACAAACAAAATGCTGCTCCCAAAGTAAATGATGAACGCCAATTCCCAACATTGGCTTAAATTTCCTCCCGCCTCACATTGTCTCAAATAAAAAACAAAATAATAACAAAAAAAAGAGGGAACAACAACCTTCTCCTAAAAGTAACAAAATACATAATATAAAAAACCCCCCTCAAAGCTAGTGTGTGTGTGATGAAAGGATGCAACATCAATTTTAGCAGCAGCAGGAGCACTACTAATAACTTTACCACACACACTACTCGTAATAAATTTAAGAAGAATTCAAATGCCGTCGCAGGGAAGAATTAATGTAATGAAAAAAAACAAGAAAGCAGAATATGAAAGAAGAAGGAGAAAAAAATAGTGTTAGAGAACTAATGTTTTTTTTTTATTATTTTCAAGCCAAAATAAACAAGTCATTTAAAATTAGTGTAAACCACACTCCATGAAATACAGACAGACAGAAAACAACAAAACGAACGCTACTCTCTCCCATTTATATAGGAAAAAAAAACCAAATTGTATCAACTCCTTGTTATCCTTAAACAAAACAAAGCCCCTTCCGAATTTTTCCTCCCTCTACAAATACACCACACACCACTACACCTTTCAAAAACACTTTTTTTCAAATGAAAATTAAAAAAAAAAAAATACATGCCAACTCAAGCAATAATAAACTATGGTGTACTACTATTACTAATATTACAACAAAAAAACCCCTTGAACTCTATTATAAATGTCCGATATTTTCTTTTTATTTTTATAGAATACATTATTATTATTATTATTTTTAAGAGTTTTGTTTATTTGTTATTACAGAGAGAATTTTGGAAAACAGTATTGGGTTATATAAAAATATATATATAAATATATAGAGGGGTATTTCGAAACTGGGCCACATTGGATCCTTGTAATAAAACATAAACAACACACACATGCATATATAGAAATATACAAAAACAAAAAAAAAACAAATTAAATTTTCTGGGAGCCTTCTATGTAAAATGAATGAATAGATCCAAAGACGATCTATACTGAAGAAACGTAGATATTCTTGAGGAAGGGGCGGCAGGAGTCTAACAGGTTTTTTTCTTTGTAATAAATTGGAGAGCTATAGGTGTTTAAAAAGATTGAATTTTTTTTTAACAAATAAAGACTGTTTCAAAGATCAAGAGGATCTTTACAAATAAAATTCTTTGTTTTTCTTCTTTATTAGAAATGTGAGGGGAAATGTAATAAGGTCGGTTGGTCGGTCGGCCGGTTCTCATCATAAAAACAAAATTGAAAAATTAACTGAGGCCTTTCGATTATCTAAAAATTAAAAACTCCCAAGAATTTTTCTAACTATGATGTTGCCCAAGAATTTCAGGAAATATTTAAGAGAGCAAATGGACTTGCTAATTGTTTTAAAAGGGCTACCTTGTTTTGAGCTTTTGTCGTCTAGTCGCAACTAAAGTGGCTTACTTTTTGGTTTTAACATGCAAAAAAAAAAAAGCATTTATAGAAAAAAA
Organism: Haematobia irritans; assembly: GCF_050003625.1. NCBI lineage: Eukaryota > Metazoa > Arthropoda > Insecta > Diptera > Muscidae > Haematobia > Haematobia irritans. The sequence continues at coordinate 42,329,417 of NC_134398.1, forward strand.
ATTCATGAATATAACCTAAGAATATACTTTCCAGGAATAGAGCTGTGCTCTCCTCCCCCTTCTCTCTATATATATCTTCGTTTGTTTACCCATCTCCTCTCTCCCAAGCACCTACCAAACGTGAAAATTAAATTTCAATATATTTTTCCTTACAAAAAACGTATAGAAATATACATACATACAATTTAAGAAATTGAATAACATATATTTTGACGTACTTTTAAAATTAAGATTTTATTGATTTTTCTTTTTTTTTTTTTTTGATTTATAATCTAAACTTACTTTTTATTATAAATTCAAATTTTAAAATGTATAATCATACATACTATATTACAAAGAAAAACTAAAATTAAATTTTAAGTACAAAATTTTAGACTAAAAAAAAGCCAAAACATCTATTTTGTTTCAATTATTTTACATTTTTTGTTGTTGTTTGTTTTTCATTTGGAACTAAAAAGAAATTTTAGAAATGAAAAATTTCAATTCAAATTAAAAAAGGAAACACTAACAATCAACACAGATGGTTCCACAATATTAAAATACATTTCTATATTTCCAATTAAAATTTTAAAATTTAAAAAAAAATGTATTTATAATCTTATAAAAATATTTTATAATTAATTGTCAAGCGGTGGTTTCTGCATTCTGAAAAAATCCAGTTTTTCCATTCATCCAATAAATAATTTTGTTCCAACTCCTTCAGGTGGAAGAAAAAAAGCAATGGGCTTGATATTGCTTTAGAAAAGGCTCTTCTGTAGGACGATATTACGCAGAATTCAAATATTGGATATATTCACACTTCATCCAACAATTCCAATTTAGTAATGCGATCAATATCTCATTAAAGGATTACACCAACCACGGTTACCACAGTTGATAGAACTATACCAAAAATGGTAGATTTTTTAATGTTCGATAGAGTGGTAGAATTTTTGATGGTTTGCTAGATTTTGCAATAAAATTTTGACAAAATTTTCTATAGAAATAAAATTTTGACAAACTTTTCTAAAGAAATAAAATTTTGACAAACTTTTCTAAAGAAATAAAATTTTGACCAAAAAAAATTCTATAGAAATAAAAATGTTGAAAAAAAATCTATAGAAATAAAAATTTGACAAACTTTTCTACAGAAATAACATTTTTACAAAAAAAATTCTATAGATATAAAATTTTGACAAAATTTTTTATAGAAATAAAATGTTAACAAAAATTGTTCTATAAACATAAAATGTTGACAAAATTTTCTATAGAAATAAAATTTTGACAAACTTTTCTAAAGAAATAAAATTTTGACAAAAAAAATTTATAGAAATAAAATTTTCTATAGAAATAAAATTTTGACACAATTTTCTATTGAAATAAAATTTTGACAAAATTTTCTATAGAAATAAAATTTTGACAAACTTTTCTAAAGAAATAAAATTTTGACAAATAAAATCTATAGAAATAAAAATTTGACAAAAAATTTTTTATAGAAATAAAATTTTGACAAAAAATTTTCTATTGAAATAAAATTTTGACAAAATTTTCTATAGAAATAAAATTTTGACAAACTTTTCTAAAGAAATAAAATTTTGACAAATAAAATCTATAGAAATAGAATTTTGACAAAAAATTTTCTATAGAAATAAAATTTTGACAAAATTTTCTATAGAAATAAAATTCCTGACAAAATTTTCAATAGAAATAAAATTTTGACAAACTTTTCTAAAGAAATAAAATTTGACAAACTTTTCTATAGAAATAAAATTTTAGCAAAAATTTTTCTATAAACATAAAATGTTGACAAAATTTTCTATAGAAATAAAATTTTGACAAAAAAAATTATATAGAAATAAAATTTTGACACAATTTTCTTTTGCAATAAAATTTTGACAAAATTTTCTATAGAAATAAAATTCCTGACAAAATTTTCCCTACAAATAAAATTTTGACAAACTTTTCTAAAGAAATAAAATTTGACAAACTTTTCTATAGAAATAACATTTTTACAAAAAAAAATTCTATAGAAATAAAATTTTAACACAATTTTCTATTGAAATAAAATTTTGACAAAATTTTCTATAGAAAGAAAATTTTGCAAAAAATTTTCTACAGAAATAAAATTTAGACAAAAAAAATTTTCTAAAGAAATAAAATTACCAACCACGGTTGGTAGAACTCTACCCAAAATGGTAGATTTTTTTAATGTTCTGTAGATTGGTAGGATTTTTTATGGTTTGGTAGATTTTGCAATAAAATTTTGGCAGAATTTCCTATAGAAATAAAATTTTGACAAATTTTTCTATAGAAATACAATTCTTGACAAACTTTTCTACAGAAATAAAATTTTGACAAACTTTTGTAAAGAAATAAAATTTTGACAAACTTTTTCCAAAGAAATAAAATTTTGACAAACTTTTCTAAAGAAATAAAATTTTGACAAAATTTTCTATAGAAATAAAATTTTGACAAACTTTTCTACAGAAATAAAATTTTGATATTTTCTACAGAAATAAAATTTTGACAAAATTTTCTATACAAATAACATTTTGACAAAAAATTTTCTATGGAAATAAAATTTTAACAAAATTTTCCATAGAATTAAAATCTAACAAAATTTTCTATAGAAATAAAAAATTGACACAATTTTCTATTGAAATAAAATTTTGACAAAATTTTCTATAGAAATAACATTTTGACACAATTTTCTATTTAAATAAAATTTTGACAAAATTTTCTATAGAAATAAAATTTTACCAAAAAATTTTCTATAGAAATAAAATTTTGACAAAAAATGTTCTAAAGAAATAAAATTACCAACCACGGTTGGTAGAACTCTACCAAAAATGGTAGATTTTTTCATGTTCGGTAGATTGGTAGGATTTTTGATGGTTTGGTAGATTTTGCAATAAAATTTTGACAAAATTTCCTATAGAAATACAAATTTGACAAAATTTTCCATAGAAATAAAATTTTGACAAAATTTTCCATAGAAATAAACTTCTTGACAAACTTTTCTATAGAAATAAAATTCTTGACAAACTTTTCTATAGAAATAAAATTCTTGACAAACTTTTCCATAGAAATAAACTTCTTGACAAACTTTTCTATAGAAATAAAATTCTTGACAAACTTTTCTAAAGAAATAACATTTTGACAAACTTTTCTACAGAAATAAAATTTTGACAAACTTTTCTAAAGAAATAAAACTTTGACAAACTTTTCTAAAGAAATAAAATTTTGACAAACTCTTCTAAAGAAATAAAATTTTGACAAAATTTTCTATAGAAATAAAATTTTGACAAACTTTTCTTCAGAAATAAAATTTTGACAAAATTTTCTATAGAAATAAAATTTTGACGAACTTTCTAAAGACATAAAATTTTGACAAACTTTTACAGAAATAAAATTTTGATATTTTCTACAGAAATAAAAGTTTGACAAAATTTTCTATAGAAATAAAATTTTGACAAGCTTTTCTAAAGACATAAAATTTTGACATCTTCTATAAAATAAAATTTTGTCAAAAAATTTTCTATAGAAATAAAATTTTGACAAAATTTTCTATAGTAGTAAAATTTTGACAAAAAATTTTCGATAGAAATAAAATTTTTACAAAATTTTCCATAGAAATAAAATTTTAACAAAAATTTCTATAGAAATAAAATGTTAACAAAATTTTCTATAGTAGTAAAATTTTGACAAAATTTTCTATAGAAATAAAATTTGGACAAAATTTTCTATAGAAATAAAATTTTAACAAAATTTTCTATAGAAAAATTTTGACAATTTTTTTTACCAAAATTTTCTATAGAAATAAAATTATAACAACTTTTCTATTGAAATAAAATTTTGACAAAAAATTTTCTATAGAAATAAAATATTGACAAAAAATTTATAGAAAATTTTGACAAAAAAATTTCTATAGAAATAAAATATTGATAAAAAATTTTGTATAGACCCGTGTAAAAATTGAGAGATCTAATCATGTCTAATAATATCAAAGTATATATAATTATATCTGCTCAGATATGGTTGTAGATATAAATAGATCTACGGAGATATGTTATGTATAGTGCTATATATGATTAGATCTGATTCAAGATCTCATTATATATGTTGTTATATCTATTTATATCAGTCATATCTGGTAAGATCTAATTATATATCTTCATATATGACATCATATCTAATTATATATACTATATATAGCTCCATATATAATTATATATATCGCATTAAATCATGAACCAGCTGTGTAACACGGATAAAAAATATTTGTATATGTTTGTGTGTAAAAATAATGTGTTTGTTACGAGAATACTAACGTGATATACTTGGTTACAAGCACGTATGTTTGGTCGCACATCAAAACAAGTGGTGAACATAACCAAACAATCTTTATATGTTGTGACAGTTTCAAGAAACCCTTTTAAATATCATTTTGAAGTGTCTTCATAAAATGCTTAACTTTCAGACACAACTGTCTTTTTGTTTTCAAAAATGTCACCCCATAACTATCACCATTAGCAACGCCTGTTGTTATTAAATTTGAAAAAAAAAAATTATATCAAATATTTGATAATGCGAGTTTCATATTTTTATTTCATTTAAAATCTCATTTTTCGAGGAAGATAAAGGAGTATGAGAAGGTAAGTTTATTGTTTTGTTCCTATTTTTATATATTGAATATTTTCTCTGTTTTAGGAGGATGAATTTGTGGTAGTCCAGGAAAAGATTAAAAGATGACAGCGGAGCAACGTAAAGATTTGTGACCAGGCCATCCGAAGTTGCGATAGAAGGAAGTATTATCCGATTTCAAAAAGAATACAAATTTGGAGATGATTTGGATTGTGAACCGGATACATTCCCGTGCAATTTTTCATAGTATGGTATTTGGAGCTTCGCACAAACCATTCAATGCAGCGCTGGTTTAAATTATTGGGTACGAGAAGCAAATTTTGGTAATTATATGTATTATTTGCAAATATATCTTTAAATATGTTAGACTGATAATTCTTCTGTATATTTTATATTTTTCAGAGTTTTCATTCCGAGTAGCCAAATAAAGGAATTACGAGACTCATTTAAAGAAATGTTTGCAGAGAGCAATGTACAAACGCCTTGGGAAATTTAAATGCCAGAACCCTTGGTGGCTATGTATATATATTTTGTTTTTGCTGTTGTTGTTTTTTTTTTTAATTCGTAGACTTTTATACCTAGACATATATATAATGTACATATGTTTGATCCAACTTATAATATTAAATACTCTTTTTATTATAAAAACATAAAATAAATCTTTTTTTATTAATTACTGTAATTTCACTAATTTTGGAAATTTGTAGATAAAATTATATATAATTAGATATATTAACATCTAATTATATCAAATTAGATATAATTAGATGTGGGCCAAATTTGAGATCTGGTCAGATCTAATTCCTTTAGAATTAGATCTGATCAGATATTACCATTTTTCGGATCTGTCCAGATCTGCCTACATATACTATCATATCTAATCAGATATGGCAGGAGATCTAATAATATCTGGCCAGATCAGGAGATCTAATAATATCTGGCCAGAATTTTTACACGGGGAAATAAAATTTTTACAAAAATTTTTCTATAGAAATAAAATTTTGACAAAAAAATTCTATAGAAATAAAATTCTGTCAAAAAATTTTCTATAGAAATAAAATTTTGTAAAACAAGACTTTTTTCGTAAAATTTTCTTCAAAATTTGGTAGATTATTTTTGATTGATTATTTTGCAAATATGGACTAATAAAGTGAGATCCATAGCTTCCTGCTTTGGTCTATAGGGAACCTGAGACTAAGATTTTTGTACGAAAAAGTACGGGAGAACGGTTATCTGATTAACTTCCTGAAGCTAGTGTTTATATGAAGTCATGGCAAAAATTAAAATGCAGGGGGGTCAGTCTGTCAAGGTTTGTAAAAGAATTTATTGAAACGGTTCCAATTAAAGACATCAATTATTTCGTGACAAAAGCAGAAACAAAAATTATTTTGAATTGATATTTCCATCCGTTTCTAGCCTAAAGAACGTAGTTTAAGAAGTTTTTCCATTGCAGAATAAGGTTTGCGCCTTATAAACAAACACTCATGTAAGAGTTACTTGTTTTAAATCCATAAACAAAAAGACTATTGTAGATAATCTCTTCCGGTAGTTGAAGAAATACAGACTTAAGCTTTAGCTTTTTTTCTTTGCGTAGAAGCCACTTTTGCTTTACTTTTTTTTTAATATCCATGGATCGCTTGATGAACATAAACAAACTGATAAATTGATGAAATTTGTTTTGTTTAGAAACTGGATGGTTTATATATTTTTGTAAACAAACCTTGTTGTAAACGAAATAATAAACATTTTTTCATGTCAAGAATAAAAACTTATAGCCGAAAATGTTGAGATTTTGTGAGATTTTCTCTTAACGCTGTAGTTGGTAGTGTTAGATTCATTATGCGACCTCCAGACAAAAAGTTTTTCCGAACGGAATGTCTGTGCTTGTAAAGAATCTTACAGTGGGTCCAATCGATACGAATTGTCGGCAATGAGTAAATAATCGACAAATGTTTTATCGATCCCATAAACATGCATCAGTGTCGATTATGCCTTCGGACTTAACTTATAATGTGGCCAATATATAGGATATGTTCGACACGACCCTGTCGTCCGGATAAATTTATACGTCTGTGCATTATGCATTAAAACTCATATGATTACGAGTGCTTCAACATTTTGTCGACACTGGTCCATTTTCTCACAGGCCATGGACATAACATTCATTGGCATGAAGTAAAAGTACATTATATGTGATATCATAATGGGGAATCAACCATGTTTGGTCAATTTTTTGTAATTATTATGAAAAAAATGTTTTTTTTTTTCGAAATAGTTTATTATTTTGGATTTTTTTAGATTAATTCCTAAAAGGGCTTTTAAGGTTTCTAGGAATTAATAAAAAAAACTATGTAGGTCGTACAAAATCCAGCAATTTAGAAATATTTTATTTCATTTTAGAACTTTATTTATTATTTTATGATCACTCCTAATAGCGACAATTTATTTGGGTGTTAAATATCGCTTGAATTGTAAATGTGTCGAAGTTTTAAATAGTTTTTGCTTGCACCAATAAGAGAAAGTATAGAATGACCCAAACCGAAAATTTGTCAAAATTTTATTTCGATAGAAAATTTTGTCAAAATTTTATTTCTATAGAAGACGATTTTGTCAAAATTTTATTTCTATAGAAAATTTTCTCGAAATTAGAAAATTTTGTCAAAATTTTATTTTTGAATATTTGTCAAAGTTCTATTTCTATCGAAAATTTTGTCAAATGTTTATTTCTATCGAAAATTTTGTCAAAATTTTATTTCGATAGGAAATTTTTTCAAAATTTTATTTCGATAGAAAATTTTTCAAAATTTTATTTCTATTGAACATTTTGCCAAAACTTTATTTCGATAGAAAATTTTGTAAAAATTACACATCGATCAAAATTTTGTAACAATTTTATTTCGATAAAAAATTTTGTCAAAATTTTATTTCGATAAAAACTTTGTCAAAATTTTATTTCGATAAAAATGTTTCTAAATTTTATTTCTATTAAACATTTTGCCAAAATTTTATTTCGATAGAACATATTGTCAAAATTTTATTTCTATAAAAAATTTTGCCAAAATTGTATTTCTATAGAAAATTTTGGTAAAAATTTTATTTCTATAGAAAATTTTGTCTAAATTTTATTTCGATAGAAAATTTTGTCAAAATTTTATTTCGGTAGAAAATTTTGTGAAAATTTTATTTTGAAAAAATTTTCTACAGAAATAAAAATTTGACAAAATTTTCTACCTATAGAAAATTTTTTCACAATTCTATTTTTATAGAAAATTTTTTCAAAATTTTATTTCTATAGAAAATTTTGTCAAAATTTTATTTCTATAGAAAATTTTGTCAAAATTTTATTTCTATAGAAAATTTTCTCAAAATCTTATTTCGGTAGAAAATTTTGTCAAAATTCTATTTCGATAGAAAATTTTGTCAAAATTTTATTTCGACAAAAATTTTATTTCGATAAAAATTTTGTCAAAATTTTATTTCGATAGAAAATTTTGTCAAAATTTTATTTCGGTAGAATATTTTGTCAAAATTTTATTTCGGTAGAAAATTTTGTCAAAATTATATTTCTATAGAAATTTTTTTTTAAATTTATTTCAATAGAAAATTTTGATCAACATTTTATTTGTATATAAAAATTTGTTAAAATTTTATTTCGATAGAAAATTTTGTCAAAATTCTATTTCGATAGAAAAGATTTTATTTGTATAGAAAATTTGATAAAATTTTATTTCGATAGAAAATTTTGTCAAAATTTTATTTCGATAGAAAATTTTGTCAAAATTTTATTTCGATAGAAAAACATTTTATTTGTATAGAAAATTTGATAAAATTTTATTTCTATAAAAAATTTTGCCAAAATTGTATTTCTATAAAAAATTTTGGTAAAATTTTTATTTCTATAGAAAATTTTGTCAAAATTTTATTTCGATAGAAAATTTTGTCAAAATTTTATTTCGGTAGAAAATTTTGTGAAAATTTTATTTTGAAAAAATTTTCTACAGAAATAAAAATTTGACAAAATTTTCTACCTATAGAAAATTTTTTCACAATTCTATTTCTATAGAAAATTTTTTCAAAATTTTATTTCTATAGAAAATTTTGTCAAAATTTTATTTCTATAGAACATTTTGTCAAAATTTTATTTCTATAGAAAATTTTCTCAAAATCTTATTTCGGTAGAAAATTTGTCAAAATTCTATTTCGATAGAAAATTTTGTCAAAATTTTATTTCGATAAAAATTTTGTCAAAATTTTATTTCGATAGAAAATTTTGTCAAAATTTTATTTCGGTAGAATATTTTGTCAAAATTTTATTTCGGTAGAAAATGTTGTCAAATTTTTATTTCGGTAGAAAATTTTGTCAAAATTTTATTTCTATAGAAAATTTTTTTCAAAATTTTATTTCGATAGAAAATTTTGTCAAAATTTTATTTCGATAGAAAAATTTGTCAAAATTTTATTTCTATAGAAAATTTTGATCAACATTTTATTTGTATAGAAAATTTTGTTAAAATTTTATTTCGATAGAAAACATTTTATTTGTATAGAAAATTTGATAAAATTTTATTTCGATAGAAAATTTTGTCAAAATTTTATTTTGATAGAAAATTTTGTAAAAGTTTTATTTCTATAGAAAATTTTGCCAAAATTTTATTTCGATAAAAATTTTGTCAAAATTTTATTACAATAGAAAATTTTTTCAAAATTCTAGCGAACAGTAAAAAATCTAAAATTTTTGGTAGAATTCTACCAACTGTGGCAACCGTGTTCTCAATACAAAATTCCTGACATCGTCCGTTCGTCATGTGACAACTAATAAAAAACTCGAAAATCGCATCGTCAAACATCAATAGCGCCATAAGATTTGGCGCTATTGATACTCTCACTACTCATACAAAAACAATTCGAAAGTTGCGACGTCAAAGTAGACAAAAGTAAACTTACTCATCACAAAATTTCTAATATTGTCCATTATGCGACATGTCTCCAATACTTATCAGTAGGAGAGCCATAGATTTGTTTCTCATCAGAGGCTGTGATATATTCCTCTGTCGCTAATATCCACTTTCTCTGTCCAAAACCATACAAGAATAATTTATAAAATTTTTATAAATAAATTTAAGTTTATTAATACACATCACACGTTTATTTGTGTAACGTTGGCTTAGGACATTTAAAGTCCGCCATAAGCTGCTTAATTCTTGTTTTTTTTTTTAGTCCTACCTCATGATTATCTATTTTGCATTAATAAATCTATTTGCCAATTATTTTAAAAATCTTCAAGGCCAATTATAATTTTGCTTTTAAGACAAAGTAAACTCACATTCATGACATTACTCCCAACAACAATAAAATAAAATGAATAACTACTCTAATCATGTCTTTCCAGAATGAATAAACATATACAAAGGTTTTCCAAACAATTTCAAAATTTCTACACTCTTGGCCCGTCCCACAAGAATAAAAAAAATATTTAGTGCATTACAAAAAAACACTATAAATGATTTTGTTTAAAATTAATATTTATAGTATAAAAATAATAATCAACGATTTATATCATTGAATTTAAATAATTATATATATAGTAATCACCATGTTCGTCATTACATAAGATCACTACTGACGGATTACAATTCACAACTACCTACCCACACCTCCATACAAAAACCAAAAATCTCTTCTTAAACCCTCTGCCCAAGTAAACATTCGATAATGTATTTTGTATCCATTCAATCATCATTCTCATCATTTGACCTCGACGTAAAAAAAAAAAAAAACAAGATTTTTAATAGGAGTAATAAAATATGAAACCATGTTAAAAAGTCCTTTAAATGTACTAACAATAAATTATAAAAAAAATGTTAGTAAGAAGATACAATAAATTTTCAAATGAAAAAGTATATATAAAATTAATGTCTGTCCTTCCTTGTAATTTTCTCAAGTTTTTTTTGGATATTTTGTTTTTTGAAAGTTCTACATTTATTTAATTTTTTTTTTTTTTGCTATTGGATATAATTTTAGGTTCAAAAATAAATTTAGAAAAATTAAAATCTATAAAAACAAAAAGAAATTACATGCATATACACAACAATACATTGTTTTGAAGTATATTTAATACTTCATTAGTGCCCCCCAAAAGAGGCTCCTCTCCAATTGTCCATCAGAGAAATATACAATTTGATAAAAACAAACACACATACTTATGGAAATCTCAAAAAGATGTACCCAACAACAACAAAAGAAAACAAAAGCGAAACATTAATGAATGATAAACTTATTCAATATTTAATACTTATCTTATTGTATTTATATAAGTGAGGATTTTTCTTAAAATAGTTTTAAAAGAAAAAGAAAAAATCTAATAAAAATGGGAAAAAACAAAGGCAATCTTTTTATGAATATTTTAAGGGAATTCCACCAAATCTTGACGATAAGAACCACGGTTGTCACTCGAGCCCAAAATAATCTACCATTAAATATTTTTTATAGAAAATGGTGTCAAAATTTTATTTCTAAAGAAAATTTTGTCAATTTTTTTTTCTATAGGAAATCTTGTCAAAATTTTATTTCTATAGAAACTAATTGTGTTAAAATTTTATATCTATAAATAATTTTGTCAAAATTTTATCTCTATAGAAAATTTTGTCAAAATGTTATTTCTATAGAAAATTTTATCAAAATTTTATTTCCATAGAAAATGTCAAAATTTTATTTCTATAGAACATTTTGTCAAAATTTTATTTCCATAGAAATTTTTGTCAAAATCTTATTTCCATAGAAAATTTTGTCAAACTTTTACTTCCATAGAAAATTTTGTGAAAATTTTATTTCATTGAAAATTTTGTCAAAATTGTATGTCCATAAAAAAATTTTGCAAAATTTTATTTCCATAAAAAATTTTGTCAAAATTTTATTTCTATAGACAATTTTGTCAAAATTTTATTTCTATAGAAAATTTTGTCAAAATTTTATTTCTATAGAAAATTTTGACAAAATTTTATTTCTATAGAAAATTTTGACAAAATGTTTGCTGCAATTAGAGGATGCTGATGAGCTGACGTGCGTCCATCCAACCATTTTGCAGTCTACAGGGCTTTCCCCAAATAAATTTTACAAACATTCTTTACCTCTGTTGGTTAAGCTATACTTGTAGTTTAGTCAATGTATGATTTTAAGCTGAAATCAAAAAAACAACAGAAATAAAATTTTGACAAAATTTTCTATAGAAATAAATTTTGACAAAATTTTCTATAGAAATAAATTTTGACAAAATTTTCTATAGAAATAAAATTTTGACAAAATTTTCTATAGAAATAAAATTTTGACAAAATTTTCTATAGAAATAAAATTTTGACAAAATTTTCTATAGAAATAAAATTTTGACAAAATTTTCTATAGTAATAAAATTTTGACAAAATCTTCTATAGAAATAAAATTTTGACAAAATCTTCTATAGAAATAAAATTTTGACAAAATTTTCTATAGAAATAAAATTTTGTCAAAATTTTCTATCGAAATAAAATTTTGACAAAATTTTGTATAGCTATAAAATTGTGACAAAATTTTCTGTAGAAATAAAATTGTGACAAAATTTTCTATAGAAATAAAATTTTGACAAAATTTTATATAGAAATAAAATTTTGGCAAAATTTTCGATAGAAATAGGAATAACATTTTGACAAAATTTTTATTGAAATAAAATTTTGACAAATTTTCTATAGAAATAAAATTTTGCAAAAATTTTCTGTAGAAAGAGAACTTTGATAAAATTTATTATAGAAATAAATTTTTGACAAAATTTTTGCTGCAAGTAGAGGATGCTGATGAGGAATGTGGTAATTCCGAAACGTGCGTCCATCCAACCATTTTGCAGTCTATAGGGCTTTCCCCAAGTAAATTTTACAAACATTATTTTCCTCTGTTGCTTAAGCTACACTTGTAGTTTAGTCAATGCATGGTTTTAAGCTGAAATCAAAGACAAAAAAATTATTTCTACAGAAAATTTTGTAAAAATTTTATTTCTATAGAAAATTTTGTCAAAATTGTATTTCGATAGAAAATTTTGACAAAATTTTATTTCTATAGAAAATTTTGTCAAAATTTTATTTCTATAGAAGATTTTGTCAAAATTTTATTTCTATAGAAGATTTTGTCAAAATTTTATTGCTATAGAAAATTTTGTCAAAATTTTATTTCGATAGAAAATTTTGACAAAATTTCATTTCTAAGAAAATTTTGTCAAAATTTTATTTCTATAGAAGATTTTGTCAAAATTTTATTTCTATAGGAGATTTTGTCAAAATTTTATTTCTATAGAAAATTTTGTCAAAACTTTATTTCTATAGAAAATTTTGTCAACATTTTTTTTCTATAGAAAATTTTGTCAAAATGTTTTTTCTATAGAAAATTTTGTCAAATTTTTTTTCTATAGAAAATATTGTCAAATTTTTTTTCTATAGAAAATTTTGTCAAAATTTTATTTCTATAGAAAATTTTGTCAAAAAGTTCTATTTCTATAGAAAATTTTTGCAAAATTTTATTTGTATAGAAAATTTTGACAAAATTTTATTTCTATAAATTTTCTTTAGAAATAAAATTTTGACAAAATTTTCTATAGAAATAAAATTTTGACAAAATTTTCTATTGAAATAACATTTTGATAAAATTTTCTATTGAAATAAAATTTTGACAAAATTTTCTATTGAAATAAAATTTTGACAAAATTTTCTATTGAAATAAAATTTTGACAAAATGTTCTATAGAAATAAAATTTTGACAAAATTGTCTATTAAATTAAAAAAAAAAATCAAAACATTTTAAAAACTACCACAAAACTATGATGGAAAACTTAAAAAAAATTAATTTGTAGATTTATGTTAAAAAGTGAGAAGATTATTGTTGGCACGAGTGGTAACCGTCTGGGGTTGGATACTTTCTGCTGACAGGGTCCAAAATAATCTAATGGGAAAACAAGGTGATGGACGAGGGCTGGCCTTTAGCCGAGCTTTGAAACGTTCTTTTATAGACAGAGTCCAATGTGGACTGACACGAACCCAAAGTGAAGCGCGTGGCCTGCCTTCGACCGGGGTTTGAGACTTTCTTCTATGGACAGGGTCCAATATGGGCTAAACGCCGTCAATCCGTTAATCATAATTAGAGTCATTGGCCTACCAGAGAGAGTATACATATAATCGTATTAGTGAGCTACCACCTCTACTTGGATGTTATGGGAACAAATCTGCTTTACCAAAAGTTTTTAAAAACAAAAACTAAAAAAATTGGGAGTATGAAGACATTTTAAAGAGAAAATTCTAAGTAAAAAATTTGTTTTTTAAAGAGAAAATATTAAGCAAGTCGGAAGAGTGTAGTTTTCAAAGTATCAACGACTTTCTCCTATGGCCAGAGTTTAAAGTGGGCTAATGCAAACCCCAAGGGGACAAGTAGCCGCCCTTCGGCCGGAATTTGAGACTCTCAGCTATTGAAAGAGTCCAAAGTGGGCTAATGCAAGCCCAAAGGGCTATAGGTGGCTGGCCTTTGGCCGGAGTTTGAGATTTTCTCCTATAGACAGAGTCCAAAGTGGGCTAACGTGGACCCAGGACCTCTCCGGGGGCCCATCGTTATGAAGTTTTTTTATATTATATTATTTTTAGGATGATTATGTGCAATGGGTACTAAATCCAAAATACATTATAATGAAAACTTTAGGGGCCGAAAATGGGGTTTTCCGACAAAAAGTGGTCTTTACATTTTGTGTTTAGAATCGAAAAGTCTATACGCTGGCAAAAATGGGATCAATCGAACAACTTGTACTAAAGTAGATTTAAGGTGTGGGTGTGGGTAGTAGGCACCAAAGAGGAACCACCTCTACTCTACCCATCATTATTACTAGGGGGAACTATTATGAAATTTGGAGAATATTGACGATCCTAGAATCAAGGATTCATATTTAGGGACTGGCATAATGAACTCCGGCTACGGTTTTTTCACGTTTGGTCCACGGTGTAAGCCATCTCAAAATACGGTTGACAAACAGCAGGATTATGAGTAACTTTTGGATAATTTGGCCCGAAAAAAGAGGGGTTTCGGCCGACAATTCATTCTACCTATCGTGCTTACCAAATGTGAAGGTGCGATAGATAGTTAGAATCCCATTCGTAGTCTCTGAGGAAGCAGAAAATTCTCCTAAAGGGGAAAGTGGTTGTCACCAATAGCGCCTAATACAGAAATTATTTCATTTTTTACTACGATAAATGTTGTGGATATTCATTCTCGCCAAATACTGACCAAAATTTTTTTCAGCCCAACGTCAGTGTCCATATTTACAGTTCAGCAAATATACTCGGGGTTACATCCGACATCTTCCCAACTGAAAGGGACGCCTTCGGTCCAATGCCCTGATAAGGTGACAAGCTCAAATGTGGGCAGGTAACAAAGTCTGCCAAACATTTGGAATATTTCATGTTCATGAAAACGTAACATAAAGTTAAATTAACCGATATGGGTTATTTCTTTCATGACAATGGGAGCATTTCGAATACTAGAATAGGACCGAATTACAAATTGCAGACATGTCTAGCAAGACGGAAATATTGAGGGTGATTTACAAACTATGAACATGTTTTTACTGAGTTTCATTATCCCATGATCATGCCTGTTTAAAGCGGAGAATGTAATCATTATACCATATAAACTCTCCAAAATATCGTAGTATAATTTAAAACCACTTCACACATTTAATACAAATGAATTCTTGACTTTTTGAAAGAACTTATTTGGTTTCGTCAAGACTTTTTCATTAGTTTTTTTGCTGGAAATGTTACGGACGGACAGAACCACTTATCGTGGTTGGACACTCAATGTTCCCAATTGTGCACCAATGGGTGCATTTCGAATACTAGAATAGGACCGAATTACAAATTGCAGAGATGTCTAGCAAGACGGAAATATTGAGGGTCATTTAGAAACTTTGAAAATTTTTTTATTGAGATTCATTATCCCATGATCATGCCTGTTTAAAGCGGAGAAGGTAATCATTATACCATATAAACTCCCCAAAATATCGTAGTATAATTTAAAACCACTTCACACATTTAATACAAATGAATTCTTGACTTTTTGAAAGAACTTATTTGGTTTCGTCAAGACTTTTTCATTAGTTTTTTTTTGCTGGAAATGTTACGGACGGACAGAACCACTTATCATGGTTGGACACTCAATGGTCCCAATTGTATCACATAGAAATTTACATTATAAAATGTAATTTTGTTTGGTATTTCAATGGGCTAACAATATTGGACAAAGGCTCAAACTGTAGAAGAGTTTCTTTTTGTTTTGGAAAATTGTATATGTAACCAGTCGTTTTTAGAAAATTCCAAACACAATTTTTGTTCAATTCTTGTTGCCAAGTGTAGAAACTCTTTTTTTTTCGCACAAAGTCCCAGGCTTTGCTTAATCTCACGATATACAACACCAACACCAAATAATAGTGCCGTTAACTTGCAATGAAACCGTAACACACACATAGGCACGCGTGAGTTTGTAGTTCTTTTTTGTTGTTGTTCTCTCTTCAAATGCTGAGAAAGCACATTTTGAGAGGAACAAACTGGAAACAAAACACTAGAAAAATTGTAAATGGGGGAAGAAAATAACGGCCTTTAAGTCGATCGAGTATTTTGAGTAAAAACATTAGATAGCACTTTAGATATTTTCAATTGAAATATCTTGAAATAACTTCAAAAACTTTGTTAAAATATTTCACTAAATTCTCACCAATTTTATTTGCCTTTGCCAATTTACCTGTTGATTTGTACAGCAACACCTTTCGCTAAAATTTGCAAAGAAAAACGTCCTTCTCTTCTTTTGAATTGGTAGTTGAACAGCTATTTTATAGTACACCACACTTTGGTAGTAATTTTAATTGATGGTACTTGATTCACTATTTATGAAAGAAAACTTTGTGAAAATTTCTCAATTTTCTACCAATGGCTTAATGGAGCGATGCTTGTCCTTTCACGGCAGATAAACGATGAATGAGGAATTAAAGTTCTTTCTGGTGGCTCGTTTCAAAAATGAAATGCTCAAAAGACAGAGTTGCAATTTTGCTAAGAAAGTGATGCATAGATGTTGCCAGGCAAATTTATAATAGGTAATAACGATTGTCTATTTTCAAATTAAAAAAATTAAAATTTTGTTTCATATTTAACACTTCGACCTGTCTTATGTATGTTTACAAACCAAATGTTATCCCAATAAACGCAAACGTTTGAAATATGCTAAAATTCAAAAAATTTTAATTTTTTTTTTCAAAATATTGAGAAATTGTTGAAAAAATCGCGTTCTGAACAAAAAACATACATTACCCTCAACATTAAATTTCAAAACATTGACAATAATGTCTTAACTGTAATCCTCAAATTGAAATGCATGCTACTCAATAATTTCTGAAACAGCTTTCGATGTGAGATAAAAATTAAAAATTAACAATAGGGCTGTTTTCTTTTTGCACTGGATACAACATTTGTATGGGCTATCCAGAACATCGATGCACTGGTGTTCTATCCAGAACATCTCATCAGTGCAAGTCGCGCCGATCTTGCCAGATTGTGTTTTGATAAAGTGACGCTTCATCGATTCACAATAGCACTTTATTGTGACTAATTTATCGAAAAACATGAAATTCAAAGTGGTAAAGTGTCATAAATAATCGCAGCAGTAAATATTTATTACCCTGCCAGCATTTCAAAGTTCCATTTCATCCTCATCGCTACCACAGACTCGTAAATGTCACCACAACCATCGCGAACTGTGATGGGGGAAGCATATCAAAAAGTACAAAATGTACATGAAAGTATTTTGCCATCACTACTGTTAGAAGAGCCATTTTATTTTTTGTGAAACACCAAGCGCAACCAGTTTGTTATATTTTATTTAAATAAAAACGAAAATAAAGTTCTGAAAACATAGATATTACGCTTAAATTTGTGAAAGGTATATGGTGAACAATTTTCGACTTTCCAAATAGAATAAAGTGATCGTTTTTCAAATATTTTTCCAGGCACGCTGTCTCCATCGAAAATAAACAAACTGGCTGATAGACGCTGCAATATGTAACTTGCTACTTAAAACTCAACATCATTCTTTTATTAATGCAAAAAATTATGTTAAATATGATGAGATAAACCGAAAAATGTTATATTTATAAGAAATTATAAATGTTTAATCAAATCAATAAACATCTACACAATCGTGTTTTACTTGACCACAATGATTCTTCTACAATTACCTTAAAATTCACTTTTTCTGATAGTTTGCAGGGGTTCTTATTGGCGTCCTTCGAAATTGATCTAAATAGGCACCTAATAATTGCACTGATGAGAAACTTTTTCGTAGTAACTTGGCGTGGTACAACTTCTCAATAGTGACGGCGCTTTTCCGACGAGTTTTTGATGTCGTATATGATTGTTTTCGACGTAGTGGGGATTCTCAGAAGCGCCCCCAAATTCAAAAAATGTTGGCAGGGAAATCATTGAGAACGATGGCAAAAATTCATGAATTGGGCTTCGAATTGCTTCCCCACCCACCGTATTCTCCAGAGCTGGCCGCCAGCGACTTTTTCTTGTTCTGAGACCTCAAAAGGATGCTCGCAGGGAAAAAATTTGGCTGCAATGAAGATAGGGATGCCAGATTTTGAAGAGGCAAAAAGAGCACATTCAGCTTATAAAAAGAGCACATACGAAAAGAATAGAGCACACTTTTTCAAATAAAAGAAAAACATTTATTTCCCAATCTATTGAAATATAATTCATTTAAACATAGCAAAAAGGTTCATACCATAAACATAAAATAACCCACTTTCAACTCAACCTAGTTTTCTTACAATACTTTTTAAGTCATTTTTTGGTGTTTTTGTGAAAAACGTTATTGAAGAAGTTTGTTTACATTTAGAACAGAGTACAAAGTGAAGAAGCAACATCTTCTACGACTCTGATATATAAAGTAACTATTTAATTAGAAAATAACACTTTTTAATTAGAAAATAACGGCTAGGAAAATCTATTAGTGCGACATTTACGTATTTTCATTTACTTTTATCATTTATTGAATCGCGCTTGATTAATATTTGTTGTGATGCAAAAAAAAAGATCACTTTTGCGTGCTCTTTTGTCCTGTCTTGTTTTAAGAGCACATTTTGTAAAAAAGAGCACGTCTGGCATCCCTAAATGAAGAGGTGATCGCCGAAACTGAGGCCTATTTTGAGGCAAAACCGAAGGAGTACTACCAAAATGGTATCAAAAAATTGGAAGGTCGTTATAATCGTTGTATCGCTCTTGAAAGGAACTATGTTGAATATAAAAAACGAATTTTGACAAAAAAATGTGTGTTTCTTTGTTAGACCGGGGACTTATCAGCCACCCTGTTAATTTCTAGGGATTTTGTATAGTTTATTATTTTAAGACCACGAACTTCGTTGTACAACAAAGTATTGAAAACCGCATGTTTTTTGTATCTAAGGGTATTATTTTTCAAAGTTTTCTTATATCAAAAAGTAATTCGCAAACAATTTGAAATTGTATTTAAGGTGAGCCATTTCAAATCAAGTTGAATTTATGTTTATGCACTTGAAAAACGTTCATTAACACAATAATAATGCCTGTGGGTAGGATATGACTTGTTCAGAGAATAAACACAAACAAGTCGAGAAGCGTTGGCCGAAATAGTTTTCCCCGACGAAAAGTAAGTACTATGTTCGCTTTTCGAGTTGAAATTTTTGCGATTACTTTATTAAAGCAGTTCAATATAAAGCAGATAAATTAACTGAATTGATGCGCAGTTTCCTTTAAATTTCGGCAAGACATTGTGGGAATATGTTTGTTTTTTTTCATTCACAATTTTGATTATTTCAGGAAAAGTAATCGCGAAAATAAAGTGATTTTCAACTCGAAAACACACCTGTACAAACAAAACCCAATGCTTTGTAAAATGCTTGAAATTGTGTTGAATGTAAACTTTCCTCCAGTATATTTGTTGTGTGATTCATAGTGATTCTATTGGTCACTAGGTGGTGGCTTTGTTGGGCATAAGACTACAATTGCAAAGATTGAGGATATAAGGGCTGTTTTCTTTTTGCACTGAATGCAACATTTGTATGAGCTATCCAGAACATCGTTGCACTGGTGTTCTATCCAGAACATCTCATCAGTGCAAGTCGCGCCGATGTTGCCAGATAGATAAAGGGACGCTTCATCGATTCACAATACCAATTTATTGTGACTAATTGGTCGAATAACATGAAATTCAACGTGGTACAGTGTCATAAATTATCGCAGCAGTAAATATTTATTACTAATTGGAGCATTTCATACATTAAAAATGCAAGATTTCACTTCTTTTCTGTGATTGTTTTTAAACAACTGATGACAGTGTTGCATATTTTTGGAGATGTCTCCAGGACACGTACTCGAGTACTCTGTTATCTTTTAGTCATTCACGGCTTAGCATATCCAGTGCTAAAGGCCGGTATGCACATCTAGGCAAAAATTTCATTCCCATAAGAAATGCATTTCTATTTATGCTAACGAAATTTTCGGTAGCGTTCAATTTCGTAAGCTGGTACGCACCTCTAATGAAAATAACAGGGTTGTCAAAAGCATATTTTGGCAGCAAACATTTAATTTATTACAATCATTGTGTGCGTAAAAGTTTTAAAATGTCTGTAAATAATAAACAATTTATTTGAGGAATATTTGGAACATATCCCTGCCAACATTTTTTGAATTTGGGGGCGCTTTTGAGAATCCGCACTACGTCGAAAACAGTCGTATACGATATCCAAAACTCCTCGGAAAAGCGCCGTCACTATTGAGAAGTTGTACCACGCCAAGTTACTACAAAAAAGTATCGCATGAGTGCAATTATTAGGTGCCCATCTGGATACATTTAGAAAGACGCCAATAAGAGCCCCTTCAAACAATCAGAGAAAGTGCATTTTTAGATAGTTGTAAAAGAATCATTGTGGTCAAGTAAAACACGAATGATTAGATGGTTATTAATTTTATTAAACATTTATAAATTCTCATAAATATAACATTTATACCACCATCACATCACATTTAACATATTTTTATGCATTAATAAAAGATTGAAGTTGAGTTTCAAGTTGCAAGTTACATGTTGTAGCGTCTATCAGCCAGTGCTTTTATTCCCAATGGAGGCAGCCTGTCTGGAAAAATATTTGAAAAACTATCACTTTATTCCTATTGGAAAGTCAAAAATTGTTCACCAATATACCTTTCACAATTTCAAGCGAAATAACTATGTTTTCAGCACTTCATTATCGTTTTTATTTAAAGAAATTATAAGAAGCTAGTTGTGCTTGGTGTTTCACAAAATATAAAATGGCTCTTGTAACAATAGTGATGGCAAACTACTTTCATGCGAATAGTGATGGCAAAATACTATCACAGTTGGCGATTGTTGCAGTGTCACATACGAGTCTGTGGTAGCGATGAGGATGAAATGGAACTTTGAAATGCTGGCAGGGATATTAACAATTTTTAAAAGCGATTAGCTGGTTTAAAATTTTGTACACAGCCCTGTTTTTTTGTTGTAGACTTAAGCGGACCTTAGACGGTCGGATAAACCCTCCGACAGAGGTTCGTCTATTTGTGTGTGTTCGTTCAAGTTTTGCCCTTACACTGCACGAACAAATGTGATGACAACACGAAAAAATAAGAAGAAGCATAAACAAACAATGAAGTTGTACGAAGATTTATGGGTGAAACCATTTTTTACTAAAAAAATGGAAGAAAATAATAAAAAATCCTGGTATATGTGTCAAAACAATGATTCCTGAAGTAATCCACATTTAATATATTACAAATTACTTGATGAATTTAAAATACTTGTCGCCTGGTTTCCCATTGATTGGAAGTGGAATTTTTCCACGTTTTTGCCACAATACTGGTTTAGATTTATGTATTTCTTTAATTTTCAACCAGAATTGGCGATCCATCATTAATTTCATTGCAGAAATGCCTGTTTTTAATGTAAAAATAAATTTGTCTTTGATAATGTTTGTCGAACATCCCCTTACACTCAATGATTTGTACCACCCAACCAGAAAAAATCAAAGTTGTTTTGATTTTATGCCAACACGTCCCCGCGACAGCCGAACACGACCTTACACAATCGGATTTGTCGCCGCAACGTGTTGTGTCGCAGGGTTTATCCGACCGTATAAGGTGCCCTTTAAATAAATTTTTGCTACCGAAAATTTCGCTAGAGGTGCATACCGGCCTTAAAAGAAAACATCCCTGTAGTAAATAAAAATATATCCTAAGTAGATGGCGCTGCTTTCATGTTAGCAATAGGCAGAGACATTATAATACATAGATGAGCCATGGGTGTCAAACTTCCGAAGATTAGGAATAAACGAGAAAAATAAGAGCAAGCTTACAATAGGTCTGTTCGCGTTCAGTAAAAAATATCCATTAAAAACTAGCAAGAGAGTAAGAGTGTATTTTATACTCTTTGCTTAAAATTGCTGAAAAGTACACAAACGGTATCCAGTAACTATTTAACTGCTAAAACATTGAAAACAAAAAAACGAATCTTGTATATTTAACTTCCAATCGTAGTTGCCGAACATGTACATTGTATTGGTACTTTGTTTGTTATCAATAACCAGCTGGCAACGTATGCTATGGTTTGCAAGATTTTACTGGGAAAAAATCTCTATCAAAAACGTGCAATTTCTCTACATCATAACTGTCAGGTGTAGTCTCCTTTTGCTGACGTTTTGGTGTAAACGAACGACTTCCAGTAAAAATTTGTTATAATTATCAAAAATTATCGGGTTCTCGAACGGAGCTAATCTCTTTCGTTTTCCTTTTTGTAGTTTGCCAATTTTACACAAAATTAGAACGTTTATGATGCAAAAGAGGATTTATAAATAAATTAATATATTAAAAGTTCACATTTGAACAAAAAATTGTGACCAAAACCGCGAAAATACGAAATTTACTTTTGAGCAGCATTGCTCTTTACGAACAACAAAAAAGCAAATGCGCGAAAATTAATGTTTGGGACTGACTCTTTACAAAAAAATCAAAACGAAAAGTCAGAAAATTAATTTTTGGAACTGACACATTTTTTTTTAAAGAGAATAGTGGATCTTCTATGTATTATAATGTCTATGGCAATAGGTCTGTTTGCATACTTTCCCAGTAAAAACTTGCAAGAGAGTAAACATTGATTTTACTCTCTTTGCTAAAAATAAGCGAAAATGCACGCGAACGGCATCCAGTACCAACTTACATAAACTAATTTAATCCTGGAAAGTCATCCTTATTTTTTGTACACTAACGTCATCATACGTCATTTTGACTAGGGCCTATTTTAAGACGCTATAATTTGCATCATGAGCAAAAATGAGAACCAAAATTGAGTTAAGTGTCTTATTCAATTTGTTTTTAATTAGCATAAACAAAAATTCATAATATGGTTGAATTAGTATAAGTTAAATTTATCATTTACCAATCGTCAAAATAGTCGCATTCTAGATCGAAAATGAAATTACGCGTCGTCATTTTGACGAAGGATGACTGTCTAGACTTAAAATCTTTTAAACTACACTTCGAATAGACACTGTGAAATATACTGCACGATTGATTTGTTTATGACTAAACATTAATATTGTTATCTTTTTATATTGAGGCGTGTTTAATAACCCGATAATTAAAACACAGTTCTTTTCAAATAACGACAATCTACAATTTATTTGCTTAACTGATAGGTTTCACTTATTTGCACTAAGATGTGCCCAGTTTGACTTTTTGTTTAAGACTGACTTCCTAGCTCCCTCTGCCAGCTATTTATAAAGCCAAGACTGACGATTTGGAATATTCTAGCAAGATGGTTGTAGAATATATTACAACCATTATCTAGTCTTGTATACAACCATCTAGAACAATCTATAAGTTTCTCGTAATTCGTCCGGCAGATGTCGCACATATTTATTTGGTATTCTCATAGACTTGCCTACACCCAGAGAAATGGTTGGTTGGAATTCGAGCAGGATAACAGATAGATTGTTGGACTTGTACTATTTGTCAGTTATTTCTTTGATCTGATTGTTAGTATAACCATATATTGTTTCTTGGATTCCCAGGAAATAACACAATTACCAATAAGAAATACTGATCCTGAAAATTTCTTTCTATCTGTAGTGCATACTCCCCTATCAGCATCGGCATAACCAATGAGTTTTCCACAACTAAAATGGAATTTCATATTGTTAGTTCCTTTTAAATATCTCAAAATTTGTTTTGCTGCTGTTAAATGTTCCACGTGTGGGTCTTTGTTTCTTTGAGAAAGTTTGGTAACTAAATGGAGTATATCAGGGCGCGTTGTCAGGGCTACCCTGCCAACATTTTTTGAATTTGGGGGCGCTTCTGAGAATCCCCACTACGTCGAAAACAATCATATACGACATCAAAAACTCGTCGGAAAAGCGCCGTCACTATTGAGAAGTTGTACCACGCCAAGTTACTACGAAAAAGTTTCTCATCAGTGCAATTATTAGGTGCCTATTTAGATCAATTTCGAAGGACGCCAATAAGAACCCCTACAAACTATCAGAAAAAGTGCATTTTAAGGTAATTGTAGAAGAATCATTGTGGTCAAGTAAAACACGATTGTGTAGATGTTTATTGATTTGATTAAACATTTATAATTTCTTATAAATATATCATTTTTCGGTTTATCTCATCACATTTAACATAATTTTTTGCATTAATAAAAGAATGATGTTGAGTTTTAAGTAGCAAGTTACATATTGCAGCGTCTATCAGCCAGTTTGTTTATTTTCGATGGAGACAGCGTGCCTGGAAAAATATTTGAAAAACGATCACTTTATTCTATTTGGAAAGTCGAAAATTGTTCACCATATACCTTTCACAATTTTAAGCGTAATATCTATGTTTTCAGAACTTTATTTTCGTTTTTATTTAAATAAAATATAACAAGCTGGTTGCGCTTGGCGTTTCACAAAAAATAAAATGGCTCTTCTAACAGTAGTGATGGCAAAATACTTTCATGTGCATTTTGTACCTTTTGATATGCTTCCCCCATCACAGTTCGCGATGGTTGTGGTGACATTTACGAGTCTGTGGTAGCGATGAGGATGAAATGGAACTTTGAAATGCTGGCAGGGCCGATCAATGATTGGTATTCGGTGGGTCTGTTTTTCTGCAGTTGTTTTCACATTTAGCTTGGAAACCAGGAGTTGCAGCTGGCTTACAGTTTTCCATACCGTATTCGTTCAAAATTTCATTTATAAGGGTAACTTGACTTATTTTAATATCACCGATTTTTCATCCCTAAATACTTCCAATCCCAGGAAATGCTCTAATAATCCCTTATCGGTTACTTCAAATGTCTTTGCAATTTCCTCCTTCAATACCCAAAATTTCTTTTTCACTTTCACATCCAATAATTAAGTCATCCACTTAGACAGCTATTAACATTAAATAACCATTTCGATTTCTCTTGTATAAACAAGGCTCATTGTCACATGTTTGAAATCCAGAAAATCATTTAACGTTGAGTTCCATTCCCGACCCGCTTGTTTAATGCCATAAATGGATTTGTTTAAACGCAAGACTTTATTTTTGTTCTTCTCATCGACAAATCCTTCTGGTTGGCGCATATAGATTTCTTCATTCAATTGCCCATTTAAATATGCTGTGACGTCTAGCTGATGCAAGTGCATTTTGTGTTCTACAGCTAATGCAAGTAACAAACGAATAGTAGAATATCTTGCTACAAGTGAAAATGTTTCGTTGTAATCTATGCCGAATCTCTGGCTACAACCTTTGGCGACCTGCCTTGCTTTATAGCGCTCCACCTGTCCGTTCTTATTCTTCTTTGTTGCAAAAACCCACTTTCAATTTATAGGCTTACACCCACGAGGAAGATCCATCATTGTCCATTGTGTTCTTGTGTTCATGAGACAGCATCTCATTTCCATGGCTTCTTTCCATTCGTTACATAATTTACTGGAAAAATTTTTTCTTTACACGTTTTAGGTATACGTTGGCGCCATCTATTAGGGACAAGTTTATATACATATGCTTTATAACTCCAACGTTTTTGATAAATGACATACACTACTTACCGTTAGATGGCAGATCAAAAGGGGGAATTTCAATGGAATACCTTATTCAATCCTAGATTATATATAAGAAAAGGCTCGATTATTGATTGTTGTTCCTTGGAACATAGTATAAACGCTTCATAATAATACTACGTTCACACTAGACACGAAATCAACCTATTGAGAACCAAAATCTCTTTACAAATCTAAAGTTTTCGAACTGGCAAAATAAGGAGATTTCGTAGATTTGAGGATTTAACAGCTGTTTGTAAATATATCAATACAAACACAAACCCGTAAGTGCCCATGCACACACACATTCATCTACAAGGAAAATTGGGGCAGGGTTGCAAAAAGCGCATTTTTAGTACTAAAACCACAGTTGTACAAGGCAGTATATGGGATTTTGAAAGAGATTTTGTTGAAATCCTCTACCAGCCAGCTCATATTTGCCTATTGCAAATCTACTGAGGTCCAGGAGGATTTCGGCCAAAATCTTTGTTTACGAGGATTTCGTGTCTAGTGCGAACGTAAAGGGTGATACGGTCAAAATTTGGTCAAGGGAAAACGTGTGTAAATCGGTGAAATCGTTTATTTAAAAAATCACATTAAATTTCTTTTTCAAGTTCTACTAATTGAAAATTCAGGAAAAATATTCAGTTAGGCTTTCACTTTTCCAAATCCGAATTGCCGGGCCTCACGCTTGACACCTGCCATCAGATTTTGTACAGCCACCTTGTCCACCTTCTTCGCCGCAGAAAGCCAGTTTGCCTTGAACTGCTGCTCGTCCTTAGCAGTTTTTTGGTCTTCTTTAGGTTCCGCTTGACAATAGCCCTGTATTTCTCAATTGGGCGGAGCTCTGGCGTGTTGGGGGGGTTCTTGTCCTTGGGAACCACCTGCACGTTGTTGGCGGCGTACCACTCCATGGCCTTTTTACCGTAATGGCAAGATGCCAAATCCGACCAAAACAGTACGGAATAACCGTGTTTCTTCAGGAAAGGCAGCAGACGTTTATTCAAACACTATTTCACGTAAATTTCTTGGTTGACATTGTCTTGGAAGCTATGAAAATGCTGCTTTTCAAGCCACAGGTACAGATGGCTTGCCAAACCAGATATTTCTTTGCGAACTTGGACAGTTTTATGTGCTTGAAAATATCTGCTACCTTTCCTCTTCCTTTTGCCGTATAAAACTCCTGTCCCGGAAGCTGCTTGTAGTCGGCTTTGACGTAGGTTTCGTCGTCCATTACCACGCAGTCAAAATTCGTCAGCATCGTCGTGTACAGCCTCCGGGATCGCGCTTTGGCCGTTGTATTTTGTTTATCATCGCGATTTGGAGTCACTACCTTCTTGTAAGTCGATAGTCCGGCTCGTTTTTTGGCTCGATGCACGGTTGTAGACGATACATCCAGCTTATTTGCGGCATCTCGGAGAGAGAGGTTAGGGTTTCGCTTGAAACTACCGGCAACTCTCTTTGTCGTCTCAGCGGCTTCCGGTTTTCGATTTCCCCCCGATCCAGGCTTCCTGGCTGTCGACAAACGTTCCCCCAAACACTTTAATTACATTTGTAACGGTTGATTTGGCAACTTTTAGCAATTTTGCCAGCTTTGCGTGCGAGTAGCTCGGAATTTCGCGATGCGCGAGCAAAATTTTGATACGCTGCTCTTCTTGCTTGGACGGCATTTTGACAACTGAAGAGTGAATTCCAAAATCAAAATAGGAGCAACATTCTGCACACACACACCTTCAAAATGAGGGGTGTTCAGGTTTTTTAAATGCAAAATTGAAAGGAATACGTCAAGTTTATATTGACCAAATTTTGACCGTATCACCCTTTAGTATAAGAAAATCAATACAATACAGAAAATATATTGCTACGTTTTTATATTTAGGCGTTTTTAATTACCCGACAATTAAAACACAGTTCTTTTAAATAACGACAATCTACAATTTATTTACTATGACTTCACACTTTACAATTCGTTCACACTGAAGTTATTTGTTTGACGCTTTAATTAAGACTGACTCGTTAGCAGCATGCGAGCGCTTTTATATATGACGGTGTGGCAATACGAGAACATTATGGTAGCACTACAATATTCTGGCAACGCCAGAACATTCTTAGACAATGCTAGAAGGATCTACGACCATTAAGTTATTCGTCTGGTGGCTGCCAAACACATACACACTCACATAGATATATGCTCGCATTACTACAACAACAATGACAATGAGATGAAATGAGAAAGCAAAATAACAAAGCAAAGGGGTTGTTATTCTATGAGAGAGTAAGAACTAACATTTCGATATAAAAATAAGCAAACAAAAGAACATAAAAGAAATTTAGGAAAATACTAGAAAATGAATAGATGATTCCAACAAGTGATAGCGAAATTTTATCGTTACAATTTGAAATTTTAAATTAACGGAAACTAATTTAAACAAACTTAAATCTATAATTATCAAATTCGTAACAATATGATGACAAGATGACAGCATCGAAATAAGAACTTCATTTCCACAAACACAAATGATACATACTACTTACCGCTAGATGGCATACTATAAAGGAAACAAATTCAAAGGTTTTGTCTTTATCTCTTGCAAAAATTTTAATATTTCTTTATTCGATCTAAGATTTTTTCTATAAAATTATGTTAAAAAAACTCAGTTTTTATACTCAATAAAACGCTTGATTATTTGTCTGTTTTTTTTTCTCTTCTTATTTTTGTTGTTGTTCTTTTGAATAGCTTTGTTGTAATATATACTTATGTTATTATTATAATTATATGTAAGTTTTCATATTTTTATTTTTGGGAATTTTTCGAAAATTTTACTTTCTAGTTGATCTTACACATTTCTGTTGGATTTTTCTTTCTTTTTTCAAATTAATTTGATTTAAAATTTCATTTTTCATTAAGGAGGGCAGGTGTTGGGATTGATACATACATATCTATGTACATATGTACTAATGTAAGTTTTTGTTGTTTTGTTTTATATACATACATACAAGTATATGGGATATAGTGGATAGTAGGGGATTATATTTGTTTTAAATGTTTGGCATTTTATTAAAGTAAAAAAAGTTTTGTAATATCTTAATTGTTCATTAATCAGTTCCATAGTTCATGTATTTACGATGTTTTTATATAACTAAAGGTTTTATGAAGTGAATAAGTTTAATTGATTATATTTAGATATATGAGTGAGTGTATGTATGTATTTGGTAATGTTTACAATGACAGTGAGAATATGACAGACATTTATAGGTAAAAAAATTATGTTTTTTTGTATATATATAAGTATATATAGTTTTAAATATATATTTTTTCATTTTTTTTCGATGAGGACTTTTTATGGTTAGTAATGAGGACTATTTGATGGATAAACGTTAGTTAACAATAAAAAGTTGGAAATCAGCAGATCACAACTGATTTCATGGACAAAGGAAGGTATAGACATCTTAAGTGAATTCACAGCGCTGTAGTTTGTTTGCACACCGTAGATGGCACTTTTTCGTCTGCAAATGAGTGATTTTTTAAATTGGCTTTAAGGTAAAATTACATACCATGCGTTCAATGCGTCCGATGATTGAAAAGTTAAAATTTCTCTATGAAATCAAAAGCTCGAATAGTCTGCCGCAAACAGAAAAAAATCAAACCTTCCATCAACGCACGGATTGACGCATGGTGTGTAATTCAAACTTTATTTTTGTTTTCTTTCCTTTGTTCTCTTTATGAAACACCAAATATTGTAAAAGCATATAAAACTCTATACATCCACACTTTTTTGTAATGCAAATTAACTGATTTGTACAGTTATTCTTGTTTTCCAAAAAGAAATTGAGTCACTTGACTGCGCAATTGAGTGGAATGACTGCGCACTGCAAATGAACAAAGTCATTGTGAATTATAAAACGATGTCTTTATATTTTCTTGGTCTA
Source organism: Haematobia irritans (assembly GCF_050003625.1). Lineage (NCBI taxonomy): Eukaryota > Metazoa > Arthropoda > Insecta > Diptera > Muscidae > Haematobia > Haematobia irritans. Next base: position 42,359,136 of record NC_134398.1, read on the forward strand.
TGCTGATTGCTGGAAAGAACATCCTAGGCATAATATACAAGATATGGCTGCCCTAAATCGAAAATGTCAAAATTACAAATTTAATTTATAATTTTTATAATTTATTACTTTAAATTATTTTAATTTTATGCAAAATAAGCAAATTTCATGTGAAATGGGAAGCAGAGAATGAAGACGACCCATTTTTGTTGGCGGCGGCTGACACTAAATTTTCGAATCCGTCGGTGACGGTGGCTTGACGGCTAAGTCGACAAAAATTTTTCTTTTCGGCGGCGGACAATTTACTGTTATAAAATCAATTTGAAGCAGAGAATGAAGCCGACCCATTTTTGTTGGCGGCGGAGGCATTAGTTTTTTTGGGAGTAAATATGATTAGCACTGTTATACTATGTTCACACTACACTGGGAAAATTATTTACGTGATATTAATGATTACGCAACCTAAATTTTAGGATGCACAATTTACAAAATATTACGGAGAAATTTCTTTAAAATAACGAAATTTTAATTAAAATAAAGTTTATAATCTTTGCTTCAAAATTTGTTTTCATTAAAATTAGGACATTGGAAATTTGCGTCTCACCGTTAAAATCGCATGTCTTTTAACGAAGGCAAATTTTCCTTAAAATAGAGAAACACATTTTTGATTTAAAGAAATCGTTCTTAAATTAACTGACATATTGAATCTTTAAATTAAGGATGAAAACGCTTCAAATATAGGCTAAGAATTATTTTGATGATCTGGTATCTTTGGTTTAAAGTTTTTCTTTTTAAGGCCGGTATGCACCTCTAGCGAAAAATTTCATTCCCATAAGAAATGCATTGCTATTTATGCTAACGAAATTTTCGGTAGCGTTCAATTTCGTAAGCTGGTACGCACCTCTAATTAAAATAACAGGGTTGTCAAAAGAATATTTTGGCAGCAAACATTTAATTTATTACAATCATTGTGTGCGTAAAAGTTTTAAAAGGTCTGTAAATAATAAACAATTTATTTGAGGAATATTTGGAACATATATTAACAATTTTTAAAAGCGATTAGCTGGTTTAAAATTTGTGTACACAGCCCTGTTTTTTTGTTGTAGACTTAAATAAATTTTTGCTACCGAAAATTTCGCTAGAGGTGCATACCGGCCTTTAACAAAAAAAAAAAACATTTTTTACTTTTTAGTATCCGTTATAATTTGGATTTTAAACTGGAATTTGTTTGTACGCGAATGAAAATTCGATAAATGAGATCTGTATCCTAATTTTAATTTTATTGCTTCTTTAATGCGAGATAGGTCGCTAAAAAATGTCCTTATTTTAAAGAAGCCGCATCTTTGGCTCGGAATCAATACCAAAATCCTTAAGGGAAAGTCAAAATCTTTGGATACCAGCAAACTTTTTTTTTGAGTGTAGGCACGAAATCTCGATTTTTAGCATCAAACTGATTTTTACAAATCTAGAGTGTTTATTCGGCTGTTTTTGGGTTATAAGAAATTTACAAGGAATCCCATTCGCTTTGAGCTAACTTTTCCAATATGTGAAATTATATGCCTGTGAACAAAGTCATATGTTTACAGTATGCACACGGCAGTATAGTGGAGATTTTTTTAAAATACACTACCATTGCAATCGACTGAAATCTATGTAGATTTCGGCCCCCTTTAAGGTGATTTCGGACATAGTGTGAACGGAGTAATCAGTGGTAAACATAACTATAACGATAGGCGAAACATTTGTCGACGAAAATTTCCTCTTTTCTTGTTTCCGAGTGTTTTTCATGTCATATAGCACGATTTTTCAATATTCAAGATGGGGGGTGAATAAAAACTTGTAATGTTCTGTTAGGTTAGGTTATGCGCTTTACAGACTATAAGTTATTCCGGACGGAATGTCGGTGTTTGTAAAGAATCTTACAGTGTGTCGAATCGATACGACTTTTCGGCGATGACTAAATAATCGGTAAATGTGTTATCGATCCCACAAAAATGCAGCAGTATCGATTATGCCTTCGGACTTAACTTATAATGTGCACAATATATGGAATATGTTCGACACGAGCACTGTCGTCCGGAATAACTGATAGTCTGTAAAGCGCATTAGGTTAGGTGGCAGCCCGATGTATCGGGCTCACTTAGACTATTCAGTCCATTGTGATACCACATTGGTGAACTTCTCTCTTATCACTGAGTACTGCCCGATTCCATGTTAAGCTCAATGACAAGGGCCTCCTATTTATAGCCTAGTCCGAACGGTGTTCCACATAGCAGTGAAACCACTTAGATAAGCTTTGAAACCCTCAGAAATGTTACCAGCATTACTGAGGTAATTTGATGAGTTATTTCAAGTAAACACAATTACCACGAGGCCAGGCAACAGAAATGCCTAGTGGTGAGTTCAAAAATCTTATCACTATCTTGTTTTCTGCCAAAAAATGGACGTCCACAAGTGTTCGCATATCACTATGGATATGTTTACACTCTCAAGAATATTTTGTGCCTAGTGTTAACGTACTATTAGGAAGACTTCGGACATAGTGTGAACATAGTATTTAATAGTAGTAGTGAAGAAATTAGTTAAAATTAATTACTACGGTGAACCAAAGAAGCTTCATTTTTTCCAAATTCAATCTGGCAATACCGGCAAGATTGGCAGATGTTCTAGATAGAACACCTGTGCAACAAAGGGCTGTTTTCTTTTTGCACTGGATGCAACATTTGTATGGGCTATCCAGAACACCGTTGCACTGGTGTTCTATCCAGAACATCTCATCAGTGCAAGTCGCGCCGATGTTGCCAGATTGTATTTTGATAAAGTGACGCTTCATCGATTCACAATAGCAATTTATCGTGACTATTTTTTCGAAAAACATGAAATTCAAAGTGGTACAGTGTCATAAATAATCGCAGCAGTAAATATTTATTACTAATTGGAGCATTTCATACATTAAAAATGCAAGATTTCACTTTTTTCTGTGATTGTTTTTAAACAGCTGATGACAGTGTTGCATATTTTTGGAGATGTCCTGGATAAACGAGTACTCTGTTTTCGTCTAGTCCTTCACGGCTTAGCATATCCAGTGCTAAAAGAAAACAGCCCTAGAGTTATGTATAGCTCATAACAAAGTGGCATTCAGTACTAAAAGAAAATAGGCCTAATATTATCGTTTTAAAAGGAATATTTAGAGATGATTACACAATTCTTTCTAAAATTCCATGTTTTGTTTCCATTTGCCTTAACTTGTCCTCATATAATACTAGAGTCTATTTTAATTTTCTTTTTTAAATATGTATTTTTATATAAGTATTTTTATAATTTTATTCTTAAGGGGCTCGTTAATTTTTCTAAGAAGTTATGCAGTTGTTGTTAATTTTACTTAGTTTAGTATTTTTTTTGTTTGTTTTATAATATTACTTTACTTTGATTATATGCAATATTTCTTGTCATATTGTTATTTTAATAAGGAAAGAAAATTTTTATTCTAAATAAGATTAATAATTTTTTAGTAACCAATATGGCCTTTAGTATTGCAATTTTGTAATAATTTCATAAATAAAATAATAATCAATTAACAAAAATTATATAAAAAAATATTTTTCTAAAAAATCATACTAATTGCGATGATTTTGTTGAGAGCCCAACTAATATCTAGGATTTGGTTACCATGCTCGCCTTTCGTGCAAAGCGTCGTGGATTCAGTTCCAGTTTCACCGCTAAGTTATTTCACTCTAATATGAAACCCCATTCCGACTCGGCTGGGGAAAAAGAGATCCTCAACGTTCTTGGTTTGACGTTTGATAGTATATTACTTTTTGGAAAGCATGCAGAAATGCGTTGGGGATATAAACAAGATTCTGAAGGCATTGGCTAGTAGCACATGGGGGAAAGATAAACAGACGATACAAAAGAACTACCCGTTTGGACTCCCAGTATTAGCGATACCCAATGGAGAAATTTCCAAACGGTGCAAAATACTGCGCTGTGGATTGTCATTGGATGCCACTCCAAACCACCAGAAGCGCATTTGCAGCATGAGGCCAAAATGCTCTCGGTGAGGCAACCCTGGGACTACCACCAGCACCTGATAAAACGCCAGGAGGATACCATCTGAACGAGCAAAGACCATCCGATTCAATTTCAAGTAAGACCACTTCATCGGGCATGACCGTGATGAGGGAATAAGGACGACACATACGGCAGCGATTCAGTAAACAATAGATTCCAACCAGTGCAGCGTTGTGTTGATTGGAAGACCACCACCTGTCAGCGAAGCCACCGAGGTGCAATACAAAGCATACAAAGAGTCATAGGTTCGATCCCTGCTTCGACCAAAACACCAGAAAGCTTTTCAGCGTTGGACTATTCCCTTTCAGTAATACTGGTGACATTTCTGAGTGTTTCAAAGCTTCTGTAAGTGGTTTCATAGCAATGTGAAACGCCGTTTGGACTCGGCTATAAAAAGGAGGTCCCTTGTCATTGAGCTTAACATAGAATCGGGCAGCACTCATTGATAGGAGAGAAGCAACCTAATCTAAGCTATCAGCGATAACGAGAGACGGCTGGCTAGAGAGATCCTATTGGTGGTATGCAACTAAGATCTGGCATCTCCACTTATTTGAACAATTACCTGTCCCTTCAGTGTGTCCACCTATCGCCAATCGCTCTGACTGTGTGTGCACACTAATGGCCGTCTATCTGATCTTCCGTCTAGTACGTAATGGGAAGTAAAGATATTTTTTTGTATGCGATCAGCTGTTTTAGCGAATCCCTAATATGCCCTTCAGACTATAAATTTACCCGGACGGGATGTGTGTGTTCGTAAAGAATCTTACTGTGTGACCGAAAGTTACGAATTGTCGGCATTAACAAAAATATCGATAAATGTGTTATCGATCCCATTAACAAGGTGCAGTATCGATTATGTCTTCGAGCATAACTTATAATGTGGCCAATATCTGGGATATGTTGGACACAAGCACTGTCATCCGGATAAACTTATAGTGTGAAAGGCGCATTATGGCCGTCTATCTGGTCTTCCGTCTTATGAGAATCTTACAGTATGATCAAAAGCTACGAATTGTCGGCGTTAACAATAATATCAATAAATGTGTTAACGATTACATTAACAAGCTGCAGTATCGATTATGTCTTTGTACATAACTTATAGTGTGGCCAAAATATGGGACATCCAGACGGACATTATCGTTTCGATAAACTTATAGTGTGAGCGACGCGTAATATTTGAATTATCGATTGAGAAAATGGCCTTTACAGACTATCAGTTATTCCGGTCGACAGTGCTCGTGTCGAACATATCCCATATATTGTGCACATTAAAAGTTAAGTCCGAAGATATAATCGAGACTGCTGCATTTTTATGGGATCGATAACACATTTACCGATTATTTAGTCATCGCCGACAAGTCGTATCGATCCGACATACTGTAAGATTCTTTACGAACACCGATATTCCGTCCGGAATAACTGATAGTCTGTAAAGCGCATTACAGATAATAAGTTTTTCCGGACGGAATGTCTGTGTTTATAAAGAATCTTACAGTGTGTCCAATCGATACAATTCGTTGATGACTAAATAATCGGTAAATGTGTTATCGATCCCATAAACATGCAGCGGTATCGATTATGCCTTCGGACTTAACTTATAATGTGGCCAATATATGGGATATGTTCGACATGACCACTGTCGTCCATATAAACTTATAATTTGCAAGGCGCGTAACGAAGAGTTAACAAAATCTATCGCCATATATGTTTTAGTAAAAATAAATAATTCAAAAAACATAAATAAAACAAAAACTCTTTTTTTAATAACTTTCTTTCAAATTATTTTAATATAAATATTATATATATTTTCTCTTTAAATTGGGGTTTTTATGTTTGAGGTTTGTTTGCTTGTTTGTTTCATAGCATAGAATTATAATAATTGGGGGTTATTTAAACTAATGGTTAACTAACTAACTAGCAAATATTAAAAGTTCTTGTGTTTAATTTGTTTGTAAAAATATGTAAAAACTAAAGCTAAAAATAATAATTTTCAATAAAGTAGTGATGATGTATTTTAATACAAAACGAAGAAACCCAAGAAATAAATTTAAATATTAATAAAATTATTATTGTTATTATAGTTAAGCTAATAATAGAAATTATAATCATAATAATAACTACATAATGCACTTAAATGAAATGTTTTTATTGAAATTAATCTACAAAATATAACTGTAAATGGGAATAATTTATGTTTGGGGTTTTTAAATTAAATTTGGATTCCCATTTAAATTGAAACAAACAAAAAAACAAAAAGAATTATTATAACATTTAAATTTTTTAAATCAAAGTTGTTTTTTGTTTTAACAAAATGAAAACTATATTCAAATTTTTTAAATTATATATTGAAGGAAAATAATACTTTTGGCATAGCAAAATAAAATATAGGTTTTTTGTTTCAATAACTATTTTCTTTTAAAGTTTTATTAAAAACAAAACAGACAAATTAGGGTTAATGTTTCATAACATGACACAGCTATATAAGTGAATTTAATAATATATATATATAAAAATAAAAACTTAAAAATAATAATTACAATTTTAAATTTAAATGTAAAAGTAAATATTTTTGATATCGTTAAAGTTTTTCGAAAAAATAAATTTTAATTGCAAATAAACACAATCTTACTAATTTGTATATAAAAAATAAAGAAAAATTTAAGTTAATAAAAATAATTTAACCAAATCAAAAGTCAAAGTACAGAGATCTAAATAGAATACCAAACTAGATACTGCGTGCAAACACGGTAATAAATATCTCCAGGGAGTAGTTCTAATTTGTAGTTTCATTAATACAAATGATGGCAACTCTATTTTCTCTACCGATACCGTGGAAAGCATAAAAATTTGAGAAACATTTGCATTGAAGTCCAATTCAAAGCAAAATTTCAATTGTTCACACATTAGGAATGCCATAGATTGTTTTGAATTTTCCACAAATATGTGAAATAAAAATTACTTTGTATTGCATTTTATGTTGAATTTTATATTCAACTTTAGAATCTAGATCTCTGCACTTTTCTTTCAAGTTTTTTTTGTGATTTGTTACTTTCTGTTTTTTTTTTTAATTTCATTAAAACTATTCTTCTTCCACGTTTGTTATCTTCCCTCTTATAAAAATTTCTCTTAATTTGTTTTTCTCTTAAAAATTTTTTGTTTTTTTCATTTATGCAGCAGTCTTCTTTAGTTATAGTTTCTTGTTTTTTGTTTTGTTTCTTTTTGTAAAGGGGGGTTTTCTTACTTATTCTTGACTTCGTCCCTTAATTGTCACACTTCCACGTCATCGATTTTGGCCTTCTTCCATTGGTTCATGTTGTCCTATGATGCCTTTGCAAATTGTATTACGGAACTATGACGCATTGCCTTTTGATTTTCATCTTTGGCTAGACCTCCTTCCATATCACCTGCCTCACCACAATCGCTCATATAGAGTTTACGTTTTCGAAGAGGTAAAGTCATAACATCGCGATCAGCTCTTCCATCTGGGGAAGATGATCTTTCGGGAGATTCAGCTGATGAGCGTAACGGAGCTATGGCAGCCTCAACTTGACGCAGGATTATTTCATTATTGTGGAACGAAGATCTGTAAAAAAAATAGGAATTAGTCAATAACTAGTTTTGATTGAATATTAAAACTCAGAGTATGCGTCTACCAAAATTTGGAGAAAATGTTACCAAAACCTACCAAACAAAAAATTAAATTTTTTTCTATGTCAAAATTTTATTTCTATAGACAATTTTGTCAAAATTTTATGTCTTAAGAAAATTGTGTCAAAATTTTATTTCGATAGAAAATTTTGTCATAATTTTATTTCTATAGAACATTTTGTCAAATTTTTATTTCTATAGAAAATTTTATTTCTATAAAAAATTTGACAAAATTTTATTTCTATAGAAAATTTTGTCAAAAATTTATTTCTATAGAAAATTTTGTCAATTTTTTATTTTTATTGAAAATTTTGTCAAAATTTTATTTCTATAGAAAATTTTGTCAAAATTCTTATTTCCTAGAAAGTTTGTCAAAATTTTATATCAATAGAAAATTTTGTCAAAATTTTATTTCTATAGAAAATTTTGTCAAAATTTTATTTCTATAAAATTTTATTTCCATACAAAATTTTGTCAAAATTTTATTTCTATAGAAAATTTTGTCAAAATTTTATTTCTATCGAAAATTTTGTCAAAATTTTATTTCTATAGAAAATTTTGTCAAAATTTTATTTCTATAGAAAATTTTGTCCAAATTTTATTTCAATAGAAAATTTTGTCAAATTTTTATTTCCATAGAAAGTTTGTCAAAATTTGTATTTCCATAGAAAGTTTTGTCAAAATTTTATTTCTATAGAAAATTTTGTCAAAATTTTATTTCTATAGAAAATTTTGTCAAAATTTTATTTCGATAGAAAATGTTGTCAAAACTTTATTTCAATAGAAAATTTTGTCCAAATTTTATTTCTATAGAAAATGTTGTCCAAATTTTATTTCTATAGAATATTTTGTTAAAATTTTATTTCTAAAGAAAATGTTTTCAAAGCTTTATTTCAATAAAAAATTTTGCCAAAATTATATTTCTATAGAAAATTTTGTCAAAACTTTATTTCAATAGAAAATTTTGTCAAAATTTTATTTCTATAGAAAATTTTGTCAAAATTTTATTTCTATAGAAAATTTTGTCAAAATTGTATTTCTATAGAAAATTTTGTCAAAATTTTATTTCTATAAAATTTTATTTCTATAGAAAATTTTGTCAAAATTTTATTTCTATAGAAAATTTTTTCAAAATTTTATTTCTATAGAAAATTTTGTCTAAATTTTATTTCTATAGAAAATGTTATCTAAATTTTATTTCTATAGAAAATTTTGTCAACATTTTATTTCTATAGAAAATTTTGTCAAAATTTTAATTCTATAGAAAATTTTGTCAAATTTTTATTTTTATAGAAAATTTTGTCAAAATTTTATTTCTATAAAAAATTTTGTCAAAATTCTTATTTCCATAGAAAGTTTGTCAAAATTTGTATTTCTATAAAACATTTAGTCAAAATTTATATTTCCATAGAAAATTTTGTCAAAATTTTATTTCTATAGAAAATTTTGTCAAAATTTTATTTCGATGGAAAATGTTGTCAAAACTTTATTTCAATAGAAAATTTTGTCCAAAATTTATTTCAATAGAAAATTTTGTCCAAATTTTATTTCTATGGAAAATTCTGTCAAAATTTTATTTCTATAGAAAATGTTGTCAAAACTTTATTTCAATAGAAAATTTTGTCAAAATTTTATTTCTATAGAAAATTTTGTCAAAATTTTATTTCTATAGAAAATTTTGTCAAAATTTTATTTCTATAGCAAATTTTGTCAAAATTTTATTTCTATGGAAAATTTTGTCAAAATTTTATTTCTATAGAAAATTTTGTTAAATATTTATTTCTATAGAAAATTTTGTCAAAATTTTATTTCTATAGAAGATTTTGTCAAAATTTTATTTCTATTGAAAATTTTGTCAAATATTTATTTCTACAGAAAATTTTGTCCAAATTTATTTCTATAGAAAATTTTGTCAAAATTTTATTTCTATAGTAAATTTTTTCAAAATTTTATTTCTATAGAAAATTTTGTCAAAATTTTATTTCTATAGAAAATTTTGTCAAAATTTTATTTCTATAGAAAATTTTGACACAATTTTATTTCTATAGACAATTTTGTCAAAAATTTTATTTCTATAGAAGATTTTGTCTACATTTTAGTTCTATAGAAAATTTTGTCTAAATTTTATTTATATAGAAAATTTTTTCAAAATTTTATTTCTATAAAACATTTTGTCAAAATTTTATTTCTATAGAAAATTTTGTCAAAATTTTATTTCTATAGAAAATTTTGTCAAAATTTTATTTCTATAGAAAATTTTGTCAAAATTGCATTTCTATAAAAAATTTTGTCAAAATTTTATTTCTATGGAAAATTTTGTCAAAGCTTGATTTCAATAGAAAATTTTGTCCAAATTTTATTTCTATAGAAAATTTTGTCAAAATTTTATTTCTATGGAAAACTAGGCCCGCTTCGCCTACCGAAACATATTTTCGTTAACTTAGTCAACCATATCATTCTGAAAACAAATTTGAAAAGATTTGAACTCTTCTAAAGAGTAGGGTCAGGGGAAGTCTTGCACAAAAACTGAAGTTCAGATTAATCACTCCATGGTTTCCACACACGTGCCCCGTACATTTAAAAAAAGTCGGACTACTTCGTTTATATACAGAAATAGGGCGGTTATGCAGATGTAGGGAGTGTTTCTTCTAAACCATTTTTTGTTTTTTAATTGTTCTGTATTCAAATCTTCTACATTTTCTGTGAATTTAAAGCGTGGTTTGTCAAGGGGAAGTATACCTTGTCCTTTCCTTCCTTCAAGTTTCATAGTGTGGGGCAAGGAGAAGGTTTCCGTCCAAATACCCAAAAATCAAGTACACCAGATTGATTTCATAAACCTTCCCCTACGGCCTTTGAAAATTTTAAGTAACCTTGAGAATTCTAGTTTTTTTAGTTTTAGAGGAGGTCTCCCTTTAAAATTGGTAGATTTTTGGTAAAATTGTTCATCAACGTTTGGTAGATTATTGTTGGCATGATTGGCAACCGTGATTGAAATTGAATTTAATTTTTTGATGTACCGCTAGATGGCGCCGTTGTTAAGTTAAACTAACGGTATTTAGCAACTGTGGCTCGTTAAGATTTAAATTAAATTCATTCTGGCGATGTACCGCTAGATGGCACCAGTTGTTGACTAATGATATGCAAATATTTTTCAACTGTTTGTTGATCCTCGCTATTGGCGATTGCGAATACCTTTTATACGAAAACTTAATATGCAATTGTTCTCATATTGCGTCAGTCAGATAGTCCTTAAGGCAAAATTCTAACTTTAAAAAATACTTACTCGAATTTCGGCACCGGAGCATAGCCTTTTGCCAGACCCTGTCTCGCCAATTCGCTTCTCTTATAACGTTCGATGAGATCGTTTCCCTCTTGCGTATCAACATAGTGATCTATTAAGGGGGCTATTAAACTCTGATGTATGCCAGACGGCACATGACGTTGCACATCGGGGAAAATTGACGAATGACCATTATTCGATTTTTGTTGAGAACGATGCAATTGCATAATTTGTATGGCGGCCTGTTGAACATCGTCTTCACCACGACTGGCTATAGTGGCAGCCTCCAAAAGGGCTGGATTAATGGTGGGCTGTTCATAATGATTCGCATGGTGTTGTGTTCCGCCCACCGTCGTATTCTGATGTAGATCCAAAGGTGTTGTTGCCACATTTTGTGAATTATTTAGATAATGATGATGGTGGTATTGCTGCGTATGCGGTGGCGGCGATGAACTTTGGTAAGGATAATTTACATGGTGTTGGCCATTTGAATCCATGTGATTGTTGGCCTGATTGTGGTGATGTTGCTGTGGGCCAACACTCAAATCTGTGGGCATTTCATCGGCCATGGCAAAATTACCTTGATTGCTCATATCCATCAAGGTGGCAGCTGCAAGTTGACGGGTGGCACTCGAGGTAGGTGTGGATCCACTGGCAACACCACTATCTCGACTATGATGATCGGTTTCCATGCTTAATGACATAGTGGGCGAGGCCACTGAAGATGTTGGTGATCCAGCTGATAATCTTGAGGCAGAAGCATACGATGAGCTGGGTGACATTGATGATGATGGTGAACCCGGCGAGGAGGGACTTAAAGGCCCCGAAGTACTTATGGAACGAGATTTCTCTTGTCTTGGTTTGCGTTGTTTCACAGTCGTGGTGACGTTGGAAGAGTTTATGGTTCCTATACTAGACGAAGGTGATTGTGGAGAATTGGGACCTGATATAGTTTCGACACCCGATGACGTGGATACCGAAGAGGGTGAATTATTGGCATTGCCATTAGCTGAGCCAGCGGCAGCAGTGCCGGCAGCTGCAGCTGTAGCTTCCTCTTCATCATCGGGTATTTCATTGGCATGACCCTTAATATGGGCTTCCATTTCTTTTTTACTCTTGAAAGTCTCATCACAAATCGTACATTTATAACATTTCGATCCATAATGCTGGACTCGATGTAGCTTCAGCACATGATTATAACCAAAATCACGGAAGCAAATATCGCAATGATACGGCTTTTCGCCCGTATGTGTACGTGAATGGACTTTCAATTGTTTGGAGCAGGTGAAACCTTTGCCACAACCTTCAACTGGGCATTTATAGGGTTTTTCGCCAGTGTGGGTACGCATATGGATTACCAATTGTCCGGATTGTATAAAAGTTTTCTCACATACCGAACACTTATGGGGCCTTTCACCCGTATGAATACGCATATGGCGATGTAGTTTTCCCGAATGTTCAAATGCTCGACCACACACATCGCATTTGTAGGGACGCTCTTTAGTGTGTATACGCCTATGGACTTGGAGATTTTCTTTGACGCTGAAAAGTTTGTGGCAGAATTCACATTCGAAGGGTCTTTCGCCAGTGTGTGTGCGATAATGACGAATCTGAAATTTTGTAAAAAAGAAAATAAAAATTATTCGAAGTCGGCTATAGGCGAACAGAAAAACATTAATTCATTCAATAAATTCCTTAATTGATTTTCTGTTTGACTAAAAAAGCAAGTCAAATCAAATAATGTTAGAATTAGACTTGTTTTCAAATACAATTAAAACTTTAATTAAAAAAAAACCTATTCAAAAAATCCGTTTCAGTTCGATTAAAAAGGAAGACGAATCAATTAATGTTTGAATTGGACTTGTTTTCAAATACAATTAAAAATGTTATTAAGAAATTTCTGTCGTTAAATTAATTCATTCAATAATTTTTTTATTTAAATTAAAGTTTGAATTGCACTTGTTTTAAATTTTCATTACAAACTGTAACTGAAGAAATGTTTGACTAGAGAAGGAAATCGATTTAATTAATGTTTGAATTTGACTTGTTTTCAAATTCAATTAAAAAATGTCTATCGTTTCATTCAATAAATTTTCAAATTGAATGAGTTTGACTTTAAAGGGAGTCTAATTGAACAAAGTTTGAAAAGGATTTGTTTTCAAATTCAATTAAAACTTTAATTAACATAATTTCAGTCGTTCAATTAACTCATTCAGATAATTTATTAAATGATTTTCGGCTTGTTTAAAACGGAAGTTTTAAGTTCGATTAAAAATGTTTGAATTGGACTTGTTTTTAAATACAAATAAATTGTATTTAAAAAATTTCTATCGTTAAATTAATTCATTTTATAATTTTTGTAATTGCTTGTCAGTTCTAATAAAAAGGAAATTCTTCAACTAAAGTTTGAATTGCACTTGTTTTCAATTTCGATTACAACTGTAATTGATATGTTTGTTAGAAAATGAAATCAAATTAATTAATTTTCGAATTTGACTTGTTTTCAAATTCAATTAAAACTGTTAATTAAAAAATGTCTATTGTTCAATTAATTCATTCAAAACATTTTCAACTTGAATTTGAGTTTGAATTTAAAGGAAGTCGAATTAAACAAAATTTGAAATGGCTTTGTTTTCAAATTCAATTAAAATTTTAATACAAATAATTCATGTCGTTTAATTAACTCATTAATAGATTTTCAGTTCCATTAAAAACTAAGTCCTTCAATTAATGCTTGATTTGCATATGTTTTCAAATTCATTTAATACTGTAACTGAAAATATGTCTGTCTTTCAATTTCATTAATGTTGTATCTGTTTCTCAGACTGATTAGGTATTCGTTTGGACATTTATTAATTGATTTTTAGTTGAATTAAAAATTAATTCGAATCAATTGATATTTGAATTAGACTTGTTTTCAACTGCAATTAAACATTTTCTATCATTCAGAACTCTTACCAGTCTTGCAGGTACAGCAAATGTCTTTTGGCAGACATTACACTGATATGGATCACCACCATTTGTGGCAGCATTCGCATTCGGTTTTATTTGTGGTGTCTTTGGAATACCCATAGGCAGTCCAGCTTCATTCACCTCAAAGTTTCCGCTTAGGCCAGTCGCAGCTATCGCTGCATTTCCACTCAATAGAGCTAAGTCACCATTTTTGGCATGTGATTTCGTATGGGAAGTATGAGCGGATTTGCTGCCAAAGGTCATGCCACATTGTTCACATTTAAATTGAGGCTTATTGGGATTAGCTTTACGTCCCGCATTGGAACCAACTGCCGGTGTTGTTGATGTTGGCAAAGGACCTGATATTGTGGTGTTGTTACCATTACCATTACTAATGCTGCTTATGGTAAGATTTTGATTAGAGGCTATTAGGGAAGCAGGTTGTGGTGTTGTTGCATATAATGTAATACCCGGTGGTAACAATTCACTTTTAATATTTGTTAGATATTGGTGTTGTTGCTGCTGCTGGTGGTGATGATGGAGCTGCTGGGAGTTATTATTAATACTTGAATTGGCATTATTATGGGAAATTTGCTGATGTTGCATATTTATGGCCACATTATTCAAGGAATATGTGTTGATGGTCTGTTGTTGGATCTGTTGCTGTTGCATATGCAACGGAAGATGATCCAATGTTGTGGAATTGCTGTTGCGTAGAGGGCCACATAATTCCGTTTGACTAGGCTGTTCCGATTTTATAATGAGTGGTGTGGATTGGTAATAAACCATGGTGTTATTTTGTGAATCTGCAATGAGAAAAATAAACAAAAATATTAGTAATAATTTAATTAAAATGAATTTAATTTAAAAGAATGTAACTTAACTAAATTTATTTTTGTTTGTTGTTTGTAATTTAATTTAATTTAATTTAATTTAATTTAATTTAATTTAATTTAATTTAATTTAATTTAATTTAATTTAATTTAATTTAATTTAATTTAATTTAATTTAATTTAATTTAATTTAATTTAATTTAATTTAATTTAATTTAATTTAATTTAATTTAATTTAATTTAATTTAATTTAATTTAATTTAATTTAATTTAATTTAATTTAATTTAATTTAATTTAATTTAATTTAATTTAATTTAATTTAATTTAATTTAATTTAATTTAATTTAATTTAATTTAATTTAATTTAATTTAATTTAATTTAATTTAATTTAATTTAATTTAATTTAATTTAATTTAATTTAATTTAATTTAATTTAATTTAATTTAATTTAATTTAATTTAATTTAATTTAATTTAATTTAATTTAATTTAATTTAATTTAATTTAATTTAATTTAATTTAATTTAATTTAATTTAATTTAATTTAATTTAATTTAATTTAATTTAATTTAATTTAATTTAATTTAATTTAATTTAATTTAATTTAATTTAATTTAATTTAATTTAATTTAATTTAATTTAATTTAATTTAATTTAATTTAATTTAATTTAATTTAATTTAATTTAATTTAATTTAATTTAATTTAATTTAATTTAATTTAATTTAATTTAATTTAATTTAATTTAATTTAATTTAATTTAATTTAATTTAATTTAATTTAATTTAATTTAATTTAATTTAATTTAATTTAATTTAATTTAATTTAATTTAATTTAATTTAATTTAATTTAATTTAATTTAATTTAATTTAATTTAATTTAATTTAATTTAATTTAATTTAATTTAATTTAATTTAATTTAATTTAATTTAATTTAATTTAATTTAATTTAATTTAATTTAATTTAATTTAATTTAATTTAATTTAATTTAATTTAATTTAATTTAATTTAATTTAATTTAATTTAATTTAATTTAATTTAATTTAATTTAATTTAATTTAATTTAATTTAATTTAATTTAATTTAATTTAATTTAATTTAATTTAATTTAATTTAATTTAATTTAATTTAATTTAATTTAATTTAATTTAATTTAATTTAATTTAATTTAATTTAATTTAATTTAATTTAATTTAATTTAATTTAATTTAATTTAATTTAATTTAATTTAATTTAATTTAATTTAATTTAATTTAATTTAATTTAATTTAATTTAATTTAATTTAATTTAATTTAATTTAATTTAATTTAATTTAATTTAATTTAATTTAATTTAATTTAATTTAATTTAATTTAATTTAATTTAATTTAATTTAATTTAATTTAATTTAATTTAATTTAATTTAATTTAATTTAATTTAATTTAATTTAATTTAATTTAATTTAATTTAATTTAATTTAATTTAATTTAATTTAATTTAATTTAATTTAATTTAATTTAATTTAATTTAATTTAATTTAATTTAATTTAATTTAATTTAATTTAATTTAATTTAATTTAATTTAATTTAATTTAATTTAATTTAATTTAATTTAATTTAATTTAATTTAATTTAATTTAATTTAATTTAATTTAATTTAATTTAATTTAATTTAATTTAATTTAATTTAATTTAATTTAATTTAATTTAATTTAATTTAATTTAATTTAATTTAATTTAATTTAATTTAATTTAATTTAATTTAATTTAATTTAATTTAATTTAATTTAATTTAATTTAATTTAATTTAATTTAATTTAATTTAATTTAATTTAATTTAATTTAATTTAATAAAAATCCATATAATTTATACATAACCATCCCATCGTCTCAGTGTTGTTAAAATATGTTATCAAAGAGGAGGAGAGGAGTATTAAAGATAGATAAGGATATTTTGTCAAGACCATCCATAACAACTTCACCTACTACAACAATGTCATATGGTTAATGCCTGGTGGGGTTGAATGAATATATGCGACACTAAGTAACACTAACCCACATTGCAAGTGCGTGCCGTAGAAAGTTGTGGAAATCGGTGGAAAATGCATATGAATCAACCCTACCCAAAGGAAAAATATACAAATAAATGGCATAAACACTGAATGCATATCCTACCGAGTAAGTCCTACTCGTTGCGTGATAACAACCGCAATAACCACCCCATTAAACAGATGGAAAATGTAGAGTGAGGTGGAAACAGAGGTGGTAATTTGTCTTTCTTATGGGTGCAGTCATTAACAACAAGACGATGGGCCTAACCAAAGACCACTACCGGTCTCTAATAACGTCACAATTCAAATGTGTAATGACATTTATGAATATTTTATGTATTTGGTGCAGTTTTTCTTATCGAAAGAAACCGGATATTGGAAAATACTGTGGTGAAGGGGTTTGTTACGAAAATCCTTGTCGGGGAGGAACAGAAGAATATGTTGTACAAAATAAAAAAATAAAAACAACAAAGCTTTTTCGGCAATAGAAAATTAGAAATAAGGGATGAGTTTGTGGTGTGAGTACTCCTTCTTGCTTAGGCCTTGATTTCATTTTCATTTCAAATATTCTGTGTGCTTGTTTTTCTTTTCATGCTTTGGGGTGGTTTTGTTTGTTCGTGGGGGTTTTCATACAAACGCACTTTTTGTGTTTACTTGAATAAATTGAAGTAAGTCTAATAATTTTCAAATTGAGTTTAATATCGAAAACAAACCGAGAGTTTTCCTCAAAGATATGAGTGTAATGCAATTGCTAAGGGGGAGAGAGAGAAATGATGAGAGTAAAGGGATTTTTGTGATATTTTAAGAGTATGGGCTATTTAGGCCAAAGAGAGTTATAAGAGAGTGAGAGAGAGAGGGGGAGTTTCTAAGCATAGATGAGCTATGCACAAAAATCGGTAACAATTATTGCGTAGTATATATTTTTTGAATACTCTATTAGTATGGGGTCGAATTTTCTCATTTTCTCATTCCTTCATTTCCTTATTTCATATATCGCTTATGACAAAGCTTTTTTCTTGTTGTTTCCGGTGAAAGTGTTTTGATAAATTTTTCGACATCTTCCCTATACAAATCTCAAAGTGTGGGGAATGTAAATATGGCAGGGAAGTGGTATTCGTATAGGCTTTTAGGGATGTTTTTGGGGTTTTACAACCGGCCGGTACTTTTTTCTGTATCTGCCTTCTAAGGGAAATCAAAATATTTACAAAATGGCGCTTATAGAGAGGAAAAAAAAACAAAACAAACTTTGAATAGGTGATAAAGTTGTTGCTTAGAAAGTTCTTGGTGGGATCTCGTAGGGAAATCAAAATATTTACAAAATGGCGCTTATAGAGAGGAAAAAAAAACAAAACAAACTTTGAATAGGTGATAAAGTTGTTGCTTAGAAAGTTCTTGGTGGGATCTCGTAGTTTCTATTCTCGCAAAACGTAGACTATAGATATAGCACATATAAGAGTCAATCATATTCCACATAAATCAAAGCAAATTGGAATGCTCTATAAAATGAAAATGAAAAAATAAAACATAACTCTTTATGAATTTTATTTAAAAAAACACACACTTTTTTGGGATTTTACTTAAAAAAAAATTCAAATATTTACATGTGTAAAATGAAAAAGTTTAAATTTCAATTAGTTTCTACCAACCTACAGATATAAATAGGGAATATAAGTACAATTAAAGGCCTTTATGAATTGATAGAAACCGTGGCCATATAGAGCTCTATATAGAATTGTGTTTAGCTTTATACACTGCAAAAGATATCCATGTGTGCGTCTTGTGCAGAAATTACTGTACATATCTTCTAGGGCTATAGCTTTTGGAAAATTTTGTTGGAATAAAAAATTAGATTTTTTTTACATAAATTGATATGGGAAATCTATGGAGATGGTTTTATTACACATTAAATTTAAATTTATGAAATGCAAAAAGTAATCATGTGTGCAACAGTGAAACCATTCAGAAGTGGAAACCTATTGTCAACTGTCCACTTTTGAGAGGTGTCCGGTTTTTCAGAGTGTCCTAATTTAGTCTTTAAAACAAATTGATATGGAAACTCTTAGGAAAACGTACACATTGAATTTAAATTTAGGAAATATATAGAATATTTATGTGTGCATCAGCAAATTTAGATTTTGAGACTATTAAAGTTCAGGATTAAAATTATTGATATTTTTTTTTTAATAAAGAATTTTAAAATTTTTAATTATAAGAAAGTTCCTAACACAAAAAAAAATTTTTCTGGTTCAATCACATAATTAATTGATTTAATTAATTTTTTAATTGAAATGCCTTCAATCACGAAAATGATAGTATCAATCACAGTTTTAATAGAGCATCAAAAAATTACTTGATTAAAAAAATTAATTGATTTCATTAGTAAATTTCAATTAATTTTTTAATTGATTCAATTAAATTTTTAATTGATTTTGATTGCAAAATTCAATTAATTTTTTTATTAAAAAACGAAACTATTTTTAATCACCACACTATATTTTAATAAATTTCTATAACTATTTCTAATACTTTTTAATTTGATTCAAATGGAGCCACCGTGGTGCAATGGTTAGCTTGACTGCCTTGCATACACAAGGTCGTGGGTTCGATTCCTGCTTCGACCGAACACCAAAAAGTTGTTCACCGGTGGATTATCCCACCTCAGTAATGCTGGTGACATTTCTGAGGTTTCAAAGCTTCTCGAAGTGGTTTCACTGCAATGTGGAACGCCGTTCGGACTCGGCTATAAAAGGGAGGTCCCTTGTTATTGAGCTTAACATGGAATCAGGCAGCACTCAGTGATAAGAGAGAAGTTCACCAATGTGGTATCACAATGGATTGAATAGTCTAAGTGAGCATGATACATCGGCCTGCCACCTAACCTAACCTAACCTAGTTTGATTCAAAAATTTACAGTTTTAAACAAATATCCATAATTTTTTAAACTCTTCCGAGTTTGATTAAAAAGTTAATTGTTGCAATTAATTTTTACTTGAATATTTAAAAAGTTTTAATCATTGACTTAATGCCTCTAGTTTGATTAAAAGGTTAATAGTATCAATATTTCGGTGATATTTTTTTCTGTGAACTTTTGCTTTAAAAATTTGTTTCTAGTTTAGGATACGAAGCATTGGAATTGGCACTCGAGCCAAAATAATCCACCAAAATATGAGGAAAATTTTACAAAACAAAAAAAAAACTACCAAACAAAAAACTTATTTTGCAAAATTGTATTTCTACAGAAAATTTTGTACAAATTTTATTTTTATAGCAAATTTTGTCAAAGTTTTATTTCTATAGAAAATTTTGTCAAAATTTTATTTTTATAGAACATTTTGTCAAAATTTTTTTCTATAGAAAATTTTCTCAAAATTTTATTTCTATAGAAAATTTTGTCAAAATTTCATTTCTATAGAAAATTTTGCCAAAATTTCATTTCTATAGAAAATTTTGACAAAATTTTATTTCTGTAGAAAATTTTGTAAAAAATTTATTTCTATAGAAAATTTTCATCAAAACTTTATTTCTATAGAAATAAAGTTTTGAAAAATTCTACTACCAAACAAAAAACTTATTTTGCAAAATTGTATTTCTATAGAAAATTTTGTCAAAATTTTATTTCTATAGAATGTATTGTCAAAATTTTATTGCTATAGAAAATTTTGTCAAAATTTCATTTCTATAGAATGTATTGTCAAAATTGTATTTCTATAGAAAATTTTGTCAAAATTTTATTTCTGTAGAAAATTTTGTCAAAATTGTATTTCTATAGAAAATTTATTTCTATAGTCAATTTTTGCAATTTTTTTGCAATATTTCATTTCTATAGAGATTTTTCTCAAATTTTTATTTCTATAGAAAATTTTGTCAAAATTTTTTTTCTATAGAAAATTTTGTCAAAAGTTTATTTCTATAGGGAATTGTGTCAAAATTTTATTTCTATAAAAAAAAATTTGTAAACATTTAATTTCTATAGGAAATTTTGTCAACATTTTATTTTTGTAGGAAATTTTTTCCAAATTTTGTTTCTATAGAAAATTCTGTCAATATTTTATTTTGTCCATATTTTATTTCTATAGAAAATTTTATCAAATTTTCATTTTTATAGAATATTTTGTCAACATTTTATTTCTGTAGAAAATCTTTTCAAAATGTTATTTCTATAGAAAATTTTTGCAAAATTTTATTTCTATAGAATATTTTGCCAAAATTGTATTTCTATAGAAAATTTTGACAAAATTTTATTTCTGTAGAATATTTTGTCAAAATTTTATTTTTATAGAAAATTTTGCCAAAATTTCATATCTATAGAAAATTTTGTCAAAATTTCATTTCTAGAGAAAATTTTTTATTTCTATAGAAAATAGAAAATTGTCTTTATGTTAAAGAAGCAACATTTTTGGCTGGAAATCAATGCCAAAAACCTTAAGGGAAGCTCAAAATTTTTGAATTCATGTATTTGCTGTTCGGCATGAGTAAAGCTTAAATTTTTAAGCCAAAAACATTTTTGTTTATAACTCCTTATTTTTCAAGCTTGGAATACTTGTCCAATTGATACTCGTTTATTTACCCCTTGAAAGTATTGAAACGCCTATGTTTATGTACTCCTTCGAGGTACTTAGGTGCCTCACTGAGAAAAAATATTTTAGTAAATTTTCACAAGGAATAATGGACGTATAACTTCTATAGAATCTTGTTGCAATTAAAATTATAATTTATTCTTTAAAACGAATTAATATCGAAAACTCTTGAACAACATTGTGTTATGCATTAATTTTAAATATATAACATGTAAAAGAGATCTATGTGTGCATTTAGTAAACAAGTTTTCGCTATAGAAATAAAATTTAGACAAAATTTTCTATAGAAATAAAATTTTGACAACATTTTCTATAAAAACAAAATTTTCTTTAGAAATAAAATTTTGAGAAAATTTTTCTATAGAAATAAAATTTTGACAACATTTTCTATAAAAACAAAATTTTCTGTAGAAATAAAATTTTGAGAACATTTTTCTATAGAAATAAAATTTTGATAACATTTTCTGTAGAAATAAAATTTTGATAAAATTTTCTATATGAAATAAAATTTTGACAAAATTTTCTATATGAAACAAAATTTTGACAAAATTTTCTATATGAAATAAAATTTTAACAAAATTTTCTGTAGATATAAAATTTTGACAAAATCTTCTGTAGAAATAAATTTTAAGAATAATTCTCAATAGAAATAAAATTTTGACAAAATTTTCTATAAAAACAAAATTTTCTTTAGAAATAAAATTTTGAGAACATTTTTCTATAGAAATAAAATTTTGACAACATTTTCTATAAAAACAAAATTTTCTGTAGAAATAAAATTTTGAGAACATTTTTCTATAGAAATAAAATTTTGATAACATTTTCTGTAGAAATAAAATTTTGACAAAATTTTCTATATGAAATAAAATTTTGACAAAATTTTCTACAGAAATAAAATTTTGACAAAATTTTCTGTATGAAATAAAATTTTGACAAAAAATTTTCTGTAGAAATAAATTTTAAGAATAATTTTCAATAGAAATAAAATTTTGATAAAATTTTCTATAGAAATAAAATTTTGATAAAATTTTCTATAGAAATAAAATTTTGACACAATTTTCTACAGAAATAAAATGTGGACAAAATTTTCTATGGAATAAAAGTTTGACAAAATTGTCTATAGAAATAAAATTTTGATAAAATTTTCTATAGAAATAAAATTTTGAAAATATTTGCTACAGAAAGAAATTGTGGACAAAATTTTCTATGGAAATAAAAGTTTGACAAAATTGTCTATAGAAATAAAATTTTGAGAAAAAATTTCTATAGAAATAAAATTTTTTTGAAAAAGTTTTTATAGAAATAAAATTTTGAGAAAATTTTCTACAGAAATAAAAATTTTGAGAAAATTTTCTATAGAAATACAATTTTGATAAAATTTTCTAAAGAAATAAAATTTGGACACAATTTTCTACAGAAATAAAATGTGGATAAAATTTTCTATGGAAATAAAATGTTGACAAAATTTTCCATAGAAATAAAATTTTTACAAAATTTTCTATAGAAATATTTTTTTTGTTTTTGAAAAAGATTAATCTGATTTCTCGAAGAAATCCCCACAAAAAGATCGCCAAGTCCCCAACTCAGAAATGTCGTTATCATTCACAAAAAAATATCCCCAATTTGGGGGAAAATCCCGAATACTGGCAATACTGGCTCTATGTATGTGTAAAGCTATAGTCATGATCATGCTATTTTGTATAATTTTTATAAAAAAAAAAAAATTTAATAGATCCAAAATTGGCAATATCGTTCCTAGGGAAAATAATAACCTAATTGGAGATTGTTTCTCTAACACCCCCATATAAGTGGGTTGGTGGAAATAGCCCATAATAAATCTTGAGCAATTGAGTGAACAAATTGAGTTTCATTTTCATACCACTTGACTTCAGGTCAATGACCTGCTAATCTTTGAGTTGCGATGTGGATCGACAACTTCCCACCCCCAAATGGGAAAACTTACCCTGCTCATTTTCTTTTACTAATTTCTTAGTAATTTTCACGGATTTATTTAGACTTAATTGTACTAATTCGGTGCCCGATTTCGAAAGGACATCTTTAATCCAATTTTCTTCTTTGGGCCATGGTTTTATTGCAGGAGCGGCTGGAGTTTTTATAGTCGTTGTCTTTTTGGCTTTACTAGCAGTATCGGACATTTTATAGATTGAGACAGATTTGTTGTTTAGGTTTAAGGGGTTTGTTTTTTTTTTTCAAAATGATTCAGTCAGTCAGTCCTTTAAGATGGCAAAAAATCAGTCTTAAGAGTTGTATTTTTTTTATGGTTCAGTGTATGTATTATGGTGGAGTCATGGTTCCAGAGGGGGGAGGGGGAGAGAGTGTGTATCTATATATAAGGGTGGATTTCTTTTTGTATAAAGTTTTCTTTCACTTTTAATTTTCACAATATAAATTTGGTTTTTTTAACTATAATATGCTTTTTCACATGTTTTTTAAATAATTTCAAAATTTTCTTTAAATCTCTTGTTTGTTTATCCAATTCAATGGTGGGGGATGTTACTGCTGCCGCTGCCGAAGTACTTGCGCCCTTTATGTTATTGGAATTGTTGGTGGGGGAGGGGGTGGAGGGAAATTGTATTTTATGGGAGGGTGGTAACTTGGATTTCTTATTCATACGCATTTTCTTAAAAGATTTCAAAATTTCATTCATATCATTGACATCACTAGATTGATTTGTTATGGTAATGCGGTACATTACATTATATTAAATGATTTTTGTTGTTGTAATTTTTATGCCTTAAAAAATACATTTATAAATTAAAATTTAATATTTTTTCTTAATTTTGCATATTCATAAGTTTTTACAAGCATTTCTTTTGAACTTTCTTTCTTTCACCCTCTCTCTCACACGCTCCCTTTACACAGTTTAAGGAAAATTGTTTGTTGTTTTTTTACTTTTGTTTATTTTCTGGTTCTCCCCCCCTCTTGTTAGGTTGTGTGTTTCATTGTTCGTTTTTTTGTATCACTTTTATTCCCGTTTATCACAAGTTCAATGTTCGCTGGTTATTGACCGACTGTCGGCTGTATTTTTTGGTGGGTCTTCTCAAACCACCCAAATATTTGTTGTTGATTTTCCATCTCTATTTAATGTGAAAAAGAAATGTCAAGAGCTTATTTCTCAAAAACAGTGAAAATTCTAAGGGATCTCATCTGAATGGCATTATCACTCAAGAGCTAAGAGAATTTCACTCTTTTGCTGTCGCTCTCTCTCTTTCATTATTGATATTAGAAATGGTATTAGAAGAGAAGGGAATTTTCAATAGGAATTGGTTTTCTTTTTGGATACAATAATGGGAGAAATTTAAAAAAAATATTCTTATAAGATTAAAAAAATAGGAAATTTCTAATAGGCTCAACACATTACACTCAAAATCCATATTTTTCGATATTTGAAATCTCTCTTTTTTATAAGGCAAATGAGAGTTCTAAATCTAGTTTAAGGGAATTTTTAAACGTGAATTTTTAATATTAGAATTTTTTGAAAATTTTCAACTGCAAAGAATTTTCCTTTCTAGCCCTGATGAAGTGTTCTCTCAAGAGTTTTATGTATCCTCTCTCAATTTACAAATTTATTTTGCAAAGAATCCATTCAAATATTTCTCATATTTTAACAAACTTCCCTTTAGTTAGGAAATTTCCCTGTAAAAAATCGTTCCTATCCTAATATTATATGCATTTACTATTACAATATCATGTGGAAATTTTATAATACTAAAAATTTATATTATAATTAAAAAATTAAAATAAAAATAAAATTATTTAAAAATATATAGCGTTGAGAATTTGGAAAATTTTGAAATTTTTTGTATAAATTTGAAAATACCCAAATAATATTAGTTTTTAAAACTAAATCCATATAATGATTGTGAATTTATCGCAATGTTTCACATACATGCACATTAAAAATCAACTATTTTCTAAAAAAAAATATATACTAATTTTTTACGATTTTGAGAACTTAAATTAGATTTTTATTATATTGGTAAAAATAAAATTATTTAAAAATATATAGCGTTGAGAATTTGGAAAATTTTGAAATTTTTTGTATAAATTTGAAAATACCCAAATAATATTAGTTTTTAAAACTAAATCCATATAATGATTGTGAATTTATCATAATGTTTCACATACATGCACATTAAAAATCAACTATTTTCTAAAAAAAATATATACTTATTTTTTACGATTTTGAGAACTTAAATTAGATTTTTATTATATTGGTAACCAAGGTCATTTTCTTAAGATTTCAAAAAGGGCAAAAAATTTCATAAAATTAAAAATACATTATGAAATGTAAAACAAACAAAAAAAAAAAATTAAAAAATTTAAAGATTAAATTTGTTAAAATTTACCGCACTATATACATATACATATATATTTTAAAAATAAAAAAAACTTAAATTTTTTAAACTGAGTTTGAAATAAAAATTGTGA
This sequence comes from Haematobia irritans, assembly GCF_050003625.1. Classification (NCBI taxonomy): domain Eukaryota; kingdom Metazoa; phylum Arthropoda; class Insecta; order Diptera; family Muscidae; genus Haematobia; species Haematobia irritans. The sequence continues at coordinate 42,384,962 of NC_134398.1, forward strand.
ACTGTATTAAAAAAAATATAATAATAATTTGATGTTTTTAAAATTACTTTTCTCATCTTGTAGGTAATAAAAAATTCTTACAATTTGTTTTTAACTGGTTTTGAAAAAAAAAATTAGCGAAACTTTTTCAAATGAAATTAATAAAAATCTAAATTTTTTAAATAAAAATTTTTCTGTTTTTTCGAAATCTCAAGCTCGAAAAAACAGAGAAAAAAACTTTTATTTGAAAATAAAGGTCGGAAAATCATAAAAAAGGGTATTAAAAACAACAAAATTTGAACAAATTAAACGATTAAATGTATCAAAATATTAAAAAATTACAAAACTTTTAACTGATTTGGAAATAAAAATTTTGAAATGTATTGAAACGAAAATAATAAAAAAAGTCTAATTTTTTTAATTAATTTTTTCATCTTATTGGTATTAGAAAAATCCTTAGAATTTGTTTTTAACTGGTTTTGAAAAAAAAGTCAGTAAAAATGTTTCAAATGAAATTAATAAAAATCTAAATTTTTTAAATAAAAGTTTTTCTGTTTTTTTCTTCGAGTTTGAGATTTCGAAAAAAACAGAAAAACTTTTATTTGAAAATAAAGATCGGAAAAACATAAAAAAAGGTATTAAAAACAACAAAATTTGAACAAATTAAACGACTAAATTTATCAAAATATGTTTACCGCACTATATACAATTTAATTAAAAAAATTAAGAAAAAAGCTTAAATTTTTTAAAACTGGTTTTGAAATAAAAATTGTGAAATGTATTTAAAAGAAAATAATGAATATCTGATTTTTTTAAATTAATTTTTTCATCTTATTGATATTAGAAAAATGCTTACAAAAAAAATTGTGAAAAATTTTCAAATGAAATTAATAAAAATCTAAATTTTTATAAATTGTTTTTTACCCATCTTAGAGGTATTAAAAACAAAAAAAAAGTAGAACAAATATAAAGATAATTTAAAATATGTTTACTATAATATTAAAATATTAAGAAAAAAACTTAAATTTTTTAAACTGGTTTTGAAATAAAAATTGTGAAATGTATCTAAAAGAAAATAATGAAAATCTGATTTTTTAAATTAATTTGTTTATCTTATAGGTATTAAAAAATCCTAACAATTTGTTTTTAACCGATTTTGAAAAAAAAAATGTAAAAAAATTATCAAATGAAATTAATAAAAATTTTTTAAATTATTTTTTGAACTCATCTTAGAGGTATATAAAATAATAAACAAACTAAAAATTTATTTTAACAGGATTTTAATAAAATTTGTGAAAAATATTCAAATGAAATTAATAAAAAAAAATTAAATTATTTTTTGTTTGCATCATCTTAAAGTTTTAGAAAATATGTGAATATAAAATATATATGTGAAAAAGTCTTAAAATTTAGTTTAACTGGTTTTGAAATCAAATTTGTAAAAATTTGTCAAAAGAAATTAATAACAAAAAAGAAAACTTTAATTTTTTTTTTGATCATCATAATGTTGTGGAAAATATTTTTTAAAAAATGTGTATGGCCTTATACGCAAGATATTAAAAAACTGCAAAAGGCTTTAACTGGTTTTGAAATAAAATTTGTGAAAAATATTCAAAAAAAAAAAAAACAATTAAATTTTTTTTGCATCATCTTAGATGTAAAAAATTACCAAGAAAAAACACTTAAAAATTTTTAACTGCCATCCAGTACAAAGTGAACCCACAATAAAAGAAAATGTAGATTCATTTTAGAAAATTTTTACTAAAATGTTAAATTGAACAAAATTTATTAAAAATAACAATTTAATTCTGTTGTTTTCAGAAAATTTCATATTTTGAATGAAAAAATTGGAGTTAAAAATTGTTAAAATGTCTTTAACACTATATAAAGTTCAGGACAGATACAATTTAAGTAAACTTCACCCATTTTAGAAAATTATAAACAATTTTTAATTTTTTGTAAAATAGTGTACTTCATTTGTGGATTTTTTTTTCATTTTTAGTTTGAAGTCATTAAAATAAACAAAAAATTATTACAATAAGAAAAATTTTCTCAGATTTGGCAAAATTGAACTAAAAACAAATAAATTTTCATCAACTAAAATAAAAATAAATCGAATAAAAAAAAAACGTTGTTGTCTTGTTTCTGAGAGGGGTTTTGAAATAAAAATATTAAAAAAGAATAAAAATATAAAATTTTCAAATTGCTTTCTTTTGCGTCATAGCAAAGGTATTAAAAAATCCTTTAAATTTTAATTTTTTTTAAATTATTTTTTGTGGCTCATTTTAAAGGTATTAAAAATAAAAAATGCTTAAAAATTATCTCAACTGAGTTTGAAATAAAATTTGTGAGAAATATTCAAAAGGAAAAAGTAAAAAACTAAATAATTTTAAATTATTATTTTTAATAATTTAAAAATAAAAAACAAAACTTTAATTTTTAACGGTAAACATTAAAAGAGTGATTTTGAAATAAAAATATTAAAAAAGAATAAAAATCTAAATTTTCCCATTGCTTTCTTTTGCGTCATAGCAAAGGTATTAAAAAATCCTTTAAATTTTTAAAATTTTTTTTTAATTATTTTTTTGTGGCTCATCTTAAAGGTATTAAAAATAAAAAATACTTAAAAATTATCTCAACTGAGTTTGAAATAAAATTTGTGAAAAAATTTTCAAAAGGAAAAAGTAAAAAACTAAATATTTTTAAATTATTATTTTTAATAATTTAAAAATAAAAACAAAACTTTAATTTTTAACGGTAAACATTAAAAATTTGTGAACATTTTTCAAAAATAAATAATAAAAATCTAAGTTTTTTTTTTTTTAAATTTATTATAATTTTTTTTGCGTCAAAAAAAATAAATAATAATAAAAAAATGACTATAAAAATGTTATTAAAATTGATAAAACTTAATTAAATATACTTGGCAACTAGTGCTTTTTTTAAATTTTAACAAATAAATAAAAATTATTTAAGTTCTGTTAAATTCATTATTGGGATATTTTACAATATATCCAATTACACTCATTTCATAATTCAACTCAAGAATTTTGGTTTGAGTTTAAACAACTCAGTATAGAATGAATGGAGTGAAGAGGTAGAGAGGGTGGGTGGGACATTTTGAGTGTATTTTTGTATAGTGTAAAAGAAAAATCCCAAAATATTAGAAAATTTCCAATAAGAATAATTCTGAGTACAATTTTAAAGAGATTAGACTAGCAAGAGAAAAGCGGAATAAAAGCAAAAGAAAAATCCAAAAAAATCCAATAAGAATAATTCTGAGTACAATTTTAAACATAGGAGACAGGTAAGATATAAGAGAGAAATAACAAAAAAATATAATTAAAAAGATAAAATATTTTCTTCTCATTAGAATAATAATCTACGCTATATCTTTTTACAATATTGCTAAATAAATATTATTATTATTTTGTACTAAAAAATAAATTTTATTTATTTATATTATATTTGAATATATTTTCATTGTTCTAAGTATTAGAGTTTCATTTATTTCTCTCTTTCTCTTCAAGCTATTGTACTCAAACATAACAATCAACCTTGAGCAACCAAGGGTGATTGAAATGACTCTCTTCCGCTCTTTCAATACTAAATTAGAATGGCATTAGATTTCTCATTCATAAAAGTAACAGTGAGTGGTAAGATTGCAGCGTATGTCATTAGTAAAAGTGCGTAATGAAGAGATGCGTTTGTTAGTATCTGAAGTGTTTATAAAGGGGTGCCGGCATTGGTTTTCTTCAAGTATTTGGGGGTGTATTTTCATCCGAAGTTTTGTTTGGTTATAGATACCGCAAAAAAATCCAAATACACATGTTTCAGTAATAGATACGTTGTATACCGGATCTATGCATTTTTTTTTGGAGAATTACTCTCATTTGGGTTTGTTTGGGTCAAGTAAATAGACAAGTAAATGGGGACAGTGTGAGTCATACTCGGGCATGAAGGAACATTTTTTTTATATTGTATAAATATTACCATAGTTAAAATGAACCGATTTGAGTTGTCATTTTATTCATCATCGATTTTTGAGTTAACATCATTATGTCTCTCCTTATACTATTTCTATTGGAAAAAAAACATGAAGAACTCGATTTTCATAAGCCTCAATTACAGCGAACTTTCCCCGCCAATGCCTCGTTTATCACTCGTGCCAAAAATAATCTACCATAGTTTGAAAAAAAAAAAAATTTACAAAAAATCTACCAAATTTAAAAAAAAAAATATTATGAAAATGTTGATCAAACTTTTGTAGTTAGTATGAAAATATTTGGACAAAATGTTACTTTTATAGAAACTTTTGTCAAAATTTTATATCTATAGAAAATTTTGTTAAAATTTTACTTCTATAGAAAATTTTGTTAAAATTTTACTTCTATGAAAAATTTTGGCAAAATTTTATTTCTATGGAATTTTTTTTTTCAAAATTTTATGTATATAGGAAATTTTGTCAAATTTTTATATAATATTAAAAATTTGTGAATATTTTGCAAACTCTACCAAAACATAAAGAATTCTACCAATCTACTAAAAAGTGAAAAATCTACAATTTTGGTAGAATTCTACCAACCATGGTTACAGTACGAGGACCACGGTTGTCACAGTTGGTAGAAATCTACCACAAATGGTAGATTTTTTACTGTTTGGGAGAATTCTCGATGTTTTGGTAGATTTTGCAAACTATTCCTCTCCAACTAAGAGACATTTCACACATTTTTAATAGCAATAAAATGTTGACAAAATTTTCTATAGAAATAAAATTTTGACAAAATTTTCTATCAAAATAAAAGTTTGACAAAAGTTTTTATAGAAATAAAATTTTGGCAACATTTTATATAGAAATAAAATTGTGGCAAAATTTTCTATAGAAATAAAATTTTGAAAAATTTTTCTATAGAAGTAAAATTTTGACAAAATTTTCTATTGAAATCAAAATTTGAGAAAATTTTCTATTGAAATCGAATTTTGAGAAAATTTTCTATAAAAATAAAATTTTGACAAAATTTCTATCGAAATAAAATTGTGACAAAATTTTCTATCAAAAAAAAAAAGTTTGACTAAAGTTTTTATAGAAATAAAATGTTGGCAAACTTTTCTTTAGAAATAGAAATTTTCTATTAAAATAAAATTTGGACAAAATTTTTTATAAAAATAGAATTTTGACTAAATTTTCTATCAAAATAAAATTTTGACAAAATTTTCTTTTAAATAAAATTTTAACCTATTTTCTATTAAATAAAATTTTGACAACATTTTCTATCGAAATAAAATTTTGACAAAATTTTCTGTAGAAATAAATAAAAAAAGACAAATTTTTCTATAGAAGTAAAATTTTGATAAAATTTTCTATGAAAATAAATTTTTGAGAAAATTTTCTATAAAAATAAAATGTTGACAAATTTTTCTTTAGAAATAGATTTTGACAAAATTTTCTATCAAAATAAAATTTGGACAAAATTTTTTACAAAAATAGAATTTTGACAAAATTTTCTATAAAAATAGAATTTTGCCAAAATTTTCTATTAAATAAAATGTTGACCAAATTTTCTATCGAAATAAAATTTTTACAAAATTTTCTATAGAAATAAATAAAAAGAAGACAAATTTTTCTATAGAAGTAAAATTTTGACAAAATTTTCTATTGAAATAAAATTTTGAGAAAATTTTTTATAAAAATAAAATATTGACAAAATTTTCTATCGAAATAAAATTTTGACAAAATTTTCTATACAAATAAAATTTTGACAAAATTTGCTATACAAATAAAATTTTGACAAAATTTTCTATCGACATAAAATGTTGACAAAATTTTCTATAGAAATAAAATTTTGACAAAATTTTCTTTAGAAATAGATTTTGACAAAATTTTCTATCAAAATAAAATTTGGACAACATTTTTTATAAAAATAGAATTTTGACAAAATTTTCTATGAAATAAAATTTTGACCAAATTTTCTATCGAAACAAAATTTGGCAAAATTTTCTATAGAAATAAATAAAAAAAGACAACTTTTTCTATGGAAGTAAAATCTTGACAAAATAAAATTTTGACAACTTTTTCTATAGAAGTAAAATTTTGACAAAATTTTCTATAGAAATAAATAAAAAATACAACTTTTTCTATAGAAGTAAAATTTTGACAAAATTTTCTATAGAAATAACATTTTTACAAAATTTTCTATCAAAATAAAAGTTTGACTAAAGTTTTTATAGAAATAAAATTTTGACAAAATTTTCTTTAGAAATAGATTTTGACAACATTTTCTATCAAAATAAAGTTTGGACAAAATTTTTTATAAAAATAGAATTTTGACAAAATTTTCTGTTAAATAAAATTTTGACAAAATTTTCTATCGAAATAAAATTTTGACAAAATTTTCTATAGAAAGAAATAAAAAAAGACAACTTTTTCTATAGAAGTAAAATTTTGACAAAATTTTCTATAGAAATAAAATTTTGACAGCTATTTCTATAGAAGTAAAATTTTGACAAAATTTTCTATCAAAATAAAAGTTTGACTAAAGTTTTTATAGAAATAAAATTTTGACAAAATTTTATTTAGAAATAGGTTTTGACAAAATTTTCTATCAAAATAAAATGTGGACAAAATTTTCTATAAAAATAGAATTTCGACAAAATTTTCTATTAAATAAAATTTTGACCAACTTTTCTATCGAAATAAAATTTTGACAAAATTTTCTATAGAAATAATATTTTGACAAATTTTTCTATAGAAGTAAAATTTTGACAAAATTTTGAAATCAAATTTTGAGAAAATTTTCTATAAAAATAAAATTTTGTCAAAAATTTCTATCGAAATAAAATTGTGACAAAATTTTCTATCAAAAAAAAAATGTTGACAAATTTTTCTATAGAAATATAATTTTGACAAAATTTTCTATCAAAATAAAAGTTTGACTAAAGTTTTTATAGAAATAAAATTTTGGCAACATTTTCGCTAGAAATAGATTTTGACAACATTTTCCATCAAAATAAAATTTAGACAACATTTTTTATAAAAATAGAATTTTGACAAAATTTTCTATTAAATAAAATTTTGACAAAATTTTCTATCGAAATAAAATTTTGACAAGATTTACCATAGAAATAAAATTTTGACAAAATTTTCTATCGAAATAAAATTTTGACAAAATTTTCTATAGAAATAAAATTGTGACAAAATTTTCTATAGAAATAAAAATTTGACAAAATTTTCTATAGAAGATTGTTTGTTGTTTTTTACAAATTTTGTTAGATTATTTTTGGCTCGAGTGGCAACCGTGGTATTGTCTTATTCCATCTAGTGGAACCATATAGAACTTTAGTATACAAAACGTGATGCGAATAAATAACGTCATCTATTGCAAAAATACTATTACAACGCCTACATAGTTTTGCACATTTGATTTAATATTATTTAATCGACTTTAATTTTTTATATACTGTAATAACATATAATATAAATTTGTGTAATTCAATAATTAATTTAATGTAATAAAAAGTATATTTTTTCAAAAATATTTAATATATTTTAAATACATATATTTTTTTTATAAATAAATACGAATTAATTGAATTGAATTTCAATAATTAATTTAATGTAATAAAATATATATTTTTCCAAATATATTTAATATATTTTATTCATTTATTTATATATTTACAATCATAACAAATTATTAAAATAAACAGGAAATATAGGTGCTAACTACATAGGTTTTCGACCTTTAATATATTTTAATTTAATATATTTTATTATTAAATTATTATTTATTAAATAAATTTTTGTCATAATATATTATTATTTTTTATTTGATTAAATATTATTGTTTTGTTTTATTTCAGTAAATAATATATTGTAATGATAAATGGTTCAATGTTAGACTCAGAAGAAAATGCCACCAAAACTTTTTCCAATTAAAATATTAATTGAATTTTAAAAAATATTCAACAATATATAATCAATGTAAAAATTTTTTTATATGCTTTTATGTAACTCTATATTGTTTGATCAATATTTCTTATTATTATTAAAAAAACTCTTAATATTTTTTATTATTATTTAATAAGAAAACATAATGTATTCTTAAAAATAAAACTAAGCTAAAACCAATTCCGATATTATATAATATTATATATTTTTTATTATATTCAGATATTGTATAATATTTTTTTTTAAGAATTAATTAACAATATTGTTATGCAAAATGTCAAAATTTAACATTGATTACTTCATCAAAATGAGGTATTCTCAACTAAGAATGGCAAAACAACCTTTATTCAAATCTAGTAGCATTTTACGTATTCATGTCATGAACTTAGAGTTGATAAGAGAGTGAGTCAATGTTTTATTAACAAAAAAAGAATTAAAAATAAATTGAATACACATGTTAAACAAAAAAAAAACTAAAACAAAAGATCTTCTATGAATAACAACAGAGGTAAAACTAGTACAAAAGTTCATTAACATCTAAAGGTAAAGGAAGGCACACTACTATTTATGTGAGACTACAACAACAACAAAAACTATTTTTAAAATCTACAAAACATAAATTTACCAAAAAATAAGCAAGAGAACACATAAAACAGCAACTACAACTACAACATTGAAAGCAAACTTAAACATCATATCTACGAAAGACACTCATGAACAAACATAGAAAAACATTGTGTATGTGTGTGTCTGTATTTTTTGTTTTTTTCTGAAGGTAAATAAACCATAAAAATGTAGACCTCCCCCTCCACCAAAAAAAAATATATAAAAAAGAGTTAATAAACTTTAAAAGGTTATTTGAGTTGGTGTTTTTTTTTGGAGATTTTTAGTTTTCTTCGGTCATTCATTTTTGTCCAAGTTCTCATGGTTAATTCAATGCATATTCTCTTCTTGGTAGGCTCTCAGTTCTTTCTCATCAAAATTAACGGTAAACGAATTTCTGTGATCGGTCATTAACCGCCCCCTCCCCATTTATTACTCAAGCATTTTGAATAAATGGTGAAAAAAGAACCGTTAGAATATTGGGATAGTACTTTTCTTGTGTATAGGGATCGAATAGTAAATAGTGCGGTTCTCTGACATTCTTTCTCTCAAACCTTTTAGTAGTACAAGAGTAACCGGTTTTGTTTTTGGAGATTTGTATAGAAATCAACTGAAAACGCAGTCACATTGTATACGGTTGGGTTAGGCACTAAATGTAGAATAAATTGAAAACAAAAAAGTTTGACTACCAAAAATTACGATGATGAGTTGAATTTTGAAGGGTATAGAAGAGTATGTTGTTGTGTAGTTGCTTTTTTTGAAGAATATATTTTAATTTAATGAGAATATGTGTGGCCACAGCAAAGTGCATTGACATTTTGGACTAATTACACTATCTGCTAGTAGATAAGGTAATGTTTTTTTTTAAGCTATGACGGGAATTATGGAAGGGATTTTTGTAAGGTTGGTATTTGAAAAAAAAAAATTAAAGATATCGTGAGAGGGTATAGGTATAATACAAAATTTTGGTTTCATGTACATTAAGATAAAAACTCCTATGAACACAGAGCAAAAATATGTTTGGATATGGTTACACTTATCATTTAATTTATGTGTTTATAAATTAATTAATTTAATTTTGTTTTTTTTTAATTGAATTACATTTGGTTAAAATCTAATAATTTTATTTAAATTAATTGGATATTTATTAGGGTTATATTTTAAATTAAATATATTAAAATTTAATTTTAAATTATTAAAATAAATATGTTTTTTAATAATTAACTAAATTTTATTAGTTTCACTTAAGATTTTTATATTATATAGATATTTTAATTCGATTCAATATTAATTATAATTTCATTTAAATATATAATTTAATTTAAAATATTAAAATTTAATTTTACATTATTTAAATGAATAAGTTTTTTAATAATTAAGTAAAGTTGGTTAGTTTTGCTTAAGATTATGTTATTAAAGTTGTATCAAATATTTTATTTAAACTGATTCGATGTTAATTTGGGCAGTTTCATTTAAAACATTGACATTTAATTTTAAATAATTTAAGTAAATAAAGTTAAGTTTAATCTATTTGCTTTTTATTGAATTAACTTAGTGATCTGATTAAATTTAATTTCACAAAGGTGAATTGGGCGATATTTCAGTAAAACAGAAATCGCAGATACGGAAATTATTGAAGAATTTCGAAATGGAAACATGTCGACCAATTTCAACACCACTAGATCCCAGACATCAAGTCAAGTGCGAGAACGAAAGTTGCAAATTAGCTGATGCAGTTTTGCTTTTTATTGAATTAACATAGTGATCTGATTAAATTTAATTTCACATACAATATTGAAAATTAATTTGTTTAATTCAAATGAATTAAAATTAAGTTGAATTTGATTTTAAGCTGTTTAATTTTAAATTATTTTATGTCATTTAAGTGAAACAAATTAAACTTGATTTCATTGAGTTGAATTTGATTTTATGCAGTTTAATTTTAAACTTTTTATATATTTATAGATTTATTTTTCATAGAGTACATTAAATATTTGTTTATTCGTCTATCAACATATAGTCCAATGGGGTCGGTTTGATTAAATACATAATTGAAATATGCAAATATTTTAATGTCACTTAAGTGATTTTGAATATAATTTAGAATCCTTAAATTTATTTTTTATTCTTAAATTTATTTCAACTCAAATCAATTCAAGGCAAGTTAATTCTTATTTATTTAAGTTAATTTATTTTTTTATTATATTTAAAGGAAGTTTAGGTTTGTTTATTTAATTTATTTATAGTTTAATTGGAATTGAAAGTACTAAAAGTTTAAAGTTACATTAACATTAATTAAATTACAAAAAAAGATTCCTAATTTAATAAAATTAAATCAATTAAAACGTAACTTGTATTGAATTTATATTAATTCGATTTTATTAGGATGATTTAATTTAAAACATATAAATGTATTAAATTTAATTTTAAATAATATAAACAATTGATTTCGATGTCCTCATTCCAGAGTACGCTAAGTCGACTTAGCATTTTTTGTTGGAACTCGTTATTTTTTATTCGGATTGATGTGAATTGCCTTTTAAAAAATTTACGTTTAAACTAAATGACATTAGTTCAATTTATTTAATGCTACATAATTCATGAATAATTTATTAAATGTAATTAATATTATTTAAATTAATTATTTTTTTTGTAATTCAATTTATTAATTATTTAAAATTGATTGAAATTAAAATATTTTGAATTTAATTAATTCGATATTTATTAGGGTACTAAAAAATTTATTAAATTTAATTTTAAATAAATTATTTTTTTTTTACAATTAAGAAATAAATAAATACATTTATTTCTCTTAATTATTATTTCCATTAAATTAATTCTATATTAATTTGGGTAATTTAATTTAAAATTTTAATATTTATTAAAATTAATTTTAAATAATTCAAGTTAGTAAAGCTAATTATTTAACTAATTAAGTTAGTTATTATGGTAATTTAATTTAAAACTTTAAAATTTATTAAAATTTAATTTTAAATAAATTATTTTTTTGCTTAATTAAGACATAAATAAATTATTTATTTCTTATTTAAAAATTATTAAATTTAATTTTAAATAATTTTTTTTGTATAATTAAGATATAAATAAATAAATTTATTTCTCTTAATTAGTATTTCCATTAAATTAATTCTATATTAATTTGGGTAATTTAATTTAAAACTTTAAAATTTATTAAAATTAATTTTAAATAATTTAAGATAGTAAAGTCAATTACTTAATTAATTAAGTTAGTTATTATGGTAGTTTAATTTGAAACTTTAAAAATTATTAAATTTAATTTTAAATAAATTATTTTTTTTGTATAATTAAGATATAAATAAATTAATTTATTTCTTATTTAAAACTTTAAAAATTATTAAATTAAATTTTAAATAAATTATTTTTTATAACTAAGATATAAATAAATTAATTTATTTTTTCTTTTAAATTATTATTTCAATTAAATTAATTCTATATTAATTTGGTATGTTAAATTAAAACTTTAAAATTTATTAAAATTAATTTTAAATAATTCAAGTAGAATTACCATTTATTAAATTTAATTAAATGTAATAATACAATTGAACTGAATTTGATTTGATTAAATTCACGCTACATAATTAAAAAAAACTACTCAAAATGAAATAATTTATTAAATGTAATTAATACATTTAAAAGTATTATTTTTGTACATAAGATTTCTTATAATCACTATTTATTACTAATTAAAAAACAAAAGTCTACACAAGACCATTTTAAGTTTGTTTTAATTTTAATTTTGTATGCTCTACTATTATTTAAAAAAATCTCATATTTGAAAAATATCTAAATATGTAAATATCATGGACCTGTCATATTAATCTTTCATCATATTTTCATAGTAGATAAGAGAGTTTTGTTTATTTTTCTTCTTTTGAAACTCAATCACAATAACAAGGAATTAAAAACAAATTTCCAGACAAAAAAATTAATAATAAAACAATCCAAAAGCCCTTTTTAAATTCTTGATGTAACAAATAAAAATTGTCTTATATTGCTACTTACTATTACTACTACTGGTTCAATATTCACACATAGTATATCCGAGAGAGAGAGAAAAACGAAAAGGTTCATTGACCTCCACTCACATTACTCGAATATCGGGCTATTGTTGTTGGTGTATGACCCAAAACAAAAATCCAAAAATTATAAAACTGAGACACATCGGTTGAATTAATGGAAGATCAAATAGAGTATTCATGAGAGACCTAAGAAAGAGGAGACTAGAAGAGTGTGTATATGTTTGAAATGATGACAGAAATCATGTTGTTGTTTTTACTGTTGTTCATTGGGTGTTTTTTTTTGGGGGGGAAATTGGAGACTACCGCTGGTCATTATGATAAACACTTTGTATTTACACTTACAGTAAACAATTGCATTTATAAAGAAATTAAGACATTATTGTCTCCAAAGTTCCTATGTGTTGTAAGTTATTCTCTTTATGACTATAGTTTTTAGGTCTCTTTCGTGTAACATTATGGGTGGGGAGGTTTTTAATGTTTTAGATCTTTGTGTGAAGTTTTTAAGAGTTATGTATTCTGGTAGCTTATATATATGGTACAGCTTTACTTTTATTTATATTTGTTCTTGTTTTTAGTCAATGTTTAAATACACATAATGTTCCAGTACATTCTGTTTCAAGATTATAAAAAATGTCATTCGCATAAAAGTGTGCCTCAATTGTATATTTATTATTCAGTCTTAAACTGTCAACAAGCATTGAGAAAATATTAAATATATTATTGACAAAAGTTATGTGGCTAATAAATGTCGAAAAAAATATTTACTCTTTTTGATTCATATCGATTTTTCTCAAGTGACTGTGAAAAATAAATATTTTTATTTCTGGGAAATTCGCCAAGAATAGATAATAGAAAACAATTACATTGAATAATAGGGCTACACGTGCCGCTAAATGTCTTTACTAGCAAAACAACGTTGTTTACGATAGTTTATTTTGTAGATTATAATAATTCCATGATGGAGTCATATTGGACATGTAGTATTTATAATAGCAAGTAATTATTTTAGGGTAAATTGATTTGAAAGGGTATAAGGTAAATTAACTTCAGCTTCAACTAAATTAAATTAAAGTAAATAAAATTAAATTAAAATTAATTAAATTAAATTAAACTAATATGATCAATTCGCTTTAACACCTACCCATGTTGCCAAGAAAATTCCAATAATAACATAATCAGATATGTAAACCACCATCAGTGTTAATCAAAACTCTCGTGGAATGGAATTGAAATAAAACAAAATAACGGTAAATACAATACAATCCAAATCTCGATTGTTTGTGACCTACACCAATGCTTCATATAAATAATTTATTATTTACGCATGCATACGACGATTCTGTTAAAGATGATGACGACAACATCAATAACAAGCACTATCAAATCAAACAAAAGCTAAACAAGCTGTGCAAACAACAAAAAAAAAACTTTGATATGTGATGAGAGACATATGCTTACACCCACACTGTCAAACTATGGTATTATCATCATCAACTATTTATTATCATCACTAAAGTATAGTATATACTCATAGGCATGGGCATAGTATTTAATATGATAGGCTTAACTACCAGACTTGTCTTTCTCGCTCAACTTTTCTTACTCTCAGTGGAAGAGAGCACTTGATGATATTAAGTTTAGTAGACATAATGTTCTCAGTCTGAGAATACACACGGACTCTTAAAATGACAATGCGAAAAAATAACTGTATATACCTAACTGTATACCAGGGTTGATAAAGTTGACACTTCTGTGCTTTTTTTGATACATTTCGACTCCCAAATGCACCGTGGCACGACCGCGAGCCATTCATCACAATTACTCTAAATAGAGTTATTCTGCCCTAAATGTGAACGTTTCTCAGATATCATCTGAATTCTAAAAATTATAAATAGCGGACATTGAAGAAATAAACATATTCACAAATGAGGATATTCAAGTTTTTATTACAGGATCTCAACATTTTTGAGATGAATATTGTCTATACCACATTCGTTTGGTAGATTTTGCAAAGAGGTACTTCTTCATAAATTTTCTATTGAAATAAACTTTTGACAAAATTTTCTATAGAAATAAATTGTTGTTTCTTTTTTTCTATAGAAATAACATTTTGACAAAATCTTCTTCTATGGAAATAAAAGTTTGACAAAATTTTGTATAGAAATAAATTGTTAACAAAATTTTCTATAATAATAAAATTTTGCCTATAAAATAAAATTTTGACAAATTTTTCTATGGAAATAAAATTTTGACAAAATTTTCTATGGGAATAAAATTTTGACAAAATTTCTTATGGGAATAAAATTTTGACAAAAATTTATATAGAAATAAAATTGTCAAACATTTTTCTACAGAAATAAATTGTAGACAACATTTTATAGAAATAAAATTTTCAAAAAATTTTCTATAGAAATAAAATTTTCAAAAAATTTTCTACAGATCTAAATTTTTAAAAAAATTTCTATAGAAATAAAATATTCAAAAAATTTTCTATAGAAATAAAATTTTGACAACATTTTCTATAGAACTAAAATTGTGACAAAATTTTCTACAGAAATAAAATTGTGACAAAATTTTCTACAAAAAAAATTTTTCAAAAATATTTCTATATAAATAAAATTTTGAGAAAATTTTCTATGGATATAAAATTTTGACAAAATTTTCTATACAAATAAAATTTTGACAAAATTTTCTATAGAAATAAAATTTTGACAAAATATTCTATACAAATAAAATTTTGACAAAATTTTCTATAGAAATAAAATTTTGAGAAAATTTTCTATGGATATAAAATTTTGACAAAATTTTCTATACAAATAAAATTTTGACAAAATTTTCTATAGAAATAAAATTTTGACAAAATTTTCTATACAAATAAAATTTTGACAAAATTTTCTATACAAATAAAATTTTGACAAAATTTTCTATAGAAATAAAATTTTGCAAAATAATACGTCTCAGATATCATCTGAATTATAAATAGCGGACATTGAAGAAACAAACATATACCCAATTTTCTATAGAAATAAAATGTTGACAAAATTTTCTATAAAAATAAAATTTTCAAAAATATTTCTATATAAATAAAATTTTGAGAAAATTTTCTATGGATACAAAATTTTGACAAAATTTTCTATAGAAATAAAATTTTGACAAAATTTTCTATAGAAATAAAATTTTGAGAAAATTTTCTATAAAAATAAAATTTTCAAAAATATTTCTATATAAATAAAATTTTGAGAAAATATTCTATGGATATAAAATTTTGACAAAATTTTCTATATAAATAAAATTTTGACAAAATGTTCTATAGAAATAAAATTTCGAAAAAATTCTCTATAGAAATAAAATTTCGACAAAATTCTCTATACACTCAAAAAAAAGAGAACTCTCTATTTCACTAAAGCCATATTAACTTTATATTAGTTCATAGAATCATTATGTTTGGAAAAAGTTTATTTTAGTCAAATTATTTTTTGCGTATGTTAGTTAAATGAACTAAAAAACGGGAAAAGGTTATACACAAATAAAGCATAAAGATTTCCTAATTTCGTATTTCTTACAAAATAGTTCATTATTTCTTTAAATTTGTAAATTTTACCAAAAATGTGTCCATCGTGAACTTCGTATGTCACTAAAGACATTCTTGCAATTTTGAACTCCAAGATTTCTCTTAAAACTACAAAATTTTCTTTAACTACTGAAAAAATTTAGTTATGTCTAATAAATTTTCTTGAACTTGTCGAAAAATATTTACTTATTTTTGCCATATCGGAGTGATGCCATCGCTTGTAATACCGTTTAGTTAAAATTTTCTAAAAAAGTTCCAAATTTTCTAAAATTAATCGAAAGTTATCTTTCCTGGTGGGTTCACTGTTTTTTCAGTGTAGAAATAAAATTTCGATAAAATACTCTATAGAAATAAAATTTTGCAAAATAATACGTTTTTTAGAAAAAAAGTAAAAAGAATTGCCAACTTTTTTAGTCTTTACATTTGAGCACTTTTTGGCTTCGAAGTACATTTTTAGTAGTTTTTTCATCAACATCACTTATAATCCCTGCTGTATATACCTAAATATAAGTATTTATATTAGTAATTGGTTAAAAAGAAAAAATTGAATATTCGAACTTTATAAAATTAAGAATATTAACCATTTTCTAATATAAACTTATGACTTTTTTAATGAGTTTTCTACGTGTGAAGACATAATACATACTACTGCTCCAGTAGCCTGTGATTTGCATTTAATCGCACCGAAAAAAATATTCACGTGATATTAAAAATTTTGCAACCTAAATTTTAGGATGCGAAATTTACAAAATATTGAGGACAATTTTCTTTAAAAGAATGAAATTTTAATTAAAATAAAGTATATAATCTTTGCTTCGAAAATTTTTTTCAATAAATTTAGGACACAAATTTTGTAAATTTGCTTCCCTCCGTTAAAGTCGCATGTCTTTGAACTAAGGCTAATTTTCCTTAAAGTAAAGAAAAACATTTTTGATTTAAATAAATTATCCTTAAATTAACTGAATTATTGAAACTTTAGATTTAAGATAAAAACGCTTCAAGTATAGGTTAAGACTTATTTTGAGGATTTAACATCTTTGGTTTAAAGTTTTTTTTTGGAATTAAGAAAATGTGTTTTACTTTGAAGAATCCGTTATAATTTAGATTTTTAAACTGACATTTGTTTGTACGTGAGTACCTTTATTAATAAACCGTGAAAAGAGAATGAAAATTTGATAAATGAGATCTGTATCCTAATTTTTATTTTATTGGTCCCAAATTTAAAGTCAGATAGTTCGCTAAAAAATGTCTTTATTTTAAAGAAGCCGCATCTTTGACTCGGAATCAATACCAAAATCCTTAAAGGAAGGTCAAAATCTTTGGATCCAAGTAAACTTTTTTTGAGTGCGGAGTATATACTCCCGATTAGTAAAATCTTAATTTAAATTCTTTTGAAGAGTATACTATAATAATTCAGCCTAACCTAATATACACGCTCGCAGTTTTTACTTTCATTTTAAATCCTGTCAAAGGTTCAGGGTCAACATACGCTTTTACTAAAGCCTATTTGTGTTAGAATACACATGCGAACTACACATACACACACACACGAACACATCCTCTCTATAACTGTGCTACGATTGTGAAAAGTACTCCCTTTTAAAAGACATATACGAATGATTTTGAACTTCCATTTTCTATTGCAGAGGATGTTGTTCTCAGACATTGCTAATCATGGCTGTGTATAGATATTACAAAGCCAGAGGTTGAGAAAACAACAACAATTAGAAATACTCACACGGATGTAAATATGTTTTCGTTTTGATTTTCATTCCATGCCGTATGTTTGTAACAACATTTGACATTGGCGCGTGTATACAACAACAATGACAACAACATCAATGCAATCGTAACCGAAACCCCGCATATTTGCAAATAGGAAATTGTTTGTGTATGCCTTCATAGAGTAGAAAAGGCAATACATGCGGCGACGAAACTACCAAGAAAATTATCTGTGGGATAATGGGAGACGAA
The DNA here is from genome assembly GCF_050003625.1 of Haematobia irritans. Taxonomy (NCBI): domain Eukaryota; kingdom Metazoa; phylum Arthropoda; class Insecta; order Diptera; family Muscidae; genus Haematobia; species Haematobia irritans. The sequence goes on from NC_134398.1 coordinate 42,403,095, forward strand.
AAACCCAATAAGGTAAAGTATCTGCACACAACCCCCTACCCCAACCATCACACATGAAACGAGAGATGTACGTCATAATTAACTGCAGTACAAAAACAATAACATCACCATCTTCTTCGTGAATAAATCTCTCGTGTTATCAAAAACGTAGCAGCTTCGCCTATATGTATTTATAACTTGGATGTAGGTGTATAATAAAGTGGGTCGCTTCATTACACATCAACATGTTTAATGGATGTTGTTAATTTATTTAGAAGATTTTAGAGATATTACTTATTAATAATTCAATATTTAGTACTTAAATTATTTTTGCAATAATAATTTAAATAATATATGTAAACACTCAAAAGTGAACCCTATATGACACTAAAGCCTATTTATTTACATTTTATACCTATTTTATTTTAATTAAATTTGCACAAGAAAATCAAGAAGCGTCGGACCCGCTCTAGTGTATATATTGTATGGGTTCTAGTTGGGACTACCTTAAATTTGAAAACTCGTGCACTGCCACCACCACTATAGAACCAAACCAAATGCTTAGCGCTATACTATGTAGCAAGAGAGAGAGCGAGAGATTGTGGAGAGACACATCAAGGAATATATACGAGAGAGAACCCGAATGAATCTGTTTACTTGTGTTTAATCTCTCAGATACTTTTTTTATTCTATTGTTCTTATTCTCAACTGTTGTTGTCGTCGTCGTCGTCGTTGCCTGGTTGTGTGTCAAAAACTCTTGCACTGCCTCCACGTGTAGTTCAAGTTCAAAGCTGTTTTTCAATGCAACACATTTCCATATGTAAGCATGGTCGTTGTTTGATTGTGGTATGGTATTGCAGCAAATGGGAGAGTGAGTGTGTTCGTATATAAGTAGAACGTTCTGTCTGTTCTTTTTTTTCGTATGGCTACACTTTCCCATCCTCTCAGTTTGCCTCTTGCACCCACAGTAGATTATGAGCAATGTTGCTGGTCGATTTTATGATGGTGACGGTGGCGTTCAAAACAGCTTTTGCAGTTAGCTTGAAATTATAAAATTTGGCGTGACTGTGGCTATATGCATTGGTCGTTGGTGTCGCTGCTACTGCGTATTTTTTCCCGGTGACTGCGCATTGGTTCAGTATGTTAGCTCTGTTGGTTGGAATAATATGAAAGGCATGGTTCAATTGCAATATGTGTATTTGAATTTGACTGATCGTAATTTGGATGCACAGTATTTCGAAGAGGAAAAAAATTAAATTAGATTATTGATAATTGCAATTTTAATTGAAAAGGGTGAAAAATAAAATTTGGGTGTGATGGGATAGCAAGGAATTTTTTGAGTACCATTTAATGGCAATTTAATGGTAGGCCGGACCGAATACTTTTCGTTTATGGAACCAACGCGTATACGACAGTATTGACAAAGCATTAAAATGCAAATAAAAAGAAATTAAGTGCAGGAAATAAATTTCCATAAACGGGAAAATGTAATTTTTTTGTTGTTGCCGAAAATTTAACATTGTTTCATTAAGTATATTAAGTTTTTTATTTAAAAAATAAAAAAACCAAAACAAAAAAAATTACAAACATGTAAGGAACTAGCACCGCCAATGCAACATTTGGTGAGACGTAGGCAAATTTCCCATCTTCTTATCTCTATTGTTTTTGGTTAAAATGAGGAAAATTTACTGACATTGCATATAACTTGGTTTTTCAAGTTTGTTTTATTTTTATTCTATGGCAGAATGAGGTTATTATTATTTTTAATAAAATATTTGAAAACTAAAAACGAAATTTTCAAAACCAAATTTGTATAAAATATATAAGATAGAATTTTCTTATATCTATATGTATGTTTAAAAGAAACTTTTTCTTATAAAAAATAATTCCCTATAAAAATCGTATATAAGAATTTTATTTTTTTGGATTTTTCTGACTGAAGAAACATGTTTTTATAAACAATAATTCCCTATAAGAAAAAATCGCATGTAAGAATATTTTTTTAATTTTCTGGCTTAAATGAACATTTTCTTATAAACAATAATTCCCTATAAAAATCGTATATAAGAATTTTTATGTTTTATTATTATTTTTTTTTTTTTGATTTTTCTGACAGAAAGAAACATTTTCTTATAAACAATAATTCCCTTTAAGAAAAAAATCGCATATAAGAATATTTTTTTTATTGTTCCTGCATCTATTAACTTAAAATTTTAATGGAAAAATTATGGAGGTTATTTTACTCTGTATCGTATTCAGTGATATTTATTCTTCGCAGTTATTTTTCATTTACTTGCACTGTTGCGTTTTGTTTATAAAATTTATTCTGCAATAGCAACGCGAGCGTAACATGATTGGTGTCGTTATTGTAATGGGTGTTTTTTGTTTTCTTCAGTTTATTGGACTTTCATATCTGTAAAATGGAAAAATTGGGGAGAAACCCCAATAAATAGGGGGGAAAGATAGATTAAGGGATGACTTTGTTTCTGGAAATTATGACGAAGCCAATTGTAGAAAATTTTGAACAAAAAGGAATTGAAAAAATCAAAGAAATTTTTTAGCTTTCGTAAAATAAAAACAAAATCCAAAAAACATTTTATGGAATTCGTTTAAGGTCTTTAAAATTTTATAGCTTTTAAGAAAACGCCTCTAAATTGGAATATTTTTGGTTTTAAACTCCAAAATGTTTATTTATATGACATCTTTTCAACACATATCAAACTTTTGAGTGTATTTTGCTGTGTAACTTGAACGATTTACATTGTGTACACTCAGCAAAAGCATCAGATCACACTACACCAAACATTCACACTCCACAAAAAAAAAACAACAACAATAAAAGCAACAGAACCGAGAGGCCCCCGTTGTATGTAAAACAAGTCGTTTGGGTCATTGACCGGCAAAAGTGTGGTTATTGCTGTTGTTGGCATTAATAATACACATACACTTAAAGAGAGAAAGACATTTTTTTGGGTATTCCATTCATGTTGTTGTTGGTGTTGTGTTTTCATTGTTTGGTTTGTCGGGGTCTGTTGTAGGAGAAAAGAGTCAATACAAAAATAATTTACCTCTGAAAGCCCAAAGACACACTCGCGCCCATACACACACCCATACGCATATATCAACACCCTTAAGTACCAATATTACGGTTTGTGGGCAAAAGATGCATGCAGGCGGAAATTATGAAGAGAACAACAATCAATTACAACATTAATGAAAGAAAAAAGAACTTTGAAAAACTTTTGAGATATTTTTACATCAAATGTAGGTACTTTTTTAGCCCCCATTTGTTTGTTTTTTTTTTCGTCTTAAATGGAGAAAAATCAAGGATTAAGATGATTAAAAAGTGTATAAATTAAAATGTTATCACCATTTGGATGTATATGGTGTTGTTTTTTTTATAACGAATGTAATAAAATTGTAATCACTTCGTTTAAATTAAACAAAAGTGTTTTCTTTTCTCCAAATTAAATTTTGTTGTTGTTGGCAATGAAAAAAAAAATAAAAATAAAAATGAGATAATTTTTGAGGTTTTTTTTTTGAGTATATTTTTTCTTTATATTTGTTTACATTCGATTGTAAAAAGGTTTTAAAGGATCCTTTAGAAGTTTATACAGGGTGGCTGATATGTAATGCAACAAAGTAGAACGATATATAGTTTTTTCAAAACCAAAAATGTCGAAAATAAAATTAAATTTTAGAATCAATTTAGATTTGATCGAAGAAAATTAGACAATTTTGTCAACAATTTATTTGTATAGAAAATTTTTATCAAAATTTTATTTCTATAGAAAATTTAGTCAAAATATCATTTCTATAGAAAATTTAGTCAAAATATTATTTCTATAGAAAATTTAGTCAAAATATTATTTCTATAGAAAATTTAGTCCAATTTTTATTTCTATAGAAAATTTAGTAAAAATTTTATTTCTATAGAAAATTTTGTCAAAATTTTATTTCTATAGAAAGTTTTATCAAAATTTTATTTTATAGAAAATTTTGTCAAAATTTTATTTCTATAGAATCCTTCTTAAAATTTTTATTTCTATAGAAAATTTTGTCAATATTTTATTTCTATAGAAAATTTTGTCAAAATTTCATTTCTATGGAAATTTGTCAAAACTTTATTTCCATAGAAAATTTTGTCAAATTTTTATTTCTATAGAAAATTTTGTCAAAATGTCCATAGAACATTTTGTTAAAATTTCATTTCTATGGAAATTTGCCAAAACTTTATTTCCATAGAAAATTTTGTCAAATTTTTATTTATATAGAAAATCGTGTCAAAATTTTATTTCTACCGAAAATTTTGTCAACATTTTATATCTACCGAAAATTTGTCAAAACTTTATTTCAATAGAAAATTTTGTAAAACTAAATATTTTTCAAAATTTCATTTCTATGGAAATTTGTCAAAACTTTATTTCTATAGAAAATTTTGTCAAATTTTTATTTCTATAGAAAAATTTGTCAAAATATTATTTCTATAGAAAATTTAGTAAAAATTTTATTTCTATAGAAAATTTTGTAAAATTTTTATTTCTATATAAATTTTTGTAAAAATTATATTTCTGTAGAAAATTTTCTCAAAATTTTATTTCTACCGAAAATTTTGTCAAAATTTTATTTCTATAGAAAATTTTATTTCTAAAGAAAATTTGTCAAATTTTTATTTCTATACAAAATTTTGTCAAAATTTGATTTCCACCGAAAATTTGGTCAAAATTTTATTTATATAGAAAATTTTGTCAAAATGTTATTTTATAGAAAATTTTATCAAAATTTTATTTCTATAGAAAATTTTGTCAAAATTTTATTATTTCTATAGAAAAGTTTGCCAAAATTTTATTTCAATAGAAAATGTTGTCAAAATGTAATTCCTTTAAAAGAAATTTTTGTGAAAATTTTATTTTACAGAAAATTTGGTCAAAATTGTATTTCTATAGAAAACTTTGTCAAAATTTTATTATTTCTATAGAAAATTGTGAAAAAATTTATTGAAATACAAATTTTTGTCAAGATTTTATTTCTATAGAAAATTTTGTCAAAATTTTATTTCTATTTTCTATATTTTGTCCAAATTTGATTTGAATAAAAATTTTGTAAAATTTGATCTCAAGCTTGGCAAAATAAAGAATTTTATTTAAACTGAAAAAGATCGAACAAGAGACAAAATAAATCAAGAAAAAATTTGATTTCTATAAAAAACTTTCTCAAACTTATATTTCTTTTGTCAACATTTTATTTCTATAGAATTCTTGTTAAAAATTTTATTTTTATAGAAAATTTTGTCAATATTTTATTTCTATTGAAAATTTGGTCAAAATTTTATACTCGTATCTACCGAAAATTTTGTCAAAATTTCATTTCTATGGAAATTTGTCAAAACTGTATTTCCATAGAAAATTTTGTCAAATTTTTATTTCTATAGAAAATTTTGTCAAAACTGTATTTATATAGAAAATTTAGTCAAAATTTTATATCTATAGAAAAATTTTGTCAAAATTTCCATAGAAAATTTTGTAAAAATTTCATTTCTATGGAAATTTGTCAAAACTTTATTTCCATAGAAAATTTTGTTAAATTTTTATTTATATAGAAAATCGTGTCAAAATTTTATTTCTACCGAAAATTTTGTCAACATTTTATATCTACCGAAAATTTGTCAAAATTTTATCTCTATAGAAAATTTTGTCAAAATTTTATCTCTATAGAAAATTTTGTCAAAATTTTACCTCTGTAGAAAATTTTGTCAAAATTTTGCCTCTATAGAAAATTTTAATTCCTTCAATAGAAATTTTTGTCAAAATTTTATTTTATAGAAAATTTTGTTAAAATTTTATTTCTATAGAAAATGTTGTCAAAATTTTATTATTTCTATAGAAAATTGTGCCAAAATTTTATTGAAATATAAATTTTTGTCAAGATTTTATTTCTATAGAAAATTTAGTAAAAATTGTATTTCTATAGAAAATTTTGTCAAATTTTTATTTCTATAGAATTTTTTGTCAAAATTATATTTCTGTAGAAAATTTTGTCAAAATTTTATTTCTACCGAAAATTTTGTCAAAATTTTATTTCTACCGAAAATTTTGCCAAAATTTTATTTCTATAGAAAATTTTGTCAAAATTTTATTGCTAAGGAAAATTTTGTCAAAATTTTATTTCTATAGAAATTTTTGTCAAAATTTTATTTCTATAGAAAATTTTGTCAAAATTTTATTTCTACCGAAAATTTTGTTTCTATAGAAATCTTTGGCAAAATTTTAATTCTATAGAAATCTTTGCCAAAATTTTAATTCTATAGAAAGTTTTACCAAAATTTTATTTTATACAAAATTTTGTCATTTTATTATTTCTATAGAAAATTTTGCCAAAATTTTATTATTTCTATAGAAAATTTTGCCAAAATTTTATTATTTCTATAGAAAATTTTGCCAAAATTTTATTATTTCTATAGAAAATTTTGCCAAAATTTTATTTCAATAGAAATTTTTGTAAAGTAATTCTTGGTCAAAATTTAGTTCCTTCAATAGAAATTTTTGTCAAAATTTTATTTTATAGAAAATTTTGCCAAAATTTTATCTCTATAGAAAATTTTGTCAAAATTTTATCTCTATAGAAAATTTTGTCAAAATTTTACCTCTGTAGAAAATTTTGTCAAAATTTTGCCTCTATAGAAAATTTTAATTCCTTCAATAGAAATTTTTGTCAAAATTTTATTTTATAGAAAATTTGGTTAAAATTTTATTTCTATAGAAAATGTTGTCAAAATTTTATTATTTCTATAGAAAATTGTGCCAAAATTTTATTGAAATATAAATTTTTGTCAAAATTTTATTTCTATAGAAAAATTTGTCAAAATTTGATTTCTATAGAAAACTTTCTCAAAATTTTATTTCTATAAAAAATTTTCTCAAAATTTTATTTCTATAGAAAATATTATCGAATTTTTAGAGAATTGTTTCAAAATTTTATTTGTATAGTAAATTTTTGCAAAATTTTATTTCTATAGAAAATGGTTGTCAAAATTTTATTTCTTCAGACAATTTTGTTAAGATTTTATTTCTATTGAAAATATTATTAAAATTTCATTTCTATAGAAAATTATGTCAAAATTTTATTTCTATAGGAAATTTTTGCAAAATTTTATTTCATTAGAAAATTTTGTAAAATTTTATTTCTATAGACAATTTTCTAAAAATTGTATTGCTATAGGAAGTTTTCTCAAAGTTTTTTTTTCTATAGAAAATTTTCTCAAAATTTTATTTCTATAGAAATTTTTTTCAAAATTTTATTGTTATAGAAAATTTTCTCAACATTTTATTTCTATAAAAAAGTTTGTCAAAATTTTATTTCTATAGAACATTTTGTCAACATTTTAGTTCTATAGAAAATTTTGTCAATATTTTAGTTCTATAGAACATTTTGTCGAAATTTTATTCCTATAGAAAATTTTGTCAAAAACTCGAAAGGGGGTTAATTCGTGATTACTCCCAAAAAACGGAAATGCCACTAAAAACGTGAAAAAATCAAACAATTAGATTTGCAAAAAAGAAACGTATTCTGCTCATATCTCCTAAACTAAGCATTTACATTTTGAATGATTTCTGATGTCGTTACCGGGGTTTTCGTCCACTGTTGGACGCGATAGAGCTGCAAAACTATCGATATTATCGATATTTTTATTTTTAAGGTACGATACTATCGAATCGATATCGATAAAATTTATTTGTCGATAGCGATACTATCGAAGAGAACAAATCACTAAAAAATACCGGCGATGCTGCATACTAAAGTAGGTAAATTTAAACCAAAACTGAAATATTCTGATTTTTTTATCTGTAAACACTTATTGCTTTGAAAACATATTCGTTTTCCTAAATCCACAAAATGGATACCCTCTTATTTTATTCTGTCTCAAATATTTTCCTCCATACAATAGAAACCGGGAAACTAACACATTTTTAATAAGAACGTAACACATTTTTAATAAGAACATAAAAATATTCTTGATTGAGTTCGAACTGCAATGATTTTCATCGGGATGTTGGTGATAAGGATAAGGAGAATGAAGGACTTTTTGAAATCAAATAATATAAACATGTTCTCAATGAATCTCAATGGACCTTAGTAATTAACACTTGAGTACATTTTCCCCTGTAATTTGGTTGTTCGTTTTAAATAATCAAAATTCAATAAAATGTGAGTTTCAAACGCACAAGTGAAATGATAATTTTTATTAAACGAATTTAAAAACGGAAATAATATAGTTTTTGAAAAAAAGTCCGATAGTAGCGATACTATCGATTGTTTTTGTTGAAACTATCGAAAATATCTAATGGTGCGACTATCGATAGTTTTGCAGCTCTAGGGCGCGATGCAACACTGCCAGTATATGTAGGAATCTTAAGATAGCCAGTTGTGCTTTTCCAACCCATCATAAAACAATCACACTATCACATTTGAATTCCATTACGAATAACTTTTTTTCTGAATGCAATATATCAAAATGCTTTTGTAAGCTAGTAAACAATAAAGTGTATTGTCACTGGAATAAATTTGCCAGCTGTCAGGCGAGCGGTTTAGAAATTATAGCAATATTTTCTTTATGGACATATAAGTTCTGATGATGTTTGGAGGCCCTAATTAGGAGGCACTTTGAAAAATATCGTTTCAAAGGAAAGAGGGAAATTATTTCTATGATTTTTATTTAATTTTTTTTTGGTTTTCATTAAAAACAAATTGAATTTTCCAGAGATTCTTAATTTATAGTCATTTTTTGCAATATTTCTTATCATTTTAATCATTTGTGCTATGCAATTCTCTCTAATGTATGTATGTATATTGTAGACCAAGTGCTTCAGCACCCCAGCGGGAAATGGAAGCGACGTGGAATCGATGATGGAAGTGCTGTTCGGGTAGCTATAAGGCCTGGGCGCTGGATTACGTGTTCATTTCAAAATAACATTGGATTGGATTGGAGACCAAGGCCTTGCCTCTCGCTTCTATTCGTATGCCTTCTAGATGTGGTGTCGTTGATGCCATGTTATCAGGCCTTCATACTAAGTACAAAAATCATGCCTTCCAAAGAAGGCCCTCAAAAAGGCCTGGACAGGAAGGCATAAAAGAAAGTGTGTAAAAATAAATATTTTGAAGGCAAGGTTGTCTATGAACTGAACATTTGCCCTCATACCTTTTACGTTAGAATTTAATTTGACTTACTTTTCCTATACAGTTTATCTTATTTTTGTGATTTTAATATTTACCTCAAGTGTATTTTTATTTTTCTGCTCCGTCGGGATTTGAACCGGGGTCCTCGTTATTGGTAGTCCTACACTCATCCACTGGCCTACGACACATTTATGTGATGTGGGCGCCAAAAGGTAAACTTAAGCTACACGTGAGGTCATTCCGCGTTCCCTTCTGTTGGAAGTGAACGTATAATGAGTATCGGATCTTTTATATGTTACAGAGAATGTCTTCTAGAAGGCCAAAGTTAGGAGTAACTAGACATAAGCAAATTAATAGCTTGGCAGCCAACAAAGAATGAGTATGGGATCATTGGTGGGTTCGAACAGATTCTACCATAGGCAAAGTTATAGATTTTTGTTATTATTAATTTTATTATTAATTATTTAGAAAGAATTATGTTTATTTATTTAACAGCACTATACAAATAAGTAAATACGACCGTAATGTCAGGCAGGCCGAGTCTTATGGACCATCCACCATGTATTACGAAGAAAGTTCTACTAAAGACAAGGTATCTTAAAACCTCTTAACATTGCCTTAATTTACATGGAGGTAGATGAAATACCTATATAAGCAAAATCAGTTCTTGATCGGTTAACATAAAATTTCCAATTTCGATTGGATCGTATGAAATATGCCCCTGCAGAAGCGCAGGAAATCAAATATGGAAATTGCTTAGGCCGATAGCCTCTAGTTGCTAGTGCCCGTATAAATAAGTTTATTGTAACATAATTTATAATTATAATAAATTAAATAATAAATAAATAATGGAAATTGCTTTTTATGGAGGCTACATACATTTTTTTGACCGATATGGGCCACTTTTGCATCGTTGTTAGACGCCAGTTACTAACACCACGTATCACATTTCAACTGGATCGAATGAATTTTTCACCTCCAGAAATAGCAGGAAATAAAATCGGGGGATCGCTTTGGACTAATTTTTGCCTCGTTGTTACAGGCCACGTATCAAATTTCCACCGGATGTGATAAAATTGTCTCCTCCAAGAGGATCGTGGGCTACACCTAAATGTGGTCCGATATAGCTCATTTGCAATACCATCCGACCTACATAAATGGTAGCTACTTCTACAAAGTATCCCGTCGCACAGTGGGGTATTTGACCCCCAAACTGGTATTAATTCAAGGGAACAAAACGTTTGCTCTAGTCAATAGTAGTATCTCTGTCAATTTTCAAAGAGATCGTGTCAGGTATATAAATAGCGCCCGTATATCTAATCGTCCGATTTGAGTTTATATCCCATATTACTCAGCCAATTTTTTGAAATCTTGAACAAACATTTTTTTTGAGTGGCAAGCACTTTTTCTATGTTTAGTTCAAACCTGATCGGAGTTATATATACCTCCCCATATTGATATGTAATAAAAAAAGTGCTATACTTTTTATTATTTATTTTTTTTTTTAATTTTATTTTTCAAAAGCAAGGGAGAACAAACTATAGTAACCATGTAGAGATAAAACTGCACATATACAAAAAAAATTGAAAAAAGTTCAAAATCTTAAATTAAAATCTATTTTATTTAAATTTAGTACACGAATCTTTGAAATGTTCGCGCCTCTATCAAAGTTATAGGACCTTAAAGTAAGGCCAATTTCACTTAATATAAAGAAGAAGAAAAATGATTTAAGTGAATAATCTTTTAATTAACTGAGATATTGAACCCTTGTATTAAAGATAAAAAAAAACTTCAAAATAGGCTAATACTTATTTGGAGAATTTTGCATTTTTGGTTAAAAATTTATTTGAAAACATGAAAATATTTGTTGCATTAAAATGTATTTTACAATTTGGATTTTTATTCGAAATTTATTTATATATAGCTGTATACCTGTGTTGATATATCGCAAAACGTGAACGAAAATTCAGTAAATGAGATCTGTATCCTAGCTTTAAATTCACAGAGCCTAGATCTAGAGCTAGTTAGCTTCCAAAAAAGTGACTTTATATTAAAAAAACAATATCTCAGATTCAATAACGAAATCCTTAAGGAAAGGTCAAAAGATTTGATGTCAAATAAATTTTTCTGTGTGTATGCTCTCACAACAACATTACAAAACTGTATTATAACAACAACAACTAATATAGAAGACAAATAGAAATATCACGATCAAAACAAACGTATAAAGTAAAACCAATGGAAAATATGTGGGTAAATTGATCTACAACTAACTATATGTCCAACATAATCTAAAAAAATACTCAAATTTTAAGACATCGCCAGAAACGCTGTTTCGAATACAAAACTTCACTTTTCTACTGCTTTTTTGTTCCTATGGTGGAGAGTATAAAGATATATTCTATTTTAAATACACTGGAAGGCGGGGAGGGATACTCATTTCCAAATTTCTGCCAAATGGATGAGAATAGCGCATTACATGCTCTAGAACTAAAATCAAGAACTATATCTAAATATAAATCATCTTGCGAAATAACAGCAAATTCTAGTTTTGATGCAAATCGGATTAAAACCGTGTCCTGTTAAAAATGTTGATATAAATGTTTGTTTGATGATTATATAAAAAAAAAAACTGAATTTTCGTTCTTATAACAACAATGTACGGCCTTCTTTTTCCAATTCCAAAAGAAGGCACAGAATAGTGTTTGCGGGCATTTTTAAGAAAGGAAGTGCAAGGCATTTTAGCATGCATGATAGGAGAAGGCATATGGGAAGGTGTTAAGGATCCCAAAATCATGGGTTAAGAAGGCATGATTTTTGCGGTACTTCGCAATTTTCCCGCTGGGACTTTGTATAGAAGCATATGTGTGTACGTATGTAGGGTGGGGTAGATACATAATGACATTTTGAAGAGGTGAAGTGATATATTGTCATGCTTCTACTGCTAATATCTGTGTTGGTTGACAACAAGCTCAAATAATCGCTCTCTCTCTCTCCCTCTTTCTGTTGTTTGCGTGGATGTATGCGTTGCAATGAAATACAGTTGAATTGTATTTGGTTGCAAGTTCAAGGATAACTTCTACGCTTTGCATTAGCGTTTCTGTTCATTTGGTTTGTTTTTTGGCATCATCTTGTTTGGCGTTAGTAAATGCACTTTTGCTTATATATGGGAGTGTGTTCGTGTGAGTATCATGCACTCTTTCCTCTTCGTTTTTTTTGTGCACAATGAAATGACCATGACTTTGGCTCACATTAAAAATAAAATGAATAAAAAGAAGAGAAAAGAATACGCATACTTCGTAAGACCAAAGCACAATTCAAAATGAAAAAGACAGCAAGAAAAAATAGCTGGCAAACCACAAAAATGCAATACAATTTTTTGCAAAACAACCTCGTTGTTTGTTGTTCCGTAACGGATGTGATATTCGTTGACTGATTGGTATACGCCATATTGATATTAAAACCCCCGCCCCCGCTCTCTTCATGTATTTTATTGTCAGACATTTGAAATTAAATTTTAATAAAGATAAACATCACTTTCATCAGTCATCATCATCATCTTCTATATACCCACATGAAAATAATAAACAAACAAAAAACATCTTGATTCCAATTTGAAATTATTTTTTTTTGTTATTAATGAAAAGCAAATCTCTTCATTATTTTACGGCCAACAATTCAATTTACGTTAAGTTGGTCAGTATTTTTTTTTGCTTTGTTCTTCGTTTTGATTCACAACGGTATGCCAAATTGGTTCGATGATAAACTTGTTTTTATCTTGATTTTCTTATATAAAAACAAAAACAAAAGAAACAACAATACTGAAACAATAAAACATACCAAAAACAAATTTTCATAATTTATTACTTGTTCTTGCTTTTTTCCATTTCAAATTCTCTCTCTCGTCCAAAGAGTGGGTTGGGTTCTTTTCGATCTTTTAAAATTTTCAATTAATTTTTATCTTCATTTTAAGGTATGAGAAAGAGCGAGAGAGAGTGAGAGAGCTAGGGAAGTATATGATTCACGGGAATTAAAGCCCATGATTCTCTGTAAAAAGTTCTCTAAATTCTAATGACCAACAAACTGTTTATTGCGGTGGAGGGAGAGGGCAATAATATTACCTACACAACATACCTACTACGGATTTACTTGATTATTAATATATGCACAGCTTTTTGGTAGTTGTTCCAACAAGCTATTGCATAAACGCTGGTAGAATTAGAGCTTTAGTGAATATAAATATGTCATGCTTAAGAATAAATGTAAATTTAACTTGGTAATAGTGTTGCTAGCAGATATAACACAGAGTAGTTTTTTTTTTGTAAAGAACCAGTTTTTTTATTTTATAAATACAAATTAAATTAATAGAATTAATATAAAAAGTTTCAGTATATATCCAAATTTATCTTAAAATCAATAGAAATTAAATTAAAATTAATTTATTTTAAATTAAATTAAAATTTAATTTAATTTAATTTAATGTGATTTAATGTAATTTAATTTAATTTAATTTACTTTACTTTAATTTAATTTAATTTAATTTAATTTAATTTAATTTAATTTAATTTAATTTAATTTAATTTAATTTAATTTAATTTAATTTAATTTAATTTAATTTAATTTAATTTAATTTAATTTAATTTAATTTAATTTAATTTAATTTAATTTAATTTAATTTAATTTAATTTAATTTAATTTAATTTAATTTAATTTAATTTAATTTAATTTAATTTAATTTAATTTACTTTAATTTAATTTAATTTAATTTAATTTAATTTAATTTAATTTAATTTAATGTGATTTAATGTAATTTAATTTAATTTAATTTAATTTAATTTAATTTAATTTAATTTAATTTAATTTAATTTAATTTAATTTAATTTAATTTAATTTAATTTAATTTAATTTAATTTAATTTAATTTAATTTAATTTAATTTAATTTAATTTAATTTAATTTAATTTAATTTAATTTAATTTAATTTAATTTAATTTAATTTAATTTAATTTAATTTAATTTAATTTAATTTAATTTAATTTAATTTAATTTAATTTAATTTAATTTAATTTAATTTAATTTAATTTAATTTAATTTAATTTAATTTAATTTAATTTAATTTAATTTAATTTAATTTAATTTAATTTAATTTAATTTAATTTAATTTAATTTAATTTAATTTAATTTAATTTAATTTAATTTAATTTAATTTAATTTAATTTAATTTAATTTAATTTAATTTAATTTAATTGAATTGAATTGAATTGAATATAATATAATTTAATTTATTTTAATTTGATATAAAAATAAACTAAATTAAATTAGAAAAAAAAACAAATTAAATTAAATTAAAAATTAAATTAAATTGAATTAAATTAAATGAAATGAAATTAACATAAATTAATTAATGGAATGAAATTAATATAAATTGTATTTTTAAATTAATGGAACAAACTTCTTTAAAATACTTCTTACGGCTTCTTAAAGTTTAGATAAGTCTATAAAATGATTGTCCTGAGTGTTGGTCATGTAAAGTGGTCATAGCTGTACTTTATTCAGGATGTTTTTTTTTTAATGTTGTGGCTCTTCCTCCGAAGCATTCTCAAAATTTGTTTGTTATTGTATGCTATTAAACTGTACCCTTTGTATTATTTTTCTTAAAAAAATGCCCCTAAAAGTTGTCACCTTTTAATTAAGAATTTTATTTTGATCGAATACAAAAGTCAATTAAAATTGAATAGGCTTTGCGGGAGAACGGCAAGGGATTTGAGAGCGAAAGACGAGGATAGAACACAAAACCGGACAACTGAAGACCATGTTATGCGAGGTCATTTTTTTTTGTCGTACATTATTGTTGTTGTTGCTAAATTCTGCCAATATAAAATGAGACGACAAAACGCCGAAATGGAATGAGTATAGGCTATATAGTATATACAAAGGTATTTCAAGATACATACATACATACATACAATTCTGTATATAGAATTTCAATGATGATAACATAAATAAACAATGAATGAGAGGGAGAAGAAACAAAGAACCCGAAACAAATTCGATATGGTTTGGTTTTGCTGTTACTTTTTTTATTGTGTTTGATTAAATTTGCCCAAAAGTGTTGGTGTAGCGAGCGGTAGATTCCGGTGAATTTGTTTGTATGCAAGTGAATATGTTTTGTGAAGAAGATTTTTGGGATTTTTGGGAGGAAGAAAACAAAAACAGGCCGATATAAAAAACCCCAAAATGGCGGTTATATCTCTAAGAGTTAAAATGATTTTTTTTGGGGAGCATTGTGAGAGAGTGTACACCATACGCAATCTATACGCATTATAATTTTGCTGAGATGAACATCATAAGGTGTTTGTAGTAAATGTTACTCACTCTTCCCAAGAACATTTCCCAGATAAAATTACATTTAAACTTTAAGCTTTGAAGAGAGAGAATCGCCAGTCAGTCAAATGGTTTATTAGAAGCTGTGATGATGGTGGTGGTAGTGGAGGGAGAGAACCCAAAAATGTTATTTTTTTCAAGTTTACCCTTGTTGAGAGTAAACGCTTATTTATTTTCGGCAACTCATACCCCATGACATTTAGAACACACACACACATACAGGCACTCACCAATATCTTTGCATGGGTGTTTCGATGCCTGTTGGTGGTGTTGTGTGTGTGTAACTTAGAATGTACGTTTTGTTGGGTTCTAATTTGAGATTCGTCAAAAAAAGACTTAACATAGCCAGCCATCACAAAAGCCGGCTTTGTATACAAAATAGAAGCGTCGTCATCGGCATATGGTTGTTTTGATTATTTCATCTCTCCCAACTCATACTCACTATCCCTAACGCAGATAATACACACATGCATACGCAACTACAACGGTGTCTATTACTTCAGCATACACGCGCTTCTCTTGCTGTCTAACATGAAAATTAATGTGGTAGGCTAGGAAATACAAGATGGCTGGAACAAGCAAAGAGAACAGCAAAACAAACATACATACAAAAGACCGAACCTTTTTTTGCGTAAGGTTAAGGGCAGCATCAAAATCCACCGAAAAAAACAATAATAACAACAACACCAATAATATAAAAAAAATATAACTGGATATGTATACCAAAATATTCGATTGCTAAGCCATCTGTTTTGAGATGAGAGTTTATGATCGAAAGTGCAGCCAAGTTTATTTTTGGGCTTCAAGGAAATTCCATTGACAAATGCACGTTTTTTGTCGAATTTTATCAGTGAGATAAATGAATATTATGTAAATTACATATATTATTATATTATGAATATGGTAATTAACAAATGAATCATTTAAGTAAAATTTTGATTTAGTGCTGCCAAGTTGAATTTTGTCAGTTTGTTTTTGAGATTATTATGATAAATTACTATTATGTAGATAATATTATTATATTATAAATATGGCAATTAATTTAAGTAAATTTTAAATTTAGTTTAATATATAAACTAAATTTAAAATTTACTTAAAGTGATGGTAATTTGTTTGTTTGCTTGTGTTTCATTGCACTAGAAAAAACGTTTCCTATGACAAATTGAGGATATTATTACAAACAAACTTTTAGATAAATAAATACAAAATAATTTTTGAGATTCAAGTATAAGAAAAAAAGTGCTGCCAATTTGAATTTTATAGTACTGCCAATTTAAAGTTTGCCTGCGTTTCAGTGCAGTAGATAAAAAAAAAAACATTTCCAATGACAGATTGAAGATTTTATACAACCACATTTTTATATAAAAAAATAAATTATTTTTTCAAATATAAGAAAAAAGTGCTGCCTATTAGATTTTTAGAGTGCTTCATTGTAGTAAAAAATCTGTTTCCTTTGGTGATAAAGAAAAAAATGCTGCCAATTTGAAGTATGTTTTCCCTTGCATTAGAAAAATGTGGTTCGTATGACATCAATAAACAAATAAAAATAAATAAAATATACTTTTTGAGATAAAAAGTTATGACAACGTTATGCAAAGTTCAGGTGATGTATTTATAATATAAGAAATGCTGCCAAATTTAATTTTACATTTTGTTTTTATTTTTTGCATTCAAATAAATTCCGTTTTCTATGTCTTAGGTTTTTATGGTTATATAATAAATTATGCTTCGATTTAATTTTGATGACTAAAAGTGAAATTCTCATTAAGTATAATTCAGGGTATATGAAATATGGAACTCACATAGATGGAGGGGAAAAAATTTAAAATAATAAAATTGATCAAAAAGTGTTCAAATAAATATATATCAGGATTGATTGTACTTAAACACACAAAATTATAAAACAAAAAATTGGTAATGTATAAAAAATTTAGTGGTCAATTTATATTATATTTGGGCTATAACTAGGAATATGTATATTTTATCATTTCTAAAAAATTATTTCGGAAACAATCCTTCTTTTTGTATAAAGCAATTAATGTTTTTTTATAAATATTTACCTGCAAGAAATAAATGAAAAAACAAAACCAAAATCAAATCAAGTAAACAATAATAACATATTTTCTTATCTTATAAAAATAAAACCAAACAACAGCAAAAAAAAATTAAATGCAAAAATAAACATAAATAGAAAAAAATTATTCACTTTGGTTGCTTGGAATTTCCTTTGCGGCAAAATATCATACAAGGCCATAAAAAGTCTTTGCAATTAAAATTTTAATCGATGAACTCACATGATTGATATGAAATTGCTATGGTTTCAGTTTAGTATTTTGTTTACTGCAATTTATCAAATTGGCACGTGTTGTAAAAATTTATTTTTCAAAAGGGGGTTTTTATATTAGCCTATAGAGAAAGGGTTTTAGATAGTTTTCGTAGCACAGAAATATAGAAAACTTTATTAAATTAGCACAAAACTTTTGGAAAATCTCAACATGGACATTTATAGAAAATTTGAAAAAATCTCAACAAAATGAAGACAAATAGGGGTATTTTTTTGGAAAATTTCAACAAGGACATTTAAAGAAAATAAAAAAATGTCAACAAAGTGAAGCCAAGTTGGGATAGTTTTTTTTTTGATTAACACCCATTTTCATGAAGCTCCCTTAGCTAATGAACTTTTAAATCAGTCTATGGACATATCTGTCACCTTGCCTATAAATTGCATATGGTAATTAAGAGCTTAACTGCTGTTTTTTCTTTCAATTAAAGTTAACTGGAGAAAAGATATTTTCAATTTATTTTCTGTTAACTGGCAGTTAAATTGTAACGTAGCAACATTAAAATTACCATAATTGCCATTATCCGCTTCGAAAATTTATTAAAAATGCGTAATACTTTGTCTATTTCCTAGCGAAAAAACGAAACATTTCTGAGCATTTAATATTGGAGAGACTTTAATTTGGCATCATTTTTTTTTTTTTTTTGAGTAGTTTAGTAAATGCTCTTATTCAAAACAATTTGTAGACAGTTAACCGAAGAAATTTACATCGTAAAATAGTATTCAAGTTTAGGTTAGGTTAAGTTAGGTTAAAGTGGCAGCCCGATTAAATTTCAGGCTCACTTAGACTATTCAGTCCATTGTGATACCACATTTAACTAAAAGTACCTATTACATAAGGGCACATCTAGTCTTAACCACTGAACCTTCAAGTTTACATTAACTTTTTTTTGCATATGGGAGTAAATTCTAGCCATCGGGTATCATGACTGAATTTGTTTTTAAAGTTGGCATTACTTTTTCAAATTTAATAAAATATTTTAATTGACATTATTCTTTGGGTAAAATCCTTATACATAAAGAACGACAAATTGTTTATTGGAAAGTTGTTTTAATTCTTGCATAGGGGGGTAAAGGGAGCCACCGTGGTGCAATGGTTAGCGTGCCCGCCTTGCATACACAAGGTCGTGGGTTCGATTCCTGCTTCGACCGAACACCAAAAAGTTTTTCAGCGGTGGATTATCCCACCTCAGTAATGCTGGTGACATTTCTGAGGTTTTGAAAGCTTCTCTAAGTAGTTTCACTGCAATGTGGAACGCCGTTCGGAATCGGCTATAAAAAGAGGAGGTCCCTTGTCATTGAGCTTAACATGGAATCGGGCAGCACTCAGTGATAAGAGAGAAGTTCACCAATGTCGTATCACAATGGACTGAATAGTCTAAGTTAGCCTGATACATCGGGTGGTAAAAGTTATCCATCGACTATAATAACTGCATGTTCTTAAACTGCTTGCTTTTATACTTGGCATCACTTTCATGATGATTGCATTTGGTTTAAAACTTGGCTTTACTTTTTCAAATCTAATATTTTTTATTCTCTCGTGGTTTGGGTAAAAATCTGATTGAAAAAAGCTACAATTTGTTAATTGGAATACATTTTGAATTTGGCTTCACTTTTCCAATAATCAAATATCCATATAATAATAATTTGCCATATATTTTTAATAGTAAAAAATAATATGTAATAATTATTACACCAACATACACGCACATATCTTGCTGTCTAACATGAAAATTAATGTGGCAGAAAATACAAGATGGCAGAAAACAGCAAAGTGAAAATCATATAAACATACAAAATACCGAAGATTTTTTTGCATAAAGTTATGGCCAGCATCAAAATCCACCAAAAATAAAATAATAAAAACAACAAAAATTCTAATAATGTAAAAACCTCAATGTGGTATATACGAATATTCAATGGCTAAGTCATATGTTTTGAGATGAGATTTTATGGTCGTAAATGTGGTTTTAGAAGAGAAAAATGCTGCCAAGTTGAATTTTAAGGGTTTAGAAAGAAATTCCTTTTCGTATCATACATTTTTGTTGAATTTTATCAGTGGGATAAATATATATTACGTAGATTATATACTTATATTATAAAGTAAAATTTAGTTTAAAATTAATATTAAAAAAAACAAAGTTCTGCCAATTTTAAGTTTGTTTGTGTTTCATTGCAGTAGGAAAACAATTAAATAAACCAACACGTACAAATGAATAAAAAAATGTAAGGTTGACTTATATGAAAAAAGTGCTGCCAATTTTTATTGTAGTCAACAGGCCTTTTCGGCCAAAATCCTCGTTTGCGAGGAGTTCGTGTCTGTTGAATTTTGTGGGCTAAGAAAGAAATTCCTTTTCCTATCATAAATTTTTGTTGAACATTATCTGTCTGATAAATATATATTACGTAGATTATATAATTATATTATAAATATGGTAATTGCCACTTGAATACTTTAAGTTTAAAATTAATATAAAAACAAAAACAAAGTTCTGCCAATTTTAAGTTTGTTTTGTGTTTCATTGCAGTAGGAAAACAATTAAATAAACCAACCAACAAATAAATAAAAAAATGTGAGGTTTACTTATATGAAAAAAGTGCTGCCAATTTTTATTGTAGTCAAAAGGCCTTTTTCCTTGATGACGGACAAACAATTTCTGAATCTTTCAATTTAGAAAAAATCCCTTTACTTAGACTAATTGAGGATTCTCACATAGAAACAAATAAAATATAAAAGGAAAAGTGCTGCCAAATTTGTGAGTGTTTAATTTTTGTAACAAATAATTATTTAATTAAATATGTTTTGAGCTTCCTAATGGTAGATTAAGATCTTTGTCTTTTTTCTAATGGTTCTAAGAAAACTTATTTCTTACTTTTCCACAATTGTACAGCAAAAAAAAATGTTTAAAAAAATTCCCATTATTTTTCAAATGACAAGAAAACTGTGAAATTGTCTTTAGTATTTCTTTTCAATTTCTTCCCACCAAACTCGTGATTTATTCGAAATACAATTCAAATAACTGTTATCTCCAAAACCTATTCGGCATTGTCATAGGCACTGCTCTTGTGACCTTTAGTTTGAACAAATAAAGAACAACGAAAATGTGTTTTGTTTTTATCACATTACGTGATTTCGATAACATTCCAATGATTCTAAAATGGTTTCGAAATCGAAAAAAAAGATTCGACATTATTACTATTTTTGGGAGGTTTTATAACACGATTATTATTTTTGCAAAACAAAAAAAAAGAAACAATAAAAAGAAAAAAACTAACAATATTATCAGCATAATAATGGATGAAAATATTTTTAAATTTGTTTTTTTTTGTTTTGGTTATACTATGGTCCCCATAAAAATACCTTAAACATTGGTTTTACCCCATAGTCATTTGGCCTAACTGATATGGAAAAGTAACAAGTCATTGATGAAAAACAATTTTTTAATCAAACATTTTTTTGTATATGATTGTGTCTAAAAGTTGGTTACGTCAAAGCGATTTATTTCATTTCAATTTGTGTTGAGGTAGTATTATTATTTTTCATTAGTATTTTTTGCAATATGAAATGTATGGAATTATTTTTGGAAGAGTTATCGTGTCCAGATAAGAGTTTTGCGTAGTTTTTAAGAATCCAGGATGGAAATTCATAAATATATGGCCATTGAATGGAATAAAAATATTTATAAAAAATTTTAATATTTTTTAAGTTATATGTAATAAAATATTGTGTAATTTAAGATAGACCATATTGTTTTCTCAAATTAAATGATAGCATATGGTGTCGTATGATTGTTTTTAATATAAATAATAAAGTATACGTTATATTTGTGATATTGTATTAATATGAAGTATACGCATTGGGATAACATGTGACATTTGTAGAGTGGGGAACTCTACAAAATTAACGTAAAATAATACACCATATGTATTTTCTTCTAGTTTCTTTTATCTAATCTTTAAAATATATGAAATATCCAAGTAAAAAAATATTTTGTAATATTAAATGTGTATATTTAGAAATTTCACGATATACCATATATTATTTTGGACGTGCTGATACATGGTGTCGTATGATTATTATAATTATAATTAACTTAAATAAAATGAACATAAACTGAAACACCAACTATATTCACTTAAATTTGTCATGGATTCCAACATAGAATTTTTTTTTATTTAATCACGAAATTAATTGGCCCAATAACTTTTAAAATTGTTCACAACATTAATTACAATTAATAATTTTATTAATTACTTAACGGTATAAACAAAATTTTATTTCCATTAAAATTTTTGTCAAAATTTTATTTTTTGAAGATAACTTTGTCAAAATTTTATTTCTATAGAAAATTTTGTCAAAATTTTATTTCTATAGAAAATTTTATCAAAACTTTATTTCTATAGAAAAATTTTGTCAAAATTTTATTTCTATAGAAAATTTTGTCAACATTTTTTTCTATAGAAAAGTTTGTCAAAATTTTATTTTTATAGAAAAATTTGTCCAAATTTTGTTTCTATAGAAAGTTTTGTAAGAATTTTATTTCTATAGAAGATTTCGTCAAAATTTTATTTCTATAGAAGATTTTGTCAAAATTTTATTTCTATAGAAAATGGTGTTAGAATTTTATTTTTATAGAACATTTTTGTTAAATTTTATTTTTATAGAAAATTTTGTCAACATTTTATTTCTATAGAAAATTTTGTCAAAACTTTATTTTTATAGAAAATTTTGTCAAAATTCTATTTTTATAGATAATTTTGCCAAAATTTTATTTGTATAGAAAATTTTGTCAACATTTTATTTGTATAGATTTTTTTTATTTTTTTTTATAGAAAATTTTATCTTAATTTTATTTCTATAGATAATTTTGTCAACATTTTATTTTTATAGAAAATTTTGTCAAAATTTTATTTGTATAGAAAATTTTGTTAAAATTTTATTTCTATAGAACATTTTTTTAAATTTTATTTTTATAGAAAATTTTGTCAAAATTTTATTTTTATAGAAAATTTTGTCAAAACTTTATTTTTATAGATAATTTTGTCAACATTTAATTTTTATAGAAAATTTTGTCAAAATTTTATTTGTATAGAAAATTTTGTTAAAATTTTATTTCTATAGAACATTTTTAAAATTTTATTTTTATAGAAAATTTTGTAAACATTTTATTTCTATAGAACGTTTTTTTTTAAATTTTATTTTCATAGAAAATTTTGTTAAAATTTTATTCAATAGAAAAATTTGTCAAAACTTTATTTTTATAGATAATTTTGTCAACATTTTATTTTTATAGAAAATTTTGTCAAAATTTTATTTGTATAGAAAATTTTGTTAAAATTTTATTTCTATAGAAAATTTTTTAAATGTTATTTTTATTGAAAATTTTGTCAAAATTTTATTTCTATAGAAAAGTTCGTCAAAATTTTATGTTTTAGAAAATTTTGTCAAAATTCTATTTATATAGAAAATTTTGTCCAAATTTTATTTCTATGGAAAATTTTGTCCACATTTTATTTCTATAGAAAATTTTGCCAACATTTTATTTCATTGAAAATTTTGTCAACATTTTATTTCTATAGAAAATTTTGTCAAAATTTTATTTTTATGGAAAAAATTGTCCAAGTTTTAACATATTTCTATAGAATTTTTTTTCAATTTAATTCTATAGAAAATTTTGGAAATATTTAATTCTATTGAAAATTTCGTAAAAATGTTTTTACTATAGAAAACATTGTCAGAATTTTATTTCTATAGAAAATCATAATTTTTGTATCTATAGATAAATTTGTCAAAATTTTAATTCTATAGAAATTTTTTTCAAAATTTTATTACTATAGAAATTTTTGTCAAAATTTCATTTTTATAGAAAATTTTGTAAAAACTTTATTTCTATAGAAAATTTTGTCAAAATTTTATTTCTATAGAAAATTTTGTCAAAATTGTATTTTTACAGAAAATTTAGTAATTTGTAAAGTTTTACAGAAAAAATGTTTTCACTAAAATATTAAAATTCCGTATACCCGTAAGAAATCGGAATGCGATTAACATATTTGTATACATTTTAACTGAACTTTGCTTTTTTATATTCGCAAACAGTTATTCCCAAGTATATCAGTTCGTTTTTTCATAATTTGTAAATACAAAAAAAAAAATGTTTTTTTTGAAAAACAATCTAAAAATTAAATAAATTACTTAGTCAGAATATTGATGATATAACATTTGGTAAAATTATATGGTGGCACATGGTGCCGTATGATTGTTATTAATATAAATAATAACGTATACGTATTAGTAATGATATTCTATTAATATAAATTACACGCAATAGGTGACTTGCGTAGGGTTTTTTTGTAGATTTCAACCAAAATCGTGTACAAAGTGTTTTCACTCAAAATATCAAATTATTGAGGATCAAGCTCATTTAGTTCAAGAGCTATATGGGTTTGTTCTGAAGAATTGATTCTTAGATGTTGACCAAATGATCTTACAAAAATAAGCGCTATTTGGCCTATAATACCTCTTGAAGTATGAGAAAAAATGCAAAAAAAAATCAGAAATAATATCAGGTACACACAAAAAAATATTTTTTGTGTTCAATCATGAAATTAATTAATCCTATTAATTTTTAATTGCAATGTCTTCAATCACAGAAATGATTATATCAATCACCAAAGTCAATTAAAAAATTAATGGATACAATTAAAATTTGTGATTGATTTTCTTTTCAATTAAAGACTTAGTTGAATTAATTAAAGTTTTAATTGAATATTTTTTAAAAATCAATTAAAACGTTAATTGGAAAAACTTTTGTGAAATTTGTTTCTGGGCATAGTTTTTGTATGAATGCCCATTTACTAGAAGGTCTACAGTAAAAAAATTGTCTCAAAACTACGTATTTTTCATATATTGTTAAAGAAGTTTATAAAAATGCATTTTAGTGCTCACCAATATGGAAAATATTTTTAGCTTAATATATTTAGAGTAAAACCTCAACCAACTATAAAATATCACCGAGAAATAAATCGAATCGAAGTGGGAAAAAGATTTTTGTGTAGTTTTCGAATGTCCTTCTAAGTGGACATCGGTAGTCAAAGGGTTAAAGATTATTTCTTTAAATCAAAACTGTTACTTTTCTTTTTATTTTTTATCTCCAATCCAAAGAATCAATACTTTAGTTAATTTAAAGACTATTTCTTGAAATCAAATTGTTTTTTTAATTTCAGGAAAATTTTCCTTACTACAAAGATATACGGCGGGGTGATATCAACCCTCTAATGGGCAAGCCCGCCTCTAGGCGGTCTTCATTTAATAAGGAAGCTTTTAGTAAAACACACCTTAAGACAACAAAAATGGGCAAAATAAAAAGAAAACTTATTTGAAACTATTCATGAGGCTTTACAGCATATGCTGAATTTTACCGTATAAATTTTTCTTGCTTAGTTCTCTTGCTTTTGTGTCGTTAACATTGACAATTTAATCAGCTGGAAAAAAAATTGGGGCATTAGAGGGTTAACTTTAAAGATTTGTGTTCTAGATTTATTGATAATTCTTTAAAGCAACGTATTTTTTTTTTTTAATTCGATCAATTAATTTTTTAATTGATACTATAATTTCTGTGATTGAAGAAATTTCAATTAAAAATTAATTGGATCAATTAATTTCGTGATTGATTCTCTAGACCTTTTTGTAAATGAGTTGGTCCCAATTTTATGTCCATACCATCTGAGTAGTTAGGCGATCATTTGGGGGGACGAAATAATTTGTCCTTTTGTAACCATTTTATATATATATTTTTTATTAAATAAGTATTTTTATTTTAATTCTTTACAAAATTCAAATTAAAAAAAAACTTACCATATATTGTGAAATAATTGCGAAGTTTATGATGAATAATCCAATTAAGGGTTCTACCCCTGTTTGATTTGCTGGTTGATCAGATGACTCACTTATAAACTTTTGTTCTCAACTGTAATGTGCTGTCTTATTTTCCATAAAAACCGTTATTTTAGCGTAATGAATTTTCACTTCTTCCCCACATAAAAATCGTTATTTTAGCGTAATGAATTTTCACTTTTTTCCCACAGAAAATTATGCGGTAGATATATTTCAAGGTTTTATATGATTGGCTAGATCGTCTAGATATTTGCACTAGTTTGTTCTCACTGAATTGTTTAGAATATTTTCAGGGGAGACAGTTAATTTGTTTCATTATTTGTTGTTTGTTGTTGTTTTTTTGCACAAAAACGTATAAAAAAATTATCTATAGTGTGATAATAGCGAAAGAAAATAAAAACACACACAGTGGTTCTTTATAAAATGAGCACTAGTAGTGAGCATAAAATATAAGAATTCAGAGAGCAAGAGACAGAGATTATTTCGATCCGGAATTCTTAGAATTGTGATGGTGTCGATAGAGAATATAGACCGTGTGTGTGTGTTTGCCTTTGTGTAGGACACATTAGAACGAACCCCTTTCTCGTTGACAAAACAAATTCCACAACCACACAAAACAATTGAAGGTGAAGGTGGCTAGGCCGAGAGAGGGTGGTTGGTGGTTTGGTGGGTGGCTGTATGTGTGTACAGTGGTTGGGTTTATGCACTTGCTATAAAATTAAACTACACGTGATGTGTTAATGTATGGGTTTCTCATTAGTTTCCGTAGTCAATTGAATCATGCGACATTGTTATATTTTCTCGGTTGCTTCGCAAAATCAATGATTAATTTTGTTTTTCAGTGCATGTTACTACTACGTGTGATTGAGATATAGGTTTTTATTTCCTTTTTTATTTAAATATCATAAAATTGAATATTTGTTAATGAACTTTTTGCCTTTACTTGTCTTTTTTGTTTCTTTCACTCTCTCATAATTTTTTGGGACTCATCAGTATAATTTGGTATAGGCGTTTGCTTGATTAGATATAGCACACTGGTATAATTGCTGTTTGTTGTTTTTTTTTCGAATTTTTTTATTTATTATGACGTATTGCCTGTATTTAATTTTATTTTGTATTTATTATATTTTATTTTGTATGAAATTAATTGTTTAGTTGTGTGTGTGTGTTTGTATGATTTTCTCTTGTTGTTGTTTTAATTCTCTCGAAGCTTTCTTGATTCATTCGCTGTTGTGTTCCGTATTGTGGACCGTCGTCACCATTCACTAACTTATGTCACTATAAACAATATTGACCTAGGTTTGGTTGTTGTAAATTTAAATAATTGTATTTGCCTTTGTTGCTGTTGTTGTTGTTGTTGTGACGCATCTAAGAATTTTTTGTTTTAGTTATTTAATAGGGACGTTATTTAATTGGTATTTCTTTCTTTGTTGCTATTTTTCATTTGACCTGTGTATTATTGCCTATTACGCTCTATTGTTACGTTAATTAGAGATGTAGCTGTAAATGCTGAAATTAAAAGAATAAAAAAAAAAGAAAAAGCAAATTTAGTTTTATATACTATAATTATTTGAAATTACTTAAACTTATAAACTATTAACTACAGAGGTGAACACATTGATTTATATGTAATCGTATCAATTGTAAATAGGGGGAAAAATACCTCAAAATATTTCCCATTAAACAATGGATTAATTTTTTAATCAAAGAAAAAGAGGCTGTTTCTTGATTTATGAAAATCATGAAACCTAATTAAATTAAATAAAAAAGTTAAATCAACAAAAATAAGGAAAATGGCAATGAAATGGAATGTAATGCAATTATATATGCAATTAATAAAAAATAAATTTAAATTAATTTAAATTATTAAAAAATAAATTTAAATAATAAATTTAAATTAAAAAATAAATTTAAATTAAATAAATTTAAGTAAATTTAAATTAAATTAATAAATTTAAATTGAATTAAATAAAAGTAAAATAAATAAGATTTAAGATAAATTTTTATTAAAATAGCAAAATTGTATATTTTACTTATTTATTGCTTAATCTATTATAATTACAAATTATAATAAACATATTTATACGGGCACTAGCAACTAGAGGCTATCGGCCTAAAATTTTATATAACGAAACATTTTCATTAATACAATGAAAATATTCGTTAATAGTACGAAACGTTACGTTGAGTGACAGAAAATTCGTTATATTAACGAAAAAATTCATTGTATTAAATTAAATAAATTAAATTAAAATAAATCAAAATTAAAATAAATTAAAATTAAAATAAATTAAATTAAATTAAAATAAATTCAATTCAATTCAATTCAATTCAATTCAATTCAATTCAATTAAATTAAATTAAATTAAATTAAATTAAATTAAATTAAATTAAATTAAATTAAATTAAATTAAATTAAATTAAATAAAATTAAATTAAATTAAATTAAATTAAATTAAATTAAATTAAATTAAATTAAATTAAATAAAATTAAATAAAATTAAATTAAATTAAATTAAATTAAATTAAATTAAATTAAATTAAATTAAATTAAATTAAATTAAATTAAATTAAATTAAATTAAATTAAATTAAATTAAATTAAATTAAATTAAATTAAATTAAATTAAATTAAATTAAATTAAATTAAATTAAATTAAATTAAATTAAATTAAATTAAATTAAATTAAATTAAATTAAATTAAATTAAATTAAATTAAATTAAATTAAATTAAATTAAATTAAATTAAATTAAATTAAATTAAATTAAATTAAATTAAATTAAATTAAATTAAATTAAATTAAATTAAATTAAATTAAATTAAATTAAATTAAATTAAATTAAATTAAATTAAATTAAATTAAATTAAATTAAATTAAATTAAATTAAATTAAATTAAATTAAATTAAATTAAATTAAATTAAATTAAATTAAATTAAATTAAATTAAATTAAATTAAATTAAATTAAATTAAATTAAATTAAAATGAAATTAAATTAATTTACAAATATTGTTTCTCTATCAATTTTTTGCGGAAATCATATTTTTATTCTTTATTTCTATGGCGGCGCATTAATATCATTATGTGGCAAAATTCAAATGCAGATTTGGGAGAAGTCTTGTAAAGTCGATTATTCAGATTTAAAAAAAATCCACAATTAATCGACAGGTTGACTTCTCTGCATGGGAGAGAAAAAGGTGATTGGAGTGATCGATTAAAAATTTAACTGAAACAACATTTTAATTAATTTAATAAATTTAGTTATATTTTGGTATTTGATTAAAATTATTAAATTAATAGTAATTAAATTAATTTAAAATATATTTGAAAGTGAAAAGTGGGAAAAAATATTGAGTTCAATAAATTAAAAAAAAACACACATTACAATTTTTAATTGAATCTAATGTTTTATTTATAATTACTTCTGTGATTAATATTATCATTTTGGCGATTGATTCAATTTCTATTAAAAACTTAAATGGATTAATCAATTTCAGAAAATTAATCTGAATCAGAAAAACTATTTTTTTTATTAGATATTTTTTTAATAAATTTGAAAAATATCTAATAAAATTAATAAAGTTAAAAAATATCATTTGGAACAAATTAGATTCTTTATACATAGTACTTAAAAAAATCTAATAAAAACACAATAAAAAAAATGATTATCTCAATTAATCATTTAATTGAGTTGTGGGACCAAATTAAATCAATTGAATCAATTAAAAAATTGATAATTGCGAAGAAACAATTAATTTTTTAATAACAATTAATTTTTAATAAAACATATTTTGTTATTGCTAAATAACAAAAAAACAAAAAAAAATTATAATAATACCGTTCTTCTTCGACTATTTTTCTTTAATACCGAATATTCTATTGAACTATGGCTTACTTACATTTTATTTGATTGTAGGTATCCAAGCGGTTATAATCCAAATACTTTTATATCCATTAAATAAAATCCATATATGGAAGTATTTTGTTAAGAATTATGAAGGAAATAAGGGTTGAACACCGATGTTTTTTCAGATTTTTTTATATTTTATTTAAATGAATTTTCACAACATTTTATAAATGAGAAATTTTTATGCAGCTGTTTTTTTTTTAATAGTTTATTTTATTTAAATAATTTATTTTAAATTGGAAATTTTTATGTAGCTGTTTTTTAATAGTTTATTTTATTTAAAATATTATTATGGCAATTATTAGTTTTGTTTATGTTGCAAACACCACAATTTATATTAAATTGGAAGTTTCACAGCATTTTTGTATTTTTATATTTTTTAAAATCACTGTTTTTTGCATTATTATATTTTTGTTTGTAATTTATTTATAATATGTGTTTCTATTAATTTTAATTTCCATATTTTGTATTTTTGTATGCAGTTATTTTTTTCACAAAACAAATTATTTTTTTTTATAAATTAAGCTTTAAGGCATTATAAAACTATATTTGTTATACAATTTGTTTTAATATTTCAATGAGATCTTCCATGAATATCCTTGTTTATTTTTTCTTAGGCACCCACTTAATTCTTTTACTATTAATGTCATGGGTATTTGAATTATAATTGTATTTTTTCTGCTTATTTTATTATTATTTTTTGATCATATTATCAAAAAAAAACGAATTCTTCACTTTTAATTGCTTTTTTTTGGGCAGAATTTATTAATTGTATATATTTAACATCTAACACTTGTTTCTTTATGTGTTTGTTGTTGTTTTTTTTGGAACCGTTAGGCCCTTATTTTGGATAATTTGGTTTGGATTAAAATAACGTTAAATAATTTTTTTTTGTGTTGTTACCGCGTTGCGAGTTGAGTTTGAAATACGTTGAAACAAAGCGCTACGAAAAAGAATACCCGTGCTATACCGCTGACGACTACGGGGCTGCAAAGCTTCATACAAACACTCGAACAGAGAGCACTGGCAGAACATTTGGTAGATGGGGTTCTTATGTGACTTGTGTTGAGAAGGCTCTCATAAAATTCGTTTGCTTTTGATAGCGGCATTTTACGACAGCAACAATATCGTCATTGAATCAATGGGTGTATGTGTATTTTTGTGTTGGCTTCATAGCATATAGAGAGGCAAATTGCTTTAGTACGATATGCCCAATAAATGTGTGTGTGAGCGTTTTTGTTGGAATATTGATATGCGTGAGCATTTCATTCTTAGAACATTGTGTCCATGATCTGATGTCTGGCCTTAGGACACTCATACGTTTTTGTGTGTGGGGTATGTTAGAATGACCGTCGTCTGTCTTCTCCCTAGTCACCCACTCCATCGCTCTCATTCCCTATTTATCTCATCTAACATGTTATCATACCCACTAACAATCTAGTCTAAGAGCAAAGCTTTTTTGTTGTCATTTCGTTTGTATATTTTTTCATTATTATTCTCATCATGTTGTTGCTTCCTCTCTGTTAACGTTACCATGTGAATGTCAACGTTCTGCCGACGTTCTTTCGATTTGATTACGTCTCTGCAACTTTGGGTGACTTTGCGGCATTGTGTGTGTGTATACACTCACTGTAAATGTTTGCAGTTAGAATTTCTCGATAATATGGAATAGTGTGCGTGTTGTCTTAGTACGTAAATTTCACACATTTATACGAAACAATTTGCTAATTCTTCTTCTCTCCAAAAAAGGGTTCTATGTATTGTTATCGATAAAAGTTTACGTCATATGACACCGTGGGGGGGATGGAAATTATGTGATAATTTAATTTTAATTCAATTCCATTCACTTCAATTCAATTTAATTTAATTCAATTCAATTTAGTTTAATTTAATTTAATTTAATTTAATTTAATTTAATTTAATTTAATTTAATTTAATTTAATTTAATTTAATTTAATTTAATTTAATTTAATTTAATTTAATTTAATTTAATTTAATTTAATTTAATTTAATTTAATTTAATTTAATTTAATTTAATTTAATTTAATTTAATTTAATTTAATTTAATTTAATTTAATTTAATTTAATTTAATTTAATTTAATTTAATTTAATTTAATTTAATTTAATTTAATTTAATTTAATTTAATTTAATCTAATTTAATTTAATTTAATTTAATTTAATTTAATTTAATTTAATTTAATTTAATTTAATTTAATTTAATTTTTAATTTAATTTAATTTAATTTAATTTAATTTAATTTAATTTAATTTAATTTAATTTAATTTAATTTAATTTAATTTAATTTAATTTAATTTAATTTAATTTAATTTAATTTAATTTAATTTAATTTAATTTAATTTAATTTAATTTAATTTAATTTAATTTAATTTAATTTAATTTAATTTAATTTAATTTAATTTAATTTAATTTAATTTAATTTAATTTAATTTAATTTAATTTAATTTAATTTAATTTAATTTAATTTAATTTAATTTAATTTAATTTAATTTAATTTAATTTAATTTAATTTAATTTAATTTAATTTAATTTAATTTTTAATTTAATTTAATTTAATTTAATTTAATTTAATTTAATTTAATTTAATTTAATTTAATTTAATTTAATTTAATTTAATTTAATTTAATTTAATTTAATTTAATTTAATTTAATTTAATTTAATTTAATTTAATTTAATTTAATTTAATTTAATTTAATTTAATTTAATTTAATTTAATTTAATTTAATTTAATTTAATTTAATTTAATTTAATTTAATTTAATTTAATTTAATTTAATTTAATTTAATTTAATTTAATTTAATTTAATTTAATTTAATTTAATTTAATTTAATTTAATTTAATTTAATTTAATTTAATTTAATTTAATTTAATTTAATTTAATTTAATTTAATTTAATTTAATTTAATTTAATTTAATTTAATTTAATTTAATTTAATTTAATTTAATTTAATTTAATTTAATTTAATTTAATTTAATTTAATTTAATTTAATTTAATTTAATTTAATTTAATTTAATTTAATTTAATTTAATTTAATTTAATTTAATTTAATTTAATTTAATTTAATTTAATTTAATTTAATTTAATTTAATTTAATTTAATTTAATTTAATTTAATTTAATTTAATTTAATTTAATTTAATTTAATTTAATTTAATTTAATTTAATTTAATTTAATTTAATTTAATTTAATTTAATTTAATTTAATTTAATTTAATTTAATTTAATTTAATTTAATTTAATTTAATTTAATTTAATTTAATTTAATTTAATTTAATTTAATTTAATTTAATTTAATTTAATTTAATTTAATTTAATTTAATTTAATTTAATTTAATTTAATTTAATTTAATTTAAGTTAATTTAATTTAATTTAATTTAATTTAATTTAATTTAATTTAAGTTAATTTAATTTAATTTAATTTAATTTAATTTAATTTAATTTAATTTAAGTTAATTTAATTTAATTTAATTTAATTTAATTTAATTTAATTTAATTTAATTTAATTTAATTTAATTTAATTTAATTTAATTTAATTTAATTTAATTTAATTTAATTTAATTTAATTTAATTTAATTTAATTTAATTTAATTTAATTTAATTTAATTTAATTTAATTTAATTTAATTTAATTTAATTTAATTTAATTTAATTTAATTTAATTTAATTTAATTTAATTTAATTTAATTTAATTTAATTTAATTTAATTTAATTTAATTTAATTTAATTTAATTTAATTTAATTTAATTTAATTAATTTAATTTAATTTAATTTAATTTAATTTAATTTAATTTAATTTAATTTAATTTAATTTAATTTAATTTAATTTAATTTAATTTAATTTAATTTAATTTAATTTAATTTAATTTAATTTAATTTAATTTAATTTAATTTAATTTAATTTAATTTAATTTAATTTAATTTAATTTAATTTAATTTAATTTAATTTAATTTAATTTAATTTAATTTAATTTAATTTAATTTAATTTAATTTAATTTAATTTAATTTAATTTAATTTAATTTAATTTAATTTAATTTAATTTAATTTAATTTAATTTAATTTAGTTTAATTTAATTTAATTTAATTTAATTTAATTTAATTTAATTTAATTTAATTTAATTTAATTTAATTTAATTTAATTTAATTTAATTTAATTTAATTTAATTTAATTTAATTTAATTTAATTTAGTTTAATTTAATTTAATTTAATTTAATTTAATTTAATTTAATTTAATTTAATTTAATTTAAGCCCCTTACCTCTTGTCTGATACTTCTGTTAGCTACAATATCCAACCTTTGTGTGTGTATGCTTAAGTCATAAATCCAATTGCAAAATTTTTTTTGTATATGTATAAGTGTTTGCTGTTGCTAGAGAGAGAGTGTGTTGAGAGAATTTTAGTGGGTGCAGAATTTCGGCAAAGAACATCTCATCATTCAGTCTTCTTAAAGAAATTATCAAAATGTTGCCAAAATCCTTAGGCGTTTTGTGTTCTTTGAGCACTTAGTTTTTTTACAATGAATTTACGTAGCGCGTGGTGTTTCCATTTTCTTCGGCTTCATTTTTGTAATGTAATTCTGCGAAAGAAGAAAGAACAGACGCTGACATCCGTTACGCACTCCTTTGTATGAAGGAATAAACACACAAAGCTGCATACAACAACAAATACGCAACACATACATTCAAATGGACGCCTTTAGGTATATGCGTGCCGAAATTATTTTGCCGAAATATTTTTGAGGTTGTTTGTTTTTTTTTCTGTGCCGCTGTTTAGTGTTGTTGCTTTTACTTTTATTTACTTACTCAATAAAAATTTTATTATGATATCAACCAATTTTCTTGTCTCATTCTTCAAACGTTGTTATTGGTATTCGGTTGTGTTAATGCGCTGTCGCTGTGATAATTGGTTGATTGGCTGTTGCCTTTGCCGGCAATTGTTTCACTCACAAATCATTTCTGACCTTTGCCATAGAGGTTTTTATTATGATTGTTATGGTTTGCCGAATATGTATACAAAATGATCTGTT
Organism: Haematobia irritans; assembly: GCF_050003625.1. Classification (NCBI taxonomy): domain Eukaryota; kingdom Metazoa; phylum Arthropoda; class Insecta; order Diptera; family Muscidae; genus Haematobia; species Haematobia irritans. Next base: position 42,437,821 of record NC_134398.1, read on the forward strand.
TATTGATGCGACATTTGAGACGGCTTCTGGAGGGTCTTGAATATTCTGAACCCCATTAATAGGTTGAAAAGAGAAGGACCCTCTGTTTGCCAATAGAAACCTTCAGGCCTGCAATTCTTCTACAGAGAACTTCGGGTCTAAAGTTCTCCCTGCTACCTTTCGACCTTTATGTTACTTCCCTCACTGAGAATTTCGTCTCTAAAGTGCTCTCTCTCTGAGACGATGTCGAAGCTGAGGCTAGTCCACTTCTATGGGAACCAACAATAGTCATCTGTAGCCAACGGAAACCGCGCGGAAATCAACCTAGACCCGATCGACAGAAATCCCCCAAAACAGTAAGAATGCTGTACGGGCTAATACTCTCTCCTACGTTATTGCAACCAATTCATGCAGTATAGATGCATGAAAGGTAGTGCTGTTTTCCTTCACGCCAACAATGCTATACTCAAGATTATATAAAACTTCTGAGCAATATTTCTATTAAAATGAGCAATTATATCAGCGCTATGTAGAAGCTGCCCTAAATCGGGACATCGCCCACAAAAATCAGCGCTGATTCGGTTGTTTTGTAAGCAGTTGGTACTGCCTCTCTCCCTTACAATCCTGCTGAAATAGTGCTCCATTTTTTGCTGGGCTGATGAGATTAGACATAGGAAATGCTCTGAAATAAAGTCGGGCAGAAACATGGTGATTAGGTTAAGTTGAAAAGAAATGGTCCTTCAGTTCGTCTACTGAAACCTTTGGGTCTGTAATTCTTCTTCCTGATAGGCACTTCGGCCAGGCCTTTTGGTCTGTCGTTCCTCCACGAAGAACTTCTTCTCACAAATGCTCTTACTAACACGATGTGACCTCCAATCCCTAAGCTGAGGCCAGAATAGTGTGAAGCGGAAAGGACCTTCAGTTCTCCTACAGAAACTTTTAGGCCTATAATTCTTCTACAGAGAATAATTACAAGCCTGCGAGACTTTCTGACCTCCTCCTCCTTTCAGTTTTATACCAATGTCCTCGCGTTATTCCCTAAGTTTCTTACAATCTTTATTGTTAGTGTATTCATGTTCGGTATCATTCTGATGGTATCAGATGGGCAGTGATATAGGAAATGCTCCGAAGTTTCGTCGGAAGAAACATGGTGTTTGAAAAATTTGGTCCTTCAGTTCGTCTACTGAAACCTTCGGGTCTATAATTCTTCTTCTTGTTAGGGACTTCGACTCTAAAATTCTCTCTCTCTCATGCGTTCCGGTTCTTACTTCCTCCCTATAATTCTTCTACAGAGAAGAATTACAGGCCTGTGAGACTTTCTTACCTGTTTATTCATCCACAGAGAAATTCGCCTCAAAGTTCTCTTACTGAGACGATGTGACCTCCGACGCCAAAGCTGAGACCAGTCCACTTCTACGGTAACCAAAAACATCCAACTGAAGGCATTGGAACCTAGACCCGATTTTAAAGTTGAATCTTCTGCGTCTCATGTCGACAGAAATGCCCCAATGAAACGGAAAGCGTTTTCAGTTCTCCTACACAAACCTTCAGACGTGTTATTCCTTTACAGAGAACTTCTGTCCTATAATTCTCTCTGTGAAACTTTCCGACCCGTAGTTCCTCAACAGATGACTTTGCCTCTAAATTCTCTCACTAAAATGACGCGATCTTCGGCTCCGAAGCTGAATCCACAGAGAAATTCGCCTCAAAGTTCTCTTACTGAGACGATGTGACCTCCGACACCAAAGCTGAGACCAGTCCACTTCTACGGTAACCAAAAACATCCAACTGAAGGCATTGGAACCTAGACCCGATTTTAAAGTTGAATCTTCTGCGTCTCATGTCGACAGAAATGCCCCAATGAAACGGAAAGCGTTTTCAGTTCTCCTACACAAACCTTCAGACGTGTTATTCCTTTACAGAGAACTTCTGTCCTATAATTCTCTCTGTGAAACTTTCCGACCCGTAGTTCCTCAACAGATGACTTTGCCTCTAAATTCTCTCACTAAAATGACGCGATCTTCGGCTCCGAAGCTGAATCCACAGAGAAATTCGCTTCTAAGTTCTCTTACTGAGACGATGTGACCTCCGACACCAAAGCTGAGACCAGTCCACTTCTCGGTAACCAAAAACATCCAACTGAAGGCATTGGAACCTAGACCCGATTGAAAAGTTGAATCTTCTGCATCTCATGTCAACGTTATCCCCCAATGAAACGGAGAGGGCTTTCAGTACGCCTACACAAACCTTCAGACGTGTTATTCCTTTACAGAGAACTTAGGCCCTATAATTCTCACTGTGAAACATTCCGACCAGTAGTTCCTCAACAGATAACTTTGCCTCTAAATTCGCTCACTATGATTACGCAATCTTCGGCTCCGAAGCTGAATCCACAGAGAAATTCGCCTCTAAGTTCTCTTACTGAGACGATGTGTCCTCCGGCACCAAAGCTGAGACCAGTCCACTTCTACGGTAACCAAAAACATCCAACGGAAGACATTGCAACCTAGAACCGATTGAAAAGTTGAATCTGCTGCATCTCATGTCGACAGAAATGCCCCAATGAAACGGAAAGCGCTTTCAGTTCTCCTACACAAACCTTCAGGCGTGTTATTCCCTTACAGAGAACTTCGGTTCTATAATTCTCTCAGTGAAACTTTCCGACCTGTAGTTCCTCAACAGATAACTTTGCCTCTAAATTGAGGCCAGTCCACTTCTACCGGACTAAACAACAGCCACCGGAAGTCATTTGGAAATCAAGATAGAACCAATTGAAAATTCGAATTGCTTGTGTCTCATGTCGACCAAAATGTCGCAAAGCGTTCGATTTGCTATAAGAGCTCTCCTCCTAATTTTTTTACCCCAAGGTCGTGGGGGTATTCCCCAAGTTTCTTCGAATCGTTATTGCCAAGTGCATTCTTGCTAGGTGATGAGATCATATAGAAAATTCGCCGAAATTTCGCCAGAAAGAAACACGGTGGTTAGATTAGGTTGAAGATTCTTACCTATCTTCGGCCTGTAGTTCTTATTGTTAGGGACTTCACCCCTAATGTTCCCTCTCTCTCTCTGAGACCTGCCGGGCAGTAGTTCCCCCACTTCCCCAACTTCTTCTCTTATGTTCTCTCACTGAGATGACGTGACTTCCAACCCCGAATATGAGGCCAGGTTAGGTTGAAACGGAAAGGGCCTTCAGTTCGCCTACAGAAACCTTCGGGCATGTAATTCTTCTACAGAGTATTTCGGTCATGAAATTCTTTCTGTGAGACTTTCCGACCTGCAGTTCCACGCCTCTATGTTAAGTTCTTTCAATGATACAACACCACTTCCGACACTGAAGCTATGGGGCTTCGGTCCTAAAGTTCTCACTCTATCTGAGACCTTATCTCATTGAGATAACGTGCCCCCAGAATCGTAAGGTTAAGCCCATCTACTCTTTGAGCATCAAAAACAGCCAACTGTATCCACCAGAAGCCGTGTTGAAACCAACCTGGACTAAATGGAAAAGTTGAATTTTTTGAGTCTAATTCCGACCGAAATGTATTAAGAAATTCGGTCAACTGACCCAGATACAGATAAAGGGATATCATATACAGAATGATTGGAAAATACTTTACGAACAAGTCATACAAAGACAGAACAAATTAAATTTTGCAAGGAACTTTAGATTCTGAAATAATGAGCTGCTGTTCTAACCTTATCTATAAAGCTCCAGGGTAGAGCCTGTACCTAAAACTGCTCCTGTGCAGGCATAACTGATTTGTTCTATAGGCCTATCGATATTTTCATCGACAACAGGTTCTTGGTGCCAACAGCGTCGTCTGGTCTACCTAATCAGATAACCTGTCAATCTTTAATTCATTGGGTTCAGACCTCATTCCCTAATAATTCTCATAATCGGCCGATCATTCCATTTTAGAACTTGTGGAAGCCGGTTGTATATAAATCAGAAGAAAGACTTTTTTAGAGAATATACCAATCTCCGTTTCAGTTAGTTAATACTTCCTTCCTAGCTGCCCGATTGTACTTACTGGTCGAACTCTTCCGATGAGGCCCAACTTCACAGCAGGAGTCGTGGGCCTCGCAGAAGAAGATGAAATGAGATTCGACAAACTCTGCTGATCCCTAGAGTAGACTCTCTTATTGGTCTGAACAATAATATGAGAGTCGATAGCGTGTTTAGAGTATCTGAAGCAACAAAAGGGTAACAGATCCGTAGAGGCATGTGCATACTTAAATTTAAACCCAGAGAGATATCATGTGCCAGAGAGTCATGCATCGCTTTCGTTATCTGGCTTTACTCAACGGTGTCCCTATGGAATTTTAATGCTTATATTGAAACACCTGAACTTTCTGGGAGTTGAATACGAAAGTCCTCAATTGGCCCGTATATGAATTAATTATTAACGAGTGTCCCAGATAGTCTTATGTCGTTTAAACGATACGTCACAGTTTACCCCAACTGAAGCCTTTAAGGTGCTAGTTTCGACGACGGAACTTCAATTCTGGAATTTGGATTAACAGGTTGGCTGATAAGTCCCCGGTCTAACAAAGAAAAACACATTTTTTTTGTCAAAATTCGTTTTTATTATTCAACATAGTTCCCTTCAAGAGCGATACAACGATTATAACGACCTTCCAATTTTTTGATACCATTTTGGTAGTACTCCTTCGGTTTTGCCTCAAAATAGGCCTCAGTTTCGGCGATCACCTCTTCATTGCAACCAAATTTTTTCCCTGCGAGCATCCTTTTGCGATCTGAGAACAAGAAAAAGTCGCTGAAGGCCAGATCTGGAGAATACGGTGGGTGGGAAAGCAGTTCGAAGCCCAATTAATGTATTTTTACCATCGTTCTCAATGACTTGTGGCACGGTGCGTTGTCTTGGTGGAACAACACTTTTTTCTTCTTCATATGGGGCCGGTTTGCCGCGATTTCGACCTTCAAACGCTCCAATAACGCCATATAATAGTCACTGTTGATGGTTTTTCCCTTCTCAAGATAATCGATAAAAATTATTCCATGCGCATCCCAAAAAACAGAGGCCATTACTTTGCCAGCGGACTTTTGAGTCTTTCCACGCTTCGGAGACGGTTCACCGGTCGCTGTCCACTCAGCCGACTGTCGATTGGACTCATTTTATCAAAACTCGAAATTCCTTTTTTTCCATTTTTTCACAATAACAAAAGTTGCTTCGCAAAAGACGCTCTATCTCACAAACTAATTTAATTACAGACGTCAAATGTTGACACGAATCATTTGAAGGTTGGTACTATATAACAAGTATATACGGCCGTAAGTTCGGCCAGGCCGAATCTTATGTACCCTCCACCATGGATTGCGTAGGAACTTCTACTAAAGGCTGTCATCCACAATCGAATTACTTGGGTTGCGATAACACTTGCCGATGGCAAGGTATCGTAAAACTTTTTAACACTGTCTTCTAAATTGTAAGTTAGCCCATACGGGGTATATATTAAACAAAAAAAGGCCGATTAAATACGTATATAATCTAGTTTGACAAAATTTTCTATAGAAATAAAATTTTGACAAAATTTTCTATAGAAATGAAACCTTGACAAAATTTTCTATAGAAATAAAATTTTGACAAAATTTTCTATAGAAATAAAAATTTGACAAAATTTTCTATAGAAATAAAAACTTGACAAAATTTTCTATAGAAATAAAATGTTGACAAAATTTTCTATGGAAGTAAAATGTTGACAAAATTTTCTATAGCAATACAATTTTGACAAAAATTTCTATAGAAATAAAATGTTGACAAAATTTTGTATAGAAATGAAATTTTGACAAAACTTAGTATAGAAATAAAATGTTGACAAAATTTTCTACAGAAATAATTTTTTTACAAAATTTTCTATAGAAATAAAATTTTGACAAACATTTCTATAGAATAAACTTTTGACAAAACTTTCTATAGAAATGAAATTTTAACAAAACGTTCTATAGTAATAAAATTTGACAAAATTTTCTATGGAAATAAAGTTTTGGTAGATTACAAAATTTTGTATAGAAATAAAATTTTGACAAAATTTTCTATGGAAATAAAATTTTGACAAACATTTGTATAGAAATAAACTTTTGACAAAACTTTCTATAGAAATGAAATTTTGACAAAACTTTCTACAGTAATAAAATTTGACAAAATTTTCTATGGAAATAAAGTTTTGGTAGATTATTTTTGGCGATATGGACCAATTTTTGTGTAATAAGTCATCGGATATATTTAACTAAAGACCGATATGGACCAATTTTTACATGGCTGTTAGAGGCCATATATTGACAAAATGTACCAAATTTCAACCGTATCGGATGACTTTTGCTCCTCCAAGAGGTTCCGGACGTCAAATCTGGGGACGGTTTATATGGGAACTATATATAATTATGGACCGATATGGACCAATTTTTGCATGGTTGTTAGAGACCATATACTAACAACATATACCAAATTTCAACTGGATCGGATGAATTTTGCTCTTCCAAGAGGCTCCGGAGGTCAAATCTGGGGATCGGTTTATATGGGGGCTATATATAATTATGGACCGATATGGACCAATTTTTGCATGGTTATTAGAGGCCGTAAACTAACATCAGGTACCAAATTTCAACCGGATCGGATGAATTTTGCCCCTCCAAGAGGCTCCGGAGGTCAAATCTGGGGATCGGTTTATATGGGGGCTATATATAATTATGGACCGATATGGACCAATTTTTGCATGGTTGTTAAAAACCGTATACTAAGACCACGTACTAAATTTCAACCGGATCGGATGAATTTTGCTCCTCCAAGAGGCTCCGGTGGTCAAATCTGGGGATCGGTTTATATGGGAGCTATATATAATTATGGACCGATATGGACCAATTTTTGCATGGTTGTTAGACGCCGTATACTAACATCAGGTACCAAATTTCAACCGGATTGGATGAATTTTGCCCCTCCAAAAGACTCCGGAGGTCAAATCTGGGGATCGGTTTATATGGGGGCTATATATAATTATGGACCGATATGGACCAATTTTGGCACGGTTGTTAGAGACCATATACTAACATCAGGTACCAAATTTCAATCGGATCGGATGAATTTTGCCCCTCCAAGAGGCTCCGGAGGTCAAATCTGGGGATCGGTTTATATGGGGGCTATATATAATTATGGACCGATATGGACCAATTTTTGCATGGTTGTTAGAGACCGTATACTTAGACCACGTACCAAATTTCAACCGGATCGGATTAATTTTGCTGCTCCGGGAGGCTCCCCAAGCCAAATTTGGGGATCGGTTTATATGGGGGCTATACGTAAACGTGGTCCGATATGGCCCATTTTCAATACCATCCGACCTACATCAATAACAACTACTTGTGCCAAGTTTCAAGTCGATAGCTTGTTTCGTTCGGAAGTTAGCGTGATTTCCACAGACGGACGGACAGCCGGACAGACGGACGGACGGACGGACATGCTTAGATCGACTCAGAATTTCACCACGACCCAGAATATATATACTTTATGGGGTCTTAGAGCAATATTTCGATGTGTTACAAACGGAATGACAAAGTTAATATACCCCCATCCTATGGTGGAGGGTATAAAAAGAAATTACAAAAATAAATCCATACCATAAACCATAAATTTTGAATGTAATTTAAGCTAGAAGTATCTCAACATTTTCAAGCAAATATTTCTTAAGTTTGGTCTTAAACAGCGATATATTAGATGCATGCTTCACATCATGAGGTAAGGCATTAAATAGGGAAGTACCAATGAACTCAATTCTCTGTTTGGTAATTTCCAATCTACACCTCACTACCCTTAAAGATGTTCTGTTTCTAGTGTTAAAAGCAGATTGATTCCTGGAAAACTTTAACGTAGAATAGCCGATATTTTTCTCAGTCTTATAAATATATAGCAACAACTGATATCTATACAAACCATGTACAGGCAAAATATTTTTAGAAATTTCCGCATATAGTGGTATCGTCGAAAACCTCATGGGCAAGTTAAAGACGGCCTTGTGGGCTTTATTCTGAATGCGTTGTAAGGAACGTAGAGCTGAGGTATTATTCCATCCAAAAATGACTGCCAAATAACCAAGATGACTCTACACCAATGACTGATATAGCATCATCTTAGTTTTGGAGTCCAAAAGGTACCTCATCTTAAACAGAATTCCTAACGCTGGAGCTACTTTGTTCTTCAGACTAGATATATGAGAGTCCCAAGATAAATTATGCTGAAGTAATATACCTAAATAGTTTACTTCCTTGACTTCGTTAACTACAATACCATTGATGGATATTGAAAACTCACTAACAGCTTGGTTCGAAGTCGGTCTAAAACGCACCAATTTCGTCTTCGACGAACTTAATACTAACTTATTTAACCTCGTATATTCAAGGATCAAGGCCATATCCCTTTCCATAGCGTTTTTTAATGTCACGTCGTTTCTATAAGGGTAAAGCAGACATGTATCATCTGCAAACATATACATCCGGCCATCTAACCCCAGATTGGGTTTATAATAGGCAAACGACCTCACTTTCCTGGGTTATTTAACGGAAGTTTTAAGATGGTTTTAAGTCAAACTAAGTTGGTTTGATATCGAACACTAGTGGTTTGATGCCAAACTATATAGTTCGAAATCGCTGCGTCCCAACGAAATTACAATGGTGATATTGAAAACCTCGATTTTCTGGGTACTGTTCATGACAATTCTCCTAAAATTGTCGCTGGTTTAATTCATCGTCGCAGAGTTTCAAGGATTGTAATTACTGGCATTCGCCGTCTTCGAACCAACCATACGTCAGATTTTAAGCAACCACACGTCAGTTTTTAAGTACCTGGATTTTCGGCAAGTTGAGCCACCATAGTCTCTGGATTCTTTCGTTATAATCGAAGTCGAGAAAGGGTTTATCGTATTCAATCGAATTTTCAGGGAATTTTTAAGATGGATTGATATCAAACTATGTTGGTTTGATATCAAACTATGTTGTTGGTTCGTGGATGTCAAACTATATAGCAGAGTAACCGATCTAACGAACATTAATTTTTCAATAGATATTATATTCGTATAATTAACAAGGGAATTGTTTACCATTAAAATTTTGCAGTTCAATATACCCATCATGAGGATGACTACAATCCTTTCGGTTTCTAAAAAAAAGTGAAAAAATCACCACACTCATTTCCGTTGTTGTCTGATTGTTATTGCTAAGATTATTGTTGACAATGTGTATCTGTAAATGTTAGCATTTGTAAGTATTTACATTTACAATAACATAGCCATCCTTACAGATCTCATTCTTGCGAATGACCAAAATATCACCACCAACACCAGCACAGACACCCCACATAACTATAAAACACCTCAACCCTTTCTCTGATTTACTCATTGGCAAACTAACAGACCATGCGAACAAAACAATGTAGGATGACGTTAACGTCATCCAAAACCACTGAACTGCAGTGTTAGCCGTCGCCTATGTACTTCGAAGCCAGCATATTGGCCAACAAAGAAATGTACATGCATGCCATGTTTTTGCGAATGTGTATTGGCATCGGCTGTTATCGTCCATGGTTATGGAGGGTGCAGTGGCAGAGAGTTTCATTGTTGTGTTCCTTTTCATTTTATTGCATTGAAGCATTTGGCTGCGTCTGGTGGTGCTGCTGTTGCTACCAGCTGCATGGCACATTGTCGACGACCAGACAAAGTTTATCGGTAAGAGGATGGGGCTTGGGAGTGCAATGACGTCTGGAGGCAAGAACACATGGAGGCAGTGACCGAGTTTTCGACATCGTTGTGAACATAACTGCCAACAGGGTGGACAAGATTTGAGAGAATTGCGAAATGATGGTGGAAAATCCTGGGAAATTGGTGAAGATATGGGAGTTGGTATATAGTGTATAAAGAGAGAAGTTCACCACTGTGGTATTACAATGAACTGAATAGTCTAAGTGAGCCTGAAATATCGGGCTGCGACTATACCAAACCTGACCTAACCTTGTGTTTTAACCATGCCTTAGAGCATACGAATTATGGGCCCTAAAGTTGCCAAGCACAGAGCCCGTACACAAAAAGTCGGACTCAAACAAATCAGCGGAATATTTCCAGATCCAATATAACCTGCAATGATGAATGGCACAGTGTCTTTTTCTCTGATGTTTTGAGGATCCTGAAAAAGTTTTAACTATTAATGAACTTCTTGGAGAGAATACACAGGAATGAGAGTAAAATTCACATAGTGAGGAACAAAGAAACCAAGTGGTAATTGTGGTAAGTGGTAAAACATTGAGAATATCAACTCCGTTCCCAGATTCGACCTGGATTTGTATTATTGTTAAAAATTTACAAAGAAAGCCTCTCAGAAAAAATAGAGTGTTCTAAATTAGGTTAGGTTAGATATGGTGGCAGCCCGATATTTCAGCCTCACATAGACTATTCAGACCATTGTGATATCACAGTGTTGAACTTTTCTCTTATCAATGAGTGCTGACCGATTCTATGTTAAAGGGACAAGGGATCTCCTTTTAATAGCCGAGTCTGAAAGGCGTTCCATATGGCAGTGAAACCATTGAGAAAAGCTTTGAATCACTCAGAAATATTACCAGCATTACTGAGAGGGGATAATCCACCGCTGAAAAGTTTGATCGAAATTGGGTTTGAATCCACGAAGCCGGGTTGCTTTCCATACACATGGTCGTATTCTAGTTTTCAAGCGAAGATGTCCTAATTTTCAAGCGAACATGTCCTAATTTTCAACCGAACGTGGAATTCCACATCAAAATTTCAATTTCTCCATTCTTTCCAATTAGCAAGAAGAATGCCTAATATGAGAGGCCCTGGACAGACGAACGTAACATACGCGCAGGTAATTTACACAGCTCTAGTTATGAGTAAGCGATAGAATAGTACAGGCCTGACTGAGAGTGCGTACAGGTCTGACAAAGAGTGCGTACTCTCCGAGTGATATCTGCATACCGTACAATCTCGACATCTATGATACCTAGCTGAGAATACCTTCGTGGGATCTGGTGATAATGGCAAGGTCTGAGATATGGACCCACCCACATATTCTGAACATAAAAAGCTGGATAAATAGACCTTATGGGGGGAATAAATAAATACTGGAGAATATGTACTCTCTGAGTAATATCTCGTCAACCGCATTAGCGATCCTCAATGGATCCCTCCATTGGCAAGGTCGAAGATATTTAACGAACAGACATCAACGCTGCACACTATTGATTAACCAGTAGCAGAGAATAGGCGCATCAAAATGGAAGATTATTAAATGAGAGGCGTGGTAATCCGATGGATAAATAGACCTGATGAGTAAGTACATGTCTGCCTCTGACGAACGCAATATACGAGCAAGTACTTTACGTAGCTCCTGAGTAAGGAGCTGCTTCAATAAGCGATGTAAAATAGTTATGTTAGGTTAGGTTAGGAGGCAGCCCGATGTATCAGGCTCACTTAGACTATTCAGTCCATTGTGATACCACATTGGTGAACTTCTCTCTTATCACTGAGTTCTGCCCGATTCCATGTTATGCTCAATGACAAGGGCAAACGGAAAGGGTATGAGATATAAAACGAACAGACATTAATACTGAACACTGCAGCAGAGAAGAGCTCTTGCTTTGAGTAAGCTGTAGAAAAAGTACTGGTCTCAGAAAAATGCTACAGGGATCCTCGGTTTGGATCTGTTGATAATGGAAAGGTCTGAGATATTTAACGAATAGGCATCAATGCTAAACCCTACTGCTCAAGTAGCAGTAGAGAAAAGGCGCATCAAAAGGGAAGCGGCGAAGATTACTTAAGAAATGACATGAATGGATGACAAACGTAGAAACTTACCAACTCATGGACTTGAGGAAGTAACTTTATGCCTTTGGCGAACGTAGTATAAGCGCAAGTACTTTACGAAGATTCTGCCTTGAGTTAGCATTGGAAAATAGTACTGGTCTCTAAAAAATGCTAGAGAAGGTACAAAGAGTGAAGGTACAAAAGGGAAACTCACGAAAATTACTGAAGAAATGGGACACAGATGAAAAAACTAGATGTAGATCTCATGGGGAAGTAAAAGTTCTATCTACCAGCGAACTGGCAATGATGGGGAGGGAAACAAATGACCTATCAACTTATTCCGAACATAAAGAACTGGATATATAGAACTCATGGTGAGATGAATTTTATCTACGCCAGATGCTTATATATATACATAAATATAGGATAGGATGAAAATGCAGGCATATGCATGTCTTTGTATCCAACTACATAACCATGAGTTCTATTTATCCAGCTCTTTATGTTCGGAATAAGTTGGTAGAACCATGTACTTTGGTCATCTATGTGTCATCTTCCATTGCCAATTCTTCGCGAGCGACTTTTCACATGTGACATCCGCAGGTAGCTACTGGTATTATAACTTCTATACAAAGCAAGTGAAAGCGCACGGATGAAAAAGACTGTTTTTCATATGTTTGGCTATAAAAATTATATGTTTGGAACACAAATTTTTAAACACAATATTTTTGAGTGCAAGCATATAATGTTCATAAACTAGCATAATGTTAATATGTTAGAATATATTATGTTTGGGACATAAAATGTTTGTAAATATAATATGCTTGGATGCAAACATATATTAATTTAGAAATAGCCTATAAACATATATGTGTTTAGTAGCTTGGAGCGCTATTTAACAGGGAGCGATATTGAATTAAGTTGGTGGTTGTTGCTTGTTATTACAAAATTAACATTTTATTTTTCCTTGGGCAATTGATCAGCTACTTCTTTGATCCTTACAAACTATGTGGTCCGCTGTTCGAATCCCCGTCCGGCAAAACGTAAAATTAAAATAAAAAAAATCATAAAATTGAATAATTTCTTCTACAATGTTTGTATTACAGAAAAAGGTGCTAAGAACTAAAAAATCTCGTGAAAGTGAGAAAGATGTGGGGGAATATACAATTAGGCAGAAACAACATTTTGAGCATTCAGGTCGAAAACCTATGTTGTTAGCATATTACCTGTTTATTTTCATAATTCATTATGATTGTAAATATATAAATATATAAATAAAATTTTGAGCACAATATTGTTTGGGAGAATTTTTTTAAGCATATAATATTTTTGGGTGCAAAATGCTTCCAAACATATTATATGTTTACATAATAACATATTGTTTTTTGGAAGACAACATTATTGAATTTGGATGCAATTTGGAACTTAGACTACCCAAACATATATTGTTTAGACCAATATGCTTTCAAACATATTATATATTGGTAGAGATCAAACATATAAATGTTTGGGAAATACCCAAAAATGTATATGCCTGAAGCAAAATATGTTGGGAGTATATGTTACAGAAGCGATTTTTTATGAGGGTGCGGGAGGGTCACAAAGTTGACACTCATACAGTTTTATTTAGACGAACAACTGCATTTCCTAGCCAATTTAGTCTGGAGTCTAAGACAACTTAACCGATTTTGAGAGACTCCATGTCGTTCTTTGGAATTGTGGGTCTTTACATACGGTGCTATTTCTTCCCTTAGTGAAGAGCACTATCTTTGCGTTAACATCCAAAAAATAGTTCCTTGCCTAGTTGGAACAGTGTTGCCAGGGAAAATTTTGGTTTACCCTACAAGGCCAAAAAAAGTTCCCAATTTTCTTCTGCATTCCCAAAAAAATTCCCCTACACTGTGTTTCTTGGTGCTTTATTAACTTAAAACATATGAAAATGCAATGTATATTAAGTAAAACTAAATTTAGGTTAGGTTAGGTATCCAATATTTCGGACTCACTTAGACTATTCTGTCCATTGTGATACTACAGCGGTGAAATTCTCTCTTATCACTGAGTGCTGCCCGATTCTATGTTAAGCTCAATGACCAGGGACCTCCTGTTTATAGCTGAGTCCGAACGGCGTTCCACATTGCAGTGAAACCATTTAGATAGGCTTCGAAACACTTAGAAATGTCACAGCATTACTGAGATGGGATAACCCACCTCTCAAAAACTATTTGGTCGAAACTGTATTTGAACCCACAACCCTGTGTATGCAAGGAGGGCATGCATGCTAACCATTGCACCATGGTGGCTCCATAAAACTAAATTTGTTTGTGTTGAGTGAAAAAGTCCCCACATTTTCCTGTATTTGGAAAAGTCTGTCCCTACGTTCCTACAAAATGCAAAATATTAGTAGAAAAAACCTACATGTAGGAAATTTCCCCTACTTTCGGGCTACACAGAGTTGTATAGATTTTGTAATTATATGAGAGATCATGTCCAGAAATTTGCCTGACACTATTATAACACCTTTGGTGGTGCAGAGAAGCCAGAATCTCATCTACCGAAGTAACCGAAGTAAATGCAATATCCCTCCCCTTTGAGGCAGTGCCCTTTATGTAGTTCCGCTTCCATATTTCTAAAACATAACATTGCCTCAATCCAGTCTATAGCTTATATAGCTTCTTGCCTTATTCTCTTGTATCTTAATAGCTCCCACAAAAAAAAAAAAACTCTTCCTTCTATGAGTGAGATGAAAATTTTCCCACACATGGCAACTCTGCTTTACAACATGGTGTTATGGTGCAACAGTTCTTACATTGTCTCATCATCAAATCTATAGAGCGTGTATGTGTTATGCTTGAAGATGAGCATCTTTTCAAGTTACAGAGATAAATCTGAAAATATCTCTTGTTCACTTGAGAGCAAGTGGATGTTATATATATATGTGTGTGTGTGTGTGTGTGGATGGACTTAAATTCAAGTGAACGAATTGTTTTTAAAGTAGGAGTAGGAACATTTTTCCCTTTAAATTTTGTCTCGCTGATGAATGGTTTTATATTTGACTGGAGGTTATGTCTGTATTGAATTATTCCACGTTTATTATGACTAATATTGGTTGCCTTTAAACGGTTACGATAAATTTGTCATCACTTATTGTCATTTTGCTTTGTATAAGGCCTTTGGTGTGTTGTGGATGATGGTGTATTTTAGTTTGACGGCAGTCCTACCTACCACAATTTATTTATTATCGGAGGTCATTGTTGTTGCTATGATAAATATTCCAAAGGTCAGTCAGAGGTAGAATTTTATTGAAAGCAAAAAATTAATAAGTAGAATTGATGCAAGATGAAATTAATATTTTTCTATGGAAATAAAATTTTGACAACATTTTTTGTAGACATAACATTTTGACAAATTTTCTATAGAAATAAAATTTTGACAAAATTTTGTATAGAAATAAAATTTTGACAAAATTTTCTATAGAAATAAAATTAAAAAAAAAAATTCTATAGAAATAAAATTGTGACAAAATTTTCGATAGCAGTAAAATTTTGACAAAGTTTTCTATAGAAATAAAATTTTGACAACATTTTATTTCTAAAGAAATAAAATTTCGTATAAAAATAAATTTTTGTTAAATTTTATGATAGAAATATTTTAAATAAAATTTTGACAAAATTTTCTATAGAAATAAAATTTTGACAAAATTTTCTATAGAAATAAAATTTTGACAAAATTTTCTATAGAAATAAAATTTTAACAAATCTTTCTATAGACAAAAAATGTTGACAAAATTTTCTATAGAAATAAATTTTAGACAAAATTTTCCATAGAAATAAAATTTTGACAAAATTTTCTATAGAAATAAATTTTGAAAAATTTTCTATAGACATAATATTTTGACAAAATTTTCAATAGAAATAAAATTTTGACAAAATTTTCCATAGAAATAAAATTTAAACAAAATTTTCTAATGGCATAAAATTTTGCCAAACATTTTCTATGAAATTAAAATTTTAACAAAATTTTCTATAGAAATAAATTTTTACAAAATTTTCTATAGAAATAAAATTGTGACAAAATTTTCTATAGAAATAACATTTTGAAAATATTTTCTATAGAATAAAATTTTGACAACATTTTCTGCAGACGTAACATTTTGACAAAAATTTCTTATAGAAATAAAATTTTGACAAAAATTTCTTATAGAAATAAAATTTTGACAAAATTTTCTATAAAAATAAAATTTTGACAAAATTTTTATAGAAAAAAATTTTGACAACATTTTCTATAGAAATAAAATTTTGACAAAAATTTTCCATAAAAAAAATTGACAAAATTTTCTATAGAAATAACATTTTGCCAAAAATTTTCGATTAAAATACAATTTTGACAAAATTTTCTATAGACATAACATTTTGCCAAAAATTTTCTATAGAAATAAAATTTTGACAAAATTTTCTATAGAAGTAAAATTTTGACAAAATTTTCTATCGAAATAAAATTTTGACAAAAATTTCTATCGAAATAAAATTTAGACAAAATTTTCCATAGACATAACATTTTGACAAAATTTTCTATAGAAATAAAATTTTGACAAAATTTTCTATAGAAAAAAATTTGAAAAAAAAAATTCTATAAAAATAAAATTTTGACAAAATTTTCTATAGAAAAACAATTTTGACAATATTTTCTATAGAAACAAAATTTGGAAAAATTGTTTATAGAAATAAAATTTTGATAAAATTTTCCATAGAAATAAATTTTTGACAAAATTTCTATAGAAATAAAATTTTGACAAAATTTTCTATTGAAATACAATTTTGACAAAATTTTCTATAGAAATAAAATTTTGACAAAATTTTCTACAGAAAAAAATTTGAAAAAAAATTCTATAAAAATAAAATTTTGACAACATTTTCTATAGACATAAAATTTTGATAAAATTTTCCATAGAAATAAATTTTTGACAAAATTTCTATAGAAATAAAATTTTGACAAAATTTTCTATTGAAATACAATTTTGACAAAATTTTCTATAGACGTAACATTTTTCCAAAAATTTTCTATAGAAATAAAATTTTGACAATTTTTTCCATAGAAATAAAATTTTGACAAAATTTTCTATAGAAATAAATTTTTACAAAATTTTCTATAGAAATAAAATTGTGACAAAATTTTCTATAGAAATAAAATTTTAACAAATCTTTCTATAGACAAAAAATTATACAAATAAAACTTTGACAACATTTTATTTCTATACATATTTCACAACATTTGCTGTAGACATAACATTTTGACAAAATTTTCTATAGAAATAAAATTTTGATAAAATGTTCCATAGAAATAAATTTTTGACAACATTTCTGTAGAAATAAAATTTTGACAAAATTTTCTATTGAAATAAAATTTTGACAAATCTTTCTATAGACAAAAAATTTTGACAAAATTTTCTATAGAAATAAAATTTTGACAAATATTGTATAGAAATAAAATTTTGACAAAATTTTCTATAGAAACAAATTTTTGACAAAATTTTCTATAGAAATAAATTTTTACAAAATTTTCTATAGAAATAAAATTGTGACAAAATTTTCTATAGAAATAAAATTTTAACAAATCTTTCTATAGACAAAAAATTTTACAAATAAAACTTTGACAACATTTTATTTCTATACATATTTCACAACATTTGCTGTAGACATAACATTTTGACAAAATTTTCTATAGAAATAAAATTTTGATAAAATGTTCCATAGAAATAAATTTTTGACAACATTTCTGTAGAAATAAAATTTTGACAAAATTTTCTATTGAAATACAATTTTGACAAAATTTTCTATAGACATAACATTTTGCCAAAAATTTTCTATAGAAATAAAATTTTGAAAATTTTTTCCATAGAAATAAAATTTTGACAAAATTTTCTATAGAAATAAATTTTTACAAAATTTTCTATAGAAATAAAATTTTAACAAATCTTTCTATAGACAAAAAATTTTGACAAAATTTTCTATAGAAATAAAATTTTGACAAATATTGTATAGAAATAAAATTTTGACAAAATTTTCTATAGAAACAAATTTTTGACAAAATTTTCTACGGAAATAAATTTTTGACAAAATTTTCTATAGAAATAAATTTTGAAAAATTTTCTATAGACGTAATATTTTGACAAAATTTTCAATAGAAAAACAATTTTGACAAAATCTTCTGTAGAAATAAAATTTTGTCAAAATTTTTTATATAAATAAATTTTTTAAAATTTTCTATAGACATAATATTTTGACAAAATTTTCAATAGAAAAACAATTGTGACAAAATTTTCTATAGAAATAAAATTAAAAAAAATCTATAGAAATAAAGTTTTAAAACAATTTTGTACAGAGATATGAAATGTTGACAAAATTTTCCATAGAAATAAAATTTAGACAAAATTTTCTATAGACATAATATTTTGACAAAATTTTCTATAGAAATAAAATTTTGACAAATTTTTCTATAGAAAAAAATTTGAAAAAAAAATTCTATAAAAATAAAATTTTGACAAAATTTTCTATAGAAAAACAATTTTGACAAAATTGTCTATAGAAATAAAATTTTGACAAAATTTTCTATAGAAATAAAATTTTCTATAGAAATAAACTTTTCTATACAAATAAAATTTTGATAAAATTTTCTATAGAGATAAAATTTTAACAAAATTTTCTAGAGAAAAAAAAATTTTGAAAAAAATTGCTATAGAAAAAAAATTTGACAAAATTTTCTACAGAAATAAAATTTTGACAAAATCTTCTGTAGAAATAAAATTTTGACAAAATTTTCCATAAAAATAAAATTTTGATAAAATTTTCTATAGAAATAATGGTAATGGTGCCGCTAGTATTTGTCGACCGTGGGGTCAAAATAAATGCCCCAGAGTAGTTTCTACTGCGTAATGGCCACCAAAATCTCTGGATCTCAGTTCGTTGGACTTTTGCGCCTGTATTTTTTAAGGTATTTTGTCACTAAAATGCTTCAATGATGAACACTATTTATTACAGAGCTACCAATGCGAAAGCTAAAAGTGATAATAACAATGTCGATAGAAAACAAGGCCATTCATTTAATTGCAATTACATCAGCCCTATTACACTATCAAATTGTTTATGGCCCCTGTTAGACTTTCGAAGTCTTAAATAAACACGGAAGTCTGCGAATTTTGTTCGAAAACTACGCATATAAGCGGGAAGCATTTTTCACTTGGCGTATTGTAATTAGTATTTTGCGTTCCATTATTTAGAAAAGGGGGCAGAAGATGGACCATATGGTACATATCATTGCATTAAATCACTATTAAATCGATTGCCAATGGAAATATATAGAAGTGGTGGAAGATGTAGGAGTTTTGGCATTTGCCAAATCGTAATGAAACCATAACGGTTACGAATTTATAAAAAAAATCCGCTAACTTGACTCGAACCTGGGTTGTCTGCTCCATATGGGTAAGTAGTCGACTTAGCACATTGCACCACCGAGTTTAAGACTTTTCATGGCAAAGAAAAACGAAAGCCGTTCCTGAAATCGTAAACGCCCGTGGACGAAACCATGAACATTCTGTTTTGATTTTTTGTTAACGTTTGCGTTTCATTTGTTGTTACCGTCCGTTTACGATTTTGGAACGAAATTTTTTCTATAAGTTAATGGATTAAAACATCGGACAATAAATGCGATCTATACTTTGATTTCGAGAATACATACAGAGAGCGAGGAAAATCGTAGCAAAAATGCGCTTGGAATACAGGGTGGCTGATATGTAATGCAACTAAGTAAATCGACATACGAAATAACAACAAATCAGTTTAGATTTATTCGGCACAATCATCGAACAATCGAGTTAGCATGACCGCCTTGCATACAATGGGTCGTGGGTTCAATCTCAATCTCGACCAAAGAGCTTGGGCAAATATTATGCCACCACCATCATCACCATTGGCCTAATGTGAATAACGCAAAATACAATCAGAAACTGTTCAGACAATGGAAATATGAGGCGATATCATCTCTACACTGGGCACGTGGACAACTATGACTTCTAACAAATATTCTACATGGACATATTCGACCAACATCTTGTGACGACACTGAGCACGGTTTCCACTAGTGCCAAAAAAAATCTACCAAAATTTTAAGATAATTTTAAAAATAACTTTACTAAATTTTTTTCTTCGATTGAATAAATAATCCCTCCTATTGCGACAATTTGTTGAGCGTATAAATTTCATTCGATGTAAATGTGTCGAATTTTCCCAAAGAGTTTTCCTTGCACAAACAAGGGGACTACATGTACAAAAAGGAGAACTTACTCACAATGTATCATATGAAATAACACGAAAATTAAAATTTTTAATGAAATTGTATTTGGAGAAAATTATATTTTTTTAGAAAATTTTTTCAAAATTTTATTTCTATAGAAATTTGTCAGAAATTTTTCAAAATTTTATTTCTATAGAAAATTTTGTCAAAATTTTATTTCTATAGAAAATTTTGTTCAAATTTTATTCCTATCGAAAATTTTGTTAAAATTTTATTTCTATAGAAAATTTTACCAAAATTTTATTTCTTTAAAAATTTTATTTATACAGAAATTTTTGTCATAATTTTGTATCTATAGAAAATTTTGTCATAATTTTATATCTATAGCAAATTTTTACCAACATTTTATTTTTACAGTAAACTTTGTTAAAATTTAATTTCTATAGAAAATTGTATCAAAATTTTATTTCTATAGAAAATTTTGTTAAAACTTTATTTCCATAGAAAATTTTGTCAAAATTTTATCTCTTTAGATAATTATAAATTTTATGTCTATAAAAATTTTTGTCAAAATTTTATTTCTATAGAAAATTTTGCCAAAATTTTATTTCTATGGGAAATTTTGTCAACATTTTATTTCTATAGAAAATTTTGTAAACATTTTATTTACATGGAAAATTTTGTCAACATTTTATTTCTATAGAAAATTTTGTCAAAATTTTATTTCTGTAGAAAATTTTACCAACATTTTATTTCTATAGAAAATTTTGTTAAAATTTTATTTCTATAGAAAATTTTACCAAAATTTTATTTCTTTAAACAATTTTGAGAAAATTTTATTTATACAGAAAATTTTGTAAAAATTTTATCTCTATAGATAATTTTAAATTTTATGTCTATAAAAAATTTTGTCAAAATTTTATTTCTACAGAAAATTTTGCCAAAATTTTATTTCTATAGACAATTTTGTCAAAGTTTTATTTCTATAGAAAATTTTGTAAAAATTTTATTTCTATAGAAAATTTTGTAAAAATTTTATTTACATGGAAAATTTTGTCAACATTTTATTTCTATAGAAAATTTTGCCAAAATTTTATTTCTATAGACAATTTTGTCAAAGTTTTATTTCTATAGAAAATTTTGTCAAAGTTTTATTTCTACAGAAAATTTTGTAAAAATTTTATTTACATGGACAATTTTGTCAACATTTTATTTCTATAGAAAAATTTGTCAAAATTTTATTTCTGTAGAAAATTTTACCAACATTTTATTTCTATAGAAAATTTTGTTAAAATTTTATTTCTATAGAAATTTTTACCAAAATTTTATTTCTTTAAACAATTTTGAGAAAATTTTATTTATACAGAAAATTTTGTCATAATTTTACACCTATAGAAAATTATTACCAACATTTTATTTTTACTGAAAACTTTGTTAAAATTTTATTTCTATAGAAAATTTTATCAAAATTTTTTTTCTATAGAAAATTTTATTAAAACTTTATTTCCATAGAAAATTTTGTAAAAATTTTATCCCTATAGATAATTTTAAATTTTATGTCTATAAAAAATTTTGTCAAAATTTTATTTCTACAGAAAATTTTGCCAAAATTTTATTTCTATAGACAATTTTGTCAAAGTTTTATTTCTATAGAAAATTTTGTCAAAATTTTATTTCTATAGAAAATTTTGTAAAAATTTTATTTACATGGAAAATTTTGTCAACATTTTATTTCTATAGAAAATTTTGTCAAAATTTTATTCCTGTAGAAAATTTTACCAACATTTTATTTCTATAGAAAATTTTGTTAAAATTTTATTTCTATAGAAATTTTTACCAAAATTTTATTTCTTTAAACAATTTTGAGAAAATTTTATTTATACAGAAAATGTTGTCATAATTTTACACCTATAGAAAATTATTACCAACATTTTATTTTTACTGAAAACTTTGTTAAAATTTTATTTCTATAGAACATTTTATCAAAATTTTTTTTCTATAGAAAATATTATTAAAACTTTATTTCCATAGAAAATTTTGTAATAATTTTATCTCTATAGATAATTTTAAATTTTATGTCTATAAAAAATTTTGTCAAAATTTTATTTCTATAGAAAATTTTGCCAAAATTGTATTTCTATAGACAATTTTGTCAAAGTTTTATTTCTATAGAAAATTTTGTCAAAATTTTATTTCTATAGAAAATTTTGTAAAAATTTTATTTACATGGACAATTTTGTCAACATTTTATTTCTATAGAAAATTTTGTCAAAATTTTATTTCTGTAGAAAATTTTACCAACATTTTATTTCTATAGAGAATTTTGTTAAAATTTTATTTCTATAGAGAATTTTGTTAAAATTTTATTTCTATAGAAAATTTTATCAAAATTTTATTTCTTTAAATAATTTTGAGAAAATTTTATTTATACAGAAAATTTTGTCATAATTTTACATCTATAGAAAATGTTTACCAACATTATATTTTTACTGAAAACTTTGTTAAAATTTTATTTTGTCAAAATTTTTTTTCTATAGAAAATTTTGTTAAAACTTTATTTCTAGAGAGAATTTTGTTAAAATTTTTTTCTATAGAAATTTTTGTCAAAATTTTAAAAAATTTTGTCGAAATTTTATGTCTATAGAAAATTTTATCAAAATTTTATTTCTATTGAAAATTTTGTCAAAATTTTATTTCTATATATAATTTTGCCAATTTTTATGTTTATAGAAAATTTTGTCAACATTTTATTTCCATAGAAAATTTTGCCAACAATTTATTTCTATAGAAAATTGTGTCAAAATTTTATTTCTATAAAAAAATTTTACGAACATTTTATTTTTACTGAAAATTTTGTCAAAATTTTATATCTAACGAAAATTTTGTCAAAAATTTATTTCTATAGAAAATTTTGTCAAAATTTTCTTTCTATAGAAAATTTTACCAAAATTTTATTTCTTTAAAAAATTTTGAGAAAGTTTTATTTATACAGAAAATTTTGTCATCATTTTATTTCTATAAAAAATTATTACGAACATTTTATTTTTACAGAAAATTTTGTCAAAATTTTATATCTAACGAAAATGGTGTCATAAATTTTTTTCTAATGAAAATTTTGTCAGAAATGTATTTTTATATAAATTTTGTCAAATTTTTTTCTAAATTTTATATCTATATAAAATTTTGTCAAAGTTTTATTCCTATAGAATTTTTTTCAAAATTTTATTTTTATAGAAAATTTTGTCAAAATTTTATTTCCATAGATAATTTTGTCAACATTTTAGTTCTATATAGACAAAAATTCAAGTACCTCTTAGTTGGAAAGGAAAATTTTGCAAAATCTACCAAAATATCGTGAATTCTACCAAACAATAAAAATCTACCATTTTTGGGGAGAATTCTTCCACCTGTGGCAACCATGATTAACAATCGCCGTAGCACATTGCGCCACCGAAACCGTGAACATTGAATTTTCATTTTTTGTTGACGTTTCCATTTCATTTTGTTACCGTCCGTTCACAATTTCGAAACATAATTGTTTCTTTTGGTGTTCCATTCAATAGGTACTTCATGAAGAAATTATTTTCTTACGGTTTTTGGGGTCACCGTTATTGTTTCTGTTTGTTTCTAGCATTTATAACCGCAATAATTTTGGAAGATTTGTTCCCAGTTCCCATAATTCTCTTCTCCAAACGATGGCCAATCTCCGTGATAGCTCTGATCTTAGTTCACGTGCAATAATTGTTGTTTTTTTAGTGTCTAAGCTACCGATAAAACCTACAAGCAATGGTTTTTTTTGTTGATTTCTGATATTTCAGATAAAATGAATTAGAAGGTTAATTATTTTTTTGGTAACTAACGAAATATGCTTAATTTTTCTTTTTAGTTATAATGCAAACGATAACTTTCTTTGCTAATTGAAGGCATTATCAGAGCCGAGAGTTCCGTTATTTTGCAAAAACATCATGATATGGAGACTTTATTGATGTAGAAAACTGTTTAGGCTACAGGATTGTTCAATTATATTGTAGGGTTGCCATCAAACTAAAATTTTTCTAGCATTATTTATTTATTTCTAATTTAGTATTTTTTCTCTCCATTTTCATTATGGTAGTCAATATATCGGTTTTATATAAAATAAAGTGCTTGTACGAAGACTTTTGTTGTACATGTTTGCTTTATATTTAAGATTTATTCTCAATATTTAATGGCAGGCTATTAAAGTTTTGGATAACATTTTCACGCTTGTGTCTAAGAGAAGAAAATCTTACTCTTAACCAAATATTTTATTCACAAATGCATATGGATTATTATAAACCGCACCCTGAAATAAAAACATGCACATAAAAATGACTGCATTGTTGATTGCCCACTTCAGACGGCTTCACATAACCTATAATAAAAAAATATATATATGTATATAAATATGTTTTAGTTTATTATATTCCCACTTTTGAAGTAAACAACCTCAATAGTTCCACGTGTCGCTGGTTTTCCTGTTACCACTATAATTATATCATTGATTACGTCTGATAATGTAATGCTCATGCAATTTGTAAGAGTGCACGATCTCTAACAAAATGTTATCGCCATTTCTAATGCGCCATAACAGATGATGGTGGATTCCATTGAGATAGTCAACACTTTGCATTGCCTGGTCCCCTCGTTTGTCATCTACATAATGAACGATAGTTGGTTAGTTTTTTGGTATTTAGAAAGAAAAAACCAAAACATCGGCTTGTACGAATATTGTACGAACATAAACAGTCGATTGATACTTTAAAGTAAATTGTCTAATTGCAAATTGTGAGTGTTTTTTCAGGCCACCTTTAATACATGATCCCGCTCTCGCTCTCTTTCCCCTTCAACCGAGAGTTTTTGCATACATTGGGACAATGTAAATGAATTAGATGCCCCACTACTCTCTATTAGAATGTTAATGATTTTCCATTCACTTATAAATGAAAGCATGATATGATGAGTTTCCATTTAGATTTTTTTAAGAGAGCGAGGGAGTAAAAGGGTGGTGGAATTATAAGTTGGTTAGTTTATTGGTATTTAGAAAGAAAAAAAACCTAAACATCGGTTTGTACGAATATTGCACGAAATAGTCGATTGATACTTTAAAGTAAATTGTCCAATTGCAAATTGTCAATGTTTTTCAGGCCCCCTTTAAAAAATGATCCCGCTCTCTCTCTCTCTTTTGCCTCTTCATCTCAGAGGTTTTTATACACTCCCACAGTAAATGAGTATTAGATGCCCCACTACTCTCTATTAGAATGTTAACGATTTTCCATTCACTTATAAATGAAAGCATGGTATGATGAGTTTCCATTTAGTTTTTTTTTTTTTTTGTTAGATCGTGAGAGAGCGAGGGAGTAAAAGGGTGGTGAAATTATAGACAATTTTTCTTATATGTTATAGGCATGTGTACCTTATCGGATTCTGGCCAATGCCTGACAATGACATTGAAATTTTTCGCAATGAAAAAAAAAACTAAGTGTAAACAAATGTACAAAACTGCATTCATTAGCTTTTCTTCCAGCACTATTCTTTGTTTATCAGTCATTTTGTGTTGTAGATATTGTTGTTTTACTATTTATTTATTTAGAATATTTTCCAAAGTTTACATGAAGTCATGTTAGTGTACAATGTTTTGTTTCCTGTTGTGTAATATTCATAAGCGTAGTTTTTGAGAGGTGGGGGTGGTCTAAGATCACCCTGTACAATCTGTAAAGGTTGAATAAAATTTGGGTGGAGGGGGGGTGGGCTAACAGTTTCTTCTTGGGGCTTAGACCCTTAGCTACACTAATACACTGTGGTATCAACCATTTTCAGTTTGCTACCATTTTTAAACCGCTAGTCCGACAGCTAACAGATTTATTTTAGTGACATTTAATTGTATTGTTTACAAGCTTATAAAAGTATTTTGATCATTTCTTTATATTATGCTGGTCAATCAAAAAATAACCGCCATAACTGGTTCAACCGGTTTCAAAGGAAATTCTGGTTCTATTGCCACAAAAAATCTACGAAAACATAATTCGATAATTTATTAAAAGTTGAACACAATTGGGATTAATTAAATTTAACAACAAAATCTTTAGAATCTTAATGACAATAACTTTTAATTAATTAATTAATTAATAAATTAATTGATACAATTAACTTTTTAATCAAGATAGAAGCATTAAATTAAATAAGCCAATGATTGAAAATTATTACATTTTCAATTAAAAAATTATTTGATACATAAACTTTTTAATCAAACTCGGATGACTAAGTCACTTAAAAAAGTGATGGATTTTTTTTTTAATTTTTAAATAAAAATTTATTTAAACCAATCAATTTTTTAATCAAACTAAAAGCCCAAAGTCAGATAAGAAAGTAATTGAAAATAGCCACGTTTTTAATTCAAGAAATTAATTGCGTTTTGCAATCAACATCAATTAAATTTTTAATTGGATCAATTAAAAAATTAATTGAAATTTTCAAATCAATTAATTAATCAAATATTTTTTTTATGTCCAATTAAAATTGTGATTGATACTATCATTTTCCTGACTGAAGACATTTCAATTAAAAAATTAATTGGATCAATTAATTTCGTGATTGAATCAGATTTTTTTTGTGTGTACAATTAGTAGAATTCTACCACAAATTGTAGATTTTGTATTGTTTGATGGATTGATAGAATTATCGATATTTTGGTAGATTTTGCAAAAAAAATTAAGAAAAAAAATTTAGAAAAATTCTCTATAACATAAAATTTTGACAAAATTTTCTATAGAAATAAATTTTTGACAAAATTTTCTATAGAAATAAATTTTTGACAAAATTTTCTATAGAAATACATTTTTAACAAAATTTTCTATAGAGACAAAATTTTGATAAAATTTTCTACAGAGGTAAAATTTTGACAAAATTTTCTATAGAGATAAAATTTTGACAAAATTTTCAATGGATATAAAATTTTAACAAAATTTTTTATAGATATAAAATTTTGACAAAATTGTCTATAGAGATAAAATTTTGACAAAATTTTTTATAGAGATAAAATGTTGACAAAATTTTCTATAGAGACAAAATTTTGATAAAATTTTCTATAGAAATAAAATGTTGACAAAATTTTCTATAGAGATAAAATTTTGATAAAATTTTCAATAGAGATAAAATTTTGACAACATTTTTATAGAGATAAAATGTTGACAAAATTTTCTATAGAGATAAAATTTTGACAAAATTTTCAATAGACATAAAATTTTGACAAAAATTTCTATAGAGATACAATTTTGAAAAAATTTTTATAGAGATAAAATGTTGACAAAATTTTCTATAGAGATAAAATTTTGACAAAATTCTCTATAGAAAAAAAAAAATTGAAAAAATTGTCTATAGAAAAAAATTTCTATAGAGATAAAATTTTGACAAAATTTTTTATAGAGATAAAATGTTGACAAAATTTTCTATAGAGACAAAATTTTGATAAAATTTTCTACAGAGGTAAAATTTTGACAAAATTTTCTATAGAGATAAAATTTTGACAAAATTTTCAATAGAGATACAATTTTGACAACATTTTTATAGAGATAAAATTTTGACAAAATGTTCAATAGAGATAAAATTTTGACAAAATTTTCAATAGACATAAAATTTTGACAAAAATTTCTATAGAGATACAATTTTGACAAAATTTTTTATAGAGATAAAATGCTGACAAAATTTTCGATAGAGATAAAATTTTGACAAAATTTTCTATAGAAATAAAGTTTTCACAAAATTTTCTATAGAAATAAAGTTTTCACAAGCTTTCCCGTAGAAAAGAAACATTTTGAAAAAGTTTTCTAGAGAGAAAAATTTCCTATAGAAATAATATTTAAACAAAATAAAATTTTTTCTATTTTTTTAGTTCAATATTAAAATAAAATAACAGCAAAGAAACCTTTTTATCATAATAACCTCAAAAATTTGATCAAACACTGCAAAATGAGATTATTTATTTGGTAAAATGTTCTTAATATTTTGTAAAGTATTTGTGGATCGAGTAGCAACCTGGATGAAGAGGCAATATCTTAATATGCATTTGTACAAAAAAATAAAAAAGTTTGAGATTAATAATTCGTATTTCTTGTGTTTCTAAATCGAATTAAGTAATTTATTTGTTATATTTTTTGTATATTCTAATAAAAGCACATATATAGGATATATGAAATTCAATCTTTTTCACATTTCTTTTCTCTCTAAAATTCTTTCAGATAGTCTCTTTGTGAGATTACACCATACATCACTGTCGTCTAGAAGAGGCGTGAGAATCTCTTCAACTATCAATCATGCGCTCCGACAGAGTTAGAGTGAAATGGAAAATCATACTAAGGATACAAAAAACGAATATTCAACTAATCGACTTATCCTAACTTTTATTCACTTTAAAGTAGCTGAAATATGTCTCTTCGTTGGGAATTCATCAATTCGTCTCAATTACCATAAGACCCACAATATAAACCAGCATATGCACATAAGATAATGCCATAAGCTAATGATTACAGCCATGTTAATTAATAAAATAAATAAATAGTTATTATTTTTATTATAATATTAATTCAATTATTGGATATTTTCTATATGCCAAAGGGATGGTTTTCGACGTAATGGTTTTAGATTTTTTCACATATTCAATATAAGTCGTCATATTGCAAGAAATTACTTGGGGCATTGCGAAACGTTAGGCCAACAAAAAAAAAAAACGAAATATACTAAAGTAAATATTAAATAAGGCGAAACAAATTTTAAAATAATAAAAACAATTCAATTATTTACAGGTACACCATCAAAATCAAAGGTTTATGGCTCATACGGTGAATGGAAATTATAGAGGTTCGATTATACACGTGTCAATAAATCATTAAGTCAAAAGCCATAGACAGGTGCAAAGTAATATTGAGAAATTCACCACACCTCTCAGTGCATTGTCTGCAGTGGTATCAACCAGCACATATTGCATTCTCTTATATATAGTTACACACATACATACATACACATATACGATACTTGCCTACATACATTCTTAATAGATAATGTAATAGATGGTAAACAAAGTGTTTTACGCATTTATGGAATTTGCCATTATTATAGACCAATAAATAATTAAATGCATTGCGGTAAATAAACAACACTTACATTATAACCCAGCAAAAAAGAGCTAGAAGTTGTTTGGATCCCCAATTTGTGATCTGGAAGTAATGCACACTTCGTTCAACTCCAATAAATTTTACATGGGCTTTTTGGATTCTTTGCATTGCTTTAGAAGTTGTGTTTTGGATATTCATTTGAATGAAGTAATAGAAAGAAAAAATATTTTTTTTTCAACAATTTCACACTTTATTTTTATCACTTTTTAATTATTTAATTTTTTAATCATTCAATTCTTACAATTTGAACAACTTTTTCGCTCCGATTTGGGTTTGTTGGCACCATAACAGAACGCCTCAGCACACCTCAAAAAGATGTTATTTAGTTTAATTACACAGGGAGTTCTTTTAATTCGTTGGGTTTTAACTCGCTTTTTTTCTATTTTAATGTGTACTTTTATATTTTTGGTTTCAAAAAAGGTGTTCTTTAGTTTAATTACACAGGGAGGTCTTTTAATTCGTTGGTTTTTAACTCGCTTTTTTCTATTTTAATGTGTACTTTTATTTTTTTTTGGTTTCAAATAGTGTTAAAAACAGAGTAAGAATTAAAAAAATGTAACAAATTATTTAAATTTTGTCGAAAAATGCTAAATCTATTCTAGAAATATTGCTAATTTTTGCTAATATTTGAGGTATTTGAGGTAATATTTGAGGTCAGACAAGTGTTAGAATTCATTAAAAATAAAATTAAATATTATAAAAATTATTTATTTGGCCAAATAGCACAACATTTTTAAATGCACATCCAAAACACTGAATTCGGATCACAACTTAAGAAATGTTGGAAATTTTGTGTAGCTGCTGTTTGTGGACACCCATCCTATTATAAGCCAATGTAAAATTCATCGCTTCCGCGCCAATTTTGCACCACTTCCGGATCCAAAATGAACATTTTCACTATTTTTTTTGACGTTAACTTTTTTTTTTGCTGGGATATGAATGAAAAACTGAAGAACACAGGTTCAACAGTCCTCAGCGGCAATTTTTTTTTATTTTTTTATTTAAAATCAATAAAAAATTAAAAATTCTAGTAATTCGCAAAATATTCCCTAAAGAACTGGAAGTGAAAAAGTCAACAAGCACAGGTTTAAATCCCTGCGGGTGTGAAATGTTTTAATTTTATTATTTTTTGTTTTTAAAATTATTGGTTGATTTTCTATTCGTGTTTATGACATTTAATTGTTCAAAATGTAACTTTGACTTTAAACCGGTAAAGAGCACATGTTCTTAGACGATATGTTTATAGAAAATTTTGTCAAATTTTTATTTCTATAGAAAATTTGGCCAAAATTTTATTTCTATAGGGATTTTTTCTAAATTTTATTTCTATAGAAAGCTTTGTAAAAATTTTATTTCTATAGAAAATCTTGTAAAAATTTTACTTCTATAGAAAATTTAGACAAAATTTTATTTATATAGAAAATTTAATCAAAATTTTATTTCTACAGAATATTTTGTCAAAATTTTATTTCTATAGCAATTTTTTCAAAATTTTATTTCTATAGAAAATTTTATCAAAATTTTATTACTATAGAAAATTTTGTCAAAATTTTATTTCTATAGCAATTTTCTCAAAATTTTATTTCTATAGAAAATTTTGTCAACAAATTTTATTTCTATGGGAAATTTTGTCAAAATTTTATTTCTATAGCAATTTTCTCAAAATTTTATTTCTATAGAAAATTTAATCAAAATTTTATTACTATTGAAAATTTTGTCAAAATTTTATTTCTGTAGCAATTTTCTCAAAATTTTATTTCTATAGAAAATTTTGTCAAAATTTTATTTCTATAATAAATTTTCTCAAAATTTTATTTCTATAGAAAATTTTGTCAAAATTTGATTTCTGTAGGAAAATATGTCAAAATTTTTGGTAAGATTCTACCATATGTGGCAACCGTGGTTGCATTACATATCAGCCTTCCTGTATAGTAATTCCCATATAGCCTTCCTATATGGGAATTTCTGACAAAAATACCTCCTATATTTTATAATGATCGACATAAATATGCATTTATTTTTGGTTGTCTATTCTATTTTCCATTTTCGTTTTCTTTTCCTTTTGTTAGTGCAGTATTTTTTCGATTTTTTTTTTTTTTTTTGTGATAATGCAAATCAACTTGAGGCAGTCATTTATCAATTCTCTGAATGCCAGAGAATTGTTAATGACACACTTGTTTACAAATCCATTGCCAGTGATCTGTCTGCATTTACATGTGCGGAAATGTTGTGAATTTTTAAATGTGTTCATCAATTATCATCATCATCAATTAACATATTTACGAGGAATTATGTCCGAGTAAATATTTGACAAGAGTTATTTTGAATAATTTTTACAAATAGACTAATTACAATTGTTTTAAACTAAGTATAACATTATCTTATATCATAATATTAACAAAAAAATAATAACAATAATAATAAATATGGGTTTAATTTTTCTTCGTAACACATCACCATAGGATGATTTCCCCCACTCCACGTTGAGAATGAAGTTTTAAGTA
The DNA here is from genome assembly GCF_050003625.1 of Haematobia irritans. Lineage (NCBI taxonomy): Eukaryota > Metazoa > Arthropoda > Insecta > Diptera > Muscidae > Haematobia > Haematobia irritans. The sequence continues at coordinate 42,469,595 of NC_134398.1, forward strand.
AATCGGAATGAAATTTGAACATTCTTCGGTCATATGGGAGGATATCGGATGAACGATATATAAGGGAGCTATATTTAAATCTGAACCGATTTCTTCCAAAATAATAGGGCTATATTATGACCCAAAAAACATACTTGTGCCAAATTTGAAGTCGATTCAATTAAAACTACGACTTGATCACCAAAATGTGTTCACACAGATTTCTTTAGAAAATCTTGTCAACGTTTTGTCTGAAAATTTTCAAAATTTGATTTCTACAGAAAATTTTGTCAAAATTTTATTTCTAGAGAAAAATTTGTCAAAATTGTATTTCTATAGAATTTTTTATATCCACCATCATAGAATGGTGATGGGGGTATAATAAGTTTGTCATTTCGTATGTAACACATCGAAATATCGATTTCCGACTATATATATCGAAATATCGATTTCCGACTATAAGTATATATATTCTTGATCAGGGAGAAATTCTAAGATGATATAAGCATGTCCGTCTGTCTGTCTGTTGTAATCACGCTACAGCCTTCAATAATGGCGTTATCGTCCTGAAATTTGGCACAGATTCGTTTTTTGTTTGCAGGCAGATCAAGTTCGAAGATGGGCTATATCGGTCCAAGTTTTGATATAGTCCCCATATAAAGCGATTTCCCGATTTGGGGGTCTTGGGCTTATAGAAACCGTAGTTTTTATCCAATTTGCCTGAAATTAAAAATGTAGAGGTACTTGAGGACCATAAAAAGGTGTGCCGAAAATGGTGCCCATCGGTCCATGTTTTGGTATAGCCCCCATAGAGATCGATCTCCCGATTTTGCTTCTTGGGCGTCCAGAAACTGAATTTTCTATTCGATTTGCCTGATTTTGAAAATCTTGAGGTATTTTAGGACCATAAAGAGGTGTGTAGAAAATGGTCCGTATCGGTCAATGGTGTGGTATAGCCCCCATATAGACCGATCTCCCGATTTTGCTTCTTGGGCTTCTATAAACTGTATTTATTACCCGATTTGTCTGAAATTGGAAATCCTGAGGTATTTTGGGACCCCAAATATGTGTGCCGAAATTGAGGTGTATCGGTTCATTTTGCGGTAACCCCAATATAGACCGATCTCTCGATTTTACTTCTTGGGCGTTTAGAGACTATATTTTCTTGCCGATTTGCTTGAAATTGAAAATCTAGAGGTATTTTGAGATCACAAATAGGTGTGTCGCAAATGGTGCTTATTAGTCCATATTTTGGTATAGCCCCCATATAGACCGATCTACCGACTTTATTTCTTGGGCTTCTAACTCTCGAATTTATTTCTAGGTCTTCTGGAATCCGGCTGACCACAAATAGGACAGCCGAATATTGTGTGTGTCGACTCATGTTTAGTATAGCCTCCACATAGACCGATCTCCGATTTAACTCCTTGGCCTTCTACACGCAAAGAAAAAAAAAACGTTTGGAAAACGTGTACCGAAAACGTTTTTCTTTTGTTAGAGTTTTTTGAATTGCTTCGAAAAGTATACACTTTTATCACCAAAAAAATTCGTTTGTTACAAAATGTTAATTTTTTTAATAAAAAAAGTTATTTTTGAACCAAAAACACAGTCCATTTCGTTTATATCAAACACTGTTCTTTTCTGACTTTAGGTCTTTAATAAGACACATTTTACAGTTCAAAATTTAATATACTACAATGTAATGTTGAAAATTTTTTCGGAATCTTCCTAACATAGAATAGAATATATGTAAAAAAAAAAAAAAAAAAAAAAAAAAACAAGTATATACAGCAGTAAGTTCGGCCGGGCCGAACCTTAAATACCCACCACCATGAACCAAATAGTAGCGTTTCCTTTGAAATTTCAGGAGGGCTTGAGGACTTGTGGATACTTCCCGAAGATAAATTTAAAGATTTCACTTATGAGGACTATATCAGATTCTGGATTTATAAGAAACATTTTTGCTTGAGTTTTAGAGGAATCATTAACAAGAAAATAAGTGTGCAAGAAAATTATAAAATAACGTCTTGATTTGAAATCTTAAATCTGTAGAAGTAAAATCTGGAAATTTTACATTGAGTTTCAAGCAATTTTCATGATCAGTGCGCCTTCTACATCCTCAAGAAGTGAAGTCGGTTTATATGGAGGCATTACCAAATGGACCGATAGAAACTTAATCCGATACACGTTTTTGTGAGTCTAAAATACCAGAATATTTACAATTTCAGGCAAATCGGATAAAAACTACGGTTTCTACAAACCCAAGGAGTTAATCGGGAGATCTTTCTTATGGGGGCTATACTAAAATATGGACCGACACTGACCGTTTTCGGCACACTTCTTTATGGCCCGAAAATACCTCTAGATTTCCAATTTCAGGCAAATTGGATAAAAACTTCAGATTCTAGAAGCCCAAGAAGTAAAATCGGCATATCGGTCTATATGGGGGTTATACCAAAACATGGACCGATACTCACCATTTGTGGCACACCTCTTTATAGTCCTAAAATACCTATAAATTTACAATTTCAGGCAAATTGTATATAAACTACGTATTCTAGAAGCCCAAGAAGTAAAATCGGGAAATCGGTCTATATGGGGGCTATACCAAAATATGGACCGATACTCACCATTTTCGGCACACCTCTTTATGGTCCTAAAATACCTCTAGATTTCTAATTTTGGACAAATTGGATAAAAACTACGATTTCTATAAGCCCAAGACTCCAAATCGGGAGGTCGTTTTATATGGGGACCCTACCAAAACATAGGCCGATACTCACAATTTTTGGCACACGTATTTGTGGTCCTACAATACCTCTAGATTTCCAATTTCAGGTAAATTGAATAAAAACTGCGGTTTCTATAAGCCCAAGAAGTAAAATCGGGAGATCGGTCTATATGGGGGCTATACCAAAATATGGACCGATACTCACTATTTTTGGCACACGTATTTGTGGTCCTACAATACCTCTAGATTTCCAATTTCAGACAAATTAGATAAAAACTACGGTTTCTATAAGCCCAAGACCCCAAATCGGGAGGTCGTTTTATATGGGGACCATACCAAAACATGGACCGATACTCACAATTTTTGGCACACGTATTTGTGATCCTACAATACTTCCAGATTTCCAATTTCAGGTAAATTGAATAAAAACTGCGGTTTCTATAAGCCCAAGAAGTAAAATCGGGAAATCGGTCTATATGGGGGCTATACCAAAATGTGTACCGATACTCACCATTTTCGGCACACCTCTCTATGGTCCTAAAATACCTCTAGATTTCTAATTCTGGACAAATTGGATAAAAACTACGATTTCTATAAGCCCAAGACCCCAAATCGGGAGGTCGTTTTATATGGGGACCATACCAAAACATAGGCCGATACTCACAATTTTTGGCACACGTATTTGTGGTCCTACAATACCTCTAGATTTCCAATTTCAGGTAAATTGAATAAAAACTGCGGTTTCTATAAGCCCAAGAAGTAAAATCGGGAGATCGGTCTATATGGGGGCTATACCAAAATATGGACCGATACTCACAATTTTCGGCAGACGTATTTGTGATACTACAATACCTCTAGATTTCCAATTTCAGGTAAATTGAATAAAAACTGCGGTTTCTATAAGCCCAAGAAGTAAAATCGGGAGATCGGTCTATATGGGGGCTATACCAAAACATGGACCGATACTCACCATTTTTGGCACACCTCTTTATGGTCATAAAATACCTCTAGATTTCAAATTTCAGGCAAATTGGATAAAAACTACGATTTCTATAAGCCCAAGACCCCAAATCGGGAGGTCGGTTTATATGGGGACTATATCAAAACCTGGACCGATGTAGCCCATCTTCGAACTTGACCTGCCTGCAGACAAAAGACGAGTTTGTGCAAAATTTCAGCACGATTGCTTCATTATTGAAGACTGTAGCGTGATTACAACAGACAGACAGACAGACAGACAGACAGACAGACAGACGGACAGACGGACATCGTTATATCGTCTTAGAATTTCTCCCTGATCAAGAATATATATACTTTATATAGTCGGAAATCGATATTTCGATGTGTTACAAACGGAATGACAAACTTATTATACCCCCATCACCATTCTATGGTGGTGGGTATAAAAACGTCAGACGTAGCAACCTCTGCTCCATGGTGCCCAACTAAATGTATTTTTCTGTGAAATAAACTTTGTTTAATCGGCTCGTGGGCGCCGCAAGCTATGCTATATAAATATAACTTATCTATTGATGACAATAACGGCTACATAGCTCAGTGGGTAGTGTGTTGGCTTACAAATTGCATGGTCCGCGGTTCGATTCTCCGTCCAGGCGAAAGGTAAAAAAAAATTTTAAATTTATAAAATCGTATAATTTCTTATACATTGTTTGTATTACAGAAAAAGGTGCTAAAGAACTCAAAAAATTTGTGGAAGTGAGAAAGATGTGAGGAAAAATGCAATTAGCCAGAAAAAATTTTTTTTCAGTTAGTCTTTATGAAATTGTTTTTACATCCTGGAAAAGAATAAACGTTTATCACAAAAAGTATATACTTTTCTTCCAAATACACTTCCTTTCAACGAAAAGCAAATGAGAAACGAACTTTGTTTGTCTAAAATTTCGTTTGGGAGGAAAGAATTATTTTTTTGCGTGTAGAAACCGATTTGCACAAAAATGTAAATATACTGGAATTTTAGACCCTCAAAAATCTGTATAGCATTTATTTTTACCGGTCCATTTGGCAAGGCATCGATATAGACCGATTTAACTTCTTGAGTGTACACCCAAAGAAAAAATATTTTCCTCCGGAATGCAATTTTAGACAAACGAAATTCCCCTTTCGTATAAAGTATTTTCGTCTAGAGCAAACTAATCTGAATTTTTGATAAGCGATACAACGATTGTCTCTAAAATTTGTGTCAAAAGAAAACTTTGCTTGTCTAAAATTTCGATCCTCAGAAAAGAAAACACTTCTTTCAGGGTATAGCAGGCGCACTGCTCATTTAAATTGCTTGAAACCGAAAGTAAAATTTCCAGATTTTATTCATCGTATTCATTGAAATAATGGCGGAAAAAAATTTACAGATTTAAGATTTCAAATCATGGCGTTATTTCATCATATAAACGATATGTTTATGATTTCTCTAAATCTCAAAATTGGTTCTCATAAATCCAGAATCTGATCTGGCCTTCATAGGTAGAATCTTTAAATATTTTCTTCGGGAACCGTACTGGTTGAACTGATTTGCTTGAGAGAAGATGTGTCATCAAACCCCCTAAAATTCTATATATTATCAAGTAACCCGCTACGACGAAGAGTTTTCCAAGTAAACTATTATATTTGATTCATGGTGGTGGGTATTTAAGACTCGACCCGGCCGAACTTACTGCTGTATATGGTTGTTTTAAATTTAAATTTGTATAGAAAATTTTGTCAACATTTTATTTCTGTAGAAAATTTTGTCAATAGTTTATTTCTACAGAAAATTTTGTCAAATTTTTTTGTATAGAAAATTTTGTCAACATTTTATTTCTATAGAAAATTTTGTCAAAATTTTATTTCTGTAGAAAATTTTGTCATAGCAATAAGCTATAGAAAATTTTGTTAAAATTGTATTTCTATAGAAAATTTTGTCAAAATTTTATTTCTAAGAATTTTTTTTAATATTATTTCTATAGAAAATTTTGTCAAAATTTTATTTCTATAGAAACTTTTGTCAAAATTTTATTTCTATAAAAAAGTTTTTCAAAATATCATTTCTATAGAAAATTTTGTCAATAGTTTATTTCTATAGAACATTTTGTTAATAGTTTATTTCTATAGAACATTTTGTCAAAATTTTATTTCTATAGAAAATTTTGTTAAATTTTTATTTCTATAGAATATTTTGTCAAAATTTTATCTCTATAAAAAACTTTTTCGAAATATCGTTTCGATAGAAAATTTTATTTCTCTTGAAAAGTTTGTCAAAATTTTATTTCTATAAAAAACTTTTTCGAAATATCGTTTCGATAGAAAATTTTGTCAAAATTTTATTTCTACTGAAAATTTTGTCAAAATTTTATTTCTGTAGAAAATTTTGTCAATAGTTTATTTCTATAGAAAATTTTGTCAGAATTTTATTTCAATAGAAAATTTTGTCAGAATTTTATTTCTATAAAAAAACTTTTTCAAAATATCATTTCTATAGAAAATTTTGTCAAAATTTTATTTCTATAGAAAATTTTGTCAAAATTTTATTTCTATTGAAAATTTTGTCAAAATTTTATTTCTATAGAAAATTTTGTCAAAATTGTATTTCTATAGAAAATTTTGTCAAAATTGTATTTCTATAAAAAATTTTGTCAAAATTTTATTTCTATAGAAAATTTTGTCAAAATTTTATTGCTATAGAAAATGTTGTCAAAATTTTTTTATTTCTATAGAAAATTTTGTCAAAATTTTATTTCTAAAGAAAATTTTGTCAAAATTTTATTTCTAAAGAAAATTTTGTCAACATTTTATTTCTATAGAAAATTTTGTCAAAATTTTATTTCGAAGAATTTTTTTTAATATTATTTCTATAGAAAATTTTGTCAACATTTTATTTCTATAGAAAATTTTGTCAAAATTTTATTTCGAAGAATTTTTTTTAATATTATTTCTATAAAAAAGTTTTTCAAAATATCATTTCTATAGAAAATTTTGTCAGAATTGTATTTCCATAGAACATTTTGTCAAAATTGTATTTCTACAGAAGTTTTTTTTTTAAATTTTATTTCTATAGAAAATTTTGTCAATAGTTTATTTCTATAGAAATTTTTTATTTTTAAATTTTATTTCTATAGATTTTTTTTTTTAAATTTTATGTCTATAGAAATTTTTGTCAATATTTTTGTTCTATCGAAAATTTTGTCAAAATTTTATTTCTATAGAAAATTTTGTCAAAATTTTATCTTTATAGAAAATTTTATCAAAATTTTATCTCTATAGAAAATTTTATTTCTATAGAAAATTTTGTAAAAATTTTATTTCTATAGAAAATTTTGTCAGAATTTTATTTCTATAGAAAACTTTATCAACATTTTATTTCTATAGAATTTTTATACCCTGCGCCACACTGTGGAACAGGGTATTGTAAGTTAGTGCATATGTTTGTAACACCCAGAAGGAGACGAGATAGACACATGGTGTCTTTGGCAATAATGCTCAGGGTGGGTCCCTGAGTCGATATAACCATGTCCGTCCGTCCGTCTGTCCGTCTGTCTGTGAACACATTTTTGTGATCAAAGTCTAGGTCGCAATTTAAGTCCAATCGCCTTCAAGTTTGGCACATGTTCCTAATTTGGGTCAGAATAGAACCCTATTGATTTTGAAAGAAATCGGTTCAGATTTAGATATAGCTCCCATATATATATTTCGCCCGATATGGACTTATATGGCCCCAGAAGTCAGATTTTTAACCGAATTTGGTTGAAATTTTGCACTAGGAGTACAATTAGTAGTATGGTCAAGTGTGCAAAATTTGATTGAAATCGGTTCAGATTTAGATATAGCTCCCATATATATCTTTCGCCCGATATGGACTAATATGATCCTAAAAGCCACAGTTTTGGCCCAATTTGGTTGAAATTTTGCACAGGGAGTAGATTTAGCATTGTAGCTATGCGTGCCAAATTTGGTGTAAATCGATTCAGATTTAGATATAGCTCCCATATATATCTTTCGCCCGATATGCACTTATATGGATCCAGAAGCCAGAGTTTTATTCCGATTAGCTTGAAATTTTGCACTAGGAGTACAATTAGTAATATAGTAATGTGTGCCAAATTTGATTGAAATCGGTTCAGATTTAGATATAGCTGCCATATATATTTTTCGCCAGATATAGACTTATATGGCCCCAGAAGCGAGAGTTTTGGCCCAATTTGGTTGAGTACAATTAGTAATATAGTAATGTGGAGTACAATTAGTAATATAGTAATGTGTGCCAAATTTGATTGAAATCGGTTCAGATTTAGATATAGCTCCCATATATATGTTTTTCTGATTTCGACAAAAATGGTCAAAATACCAACATTTTCCTTGTTAAATCGCCACTGCTTAGTCGAAAAGTTGTAAATACATATATATTCTAATACATATATATCGAGCGATAAATCATAAATAAACTTTTGCGAAGATTCCTTAAAATTGCTTCAGATTTAAATGTTTCCCATATTTATTTACTAAAATTGTGTTCCACCCTAGTGCATTAGCCGACTTAAATTTTGAGTCTATAGATTTTGTAAAAGTCTATCAAATTCTGTCCAAATCGAGTGATATTTAAATGTATGTATTTGGGACAAACCTTTATATATAGCCCCCAAAACATTTGACGGATGTGATATGGTATCGAAAATTTAGATCTACAAAGTGGTGCAGGGTATAATATAGTCGGCCCCACCCGACTTTAGACTTTCCTTACTTGTTTTTTTTTTTTTTTAATTTTATTTGTATAGAAAATTTTGTCAATAGTTTCTATAGAAAATTTTGTCAATAGTTTATTTCTATAGAAAATTTTGTCAATAGTTTATTTCTATAGAAAATTTTGTCAATATTTTATTTCTATAGTAAATTTTTTTTATAATTTTGTTTCTATAGAAATTTTATTTTTGTAGAAAATTTTGTCAATATTTTTGTTCTATCGAATATTTTGTCAACATTTTATTTCTATAGAAAATTTTGTCAAAATTTTATCTCTATAGAAATATTTATCAAAATATATAAAATTTTATTTCTATAGAAAATTTTGTCATCTTTTTATTTCTGTAGAAAATTTTGTCAAAATTTTATTTCTATAGAAAATTTTGTCATCTTTTTTTCTGTAGAAAATTTTGTCAAAATTTTATTTCTATAGAAAATGTTGATGATCATGTTTACCAAGTTAACTGAAATATTTTCAGTTAACTTGGGAAACATGTACAATAAAATGGAATATTCTATCGTACACTAAGAAAAATTAGCTGTCTTTCATTGTTTTTTCCATATATAGGGACTTAGATGAGTTGTTTATTGTCTATCGTCTGGCGAATATTGTCATCTCATACAATGTTTACTTAGTGATAGAATGTGCAGTTTTCTCCATTGATATCATATCAGAATGGAATAGAGCAATCAGTTATTTAAAGCAATGTATAATGGGACTGATTTATTTTTACGTGCATACAGAAATAATTATCTCCAATATTTTAAAAAATTAAAATCTTCATAAAAATGGAAAAATATCTGTAAAAAATTTACTCAATTTTAAATTTAATAAAAACAAAATCTATAAAAATTCCAATTTTAAGGAAATTTTGGCATAACATCCATGATCGTGGATATCTAAACCAAATTTTTAGTAAATACTTTTTTTAACATTTTTGAAAAAATTTTTAGTGATATTGTTTTTTGTGCGTGTGTGTGTTTTTTTTTTTTTTTGGTTTCTTTTAAAAATTTCGTTGAAGCAACTATAGTTTTTTGAATATTTTTTTGTACTTCTAATGAATTTTTAATTGAAAAAAAAAAATATTTTTTTCTATGGGTGTTCATGTGATCCATTACAAGGGAAGGTTTTCAAAGACAATTTTTGTATATAGAAAATTTTGTCAAAATTTTATTTCTATAAAAAAGTTTTTCAAAATATCATTTCCATAGAAAATTTTGTTAAAATTTTATTTCTATAGAAAATTTTGTCAAAATTTTATTTCTATAAAAAATTTTGTCAAAATTTTATTTCTGTAGAAAATTTTGTCAATAGTTTATTTCTATAGAAAACTTTGTCAAAATTTTATTTCTATAGAAAATTTTGTCAATAGTTTATTTCTATAGAAAATTTTGTCAAAATTTTATTTCTATAGAAAATTTTGTCAAAATTTTATTTCTATAGAAAATTTTGTCAATATTTTATTTCTATAGAAAATTTTGTCAAGCATACTTTTCCTCTGTTGGTTAAGCTACACCTGTAGTTAAGTCAATGCATGACTTTAAGCTGAGATCAAAAACAACAATAACGATTGAAGAGAAGCCAACAATAACAAAAAAAAATTATTTGTATAGAAAATTTTGCCAAAATTTTATTTCTATTGAAAATTTTGTCAGAATTTTTTCTATAGAAAACTTTGTCAACATTTTATTTCTATAGAACTTTTTTAATTTTATTTCTATAGAAAATTTTGTCAATAGTTTATTTCTATAGAATTTTTTTTTAAATTTTATTTCTATAGAAAATTTTGTCAATATTTTTATTCTATCGAAAATTTTGTCAAAATTTTATTTCTAAAGAAAAATTTATTTCTATAGAAAATTTTATTTCTATAGAAAATTTTGTAAAAATTTTATTTCTATAGAAAATTTTGTAAAAATTTTATTTCTATAAAAAAGTTTTTCAAAATATCATTTCTATAGAAAATTTTGTCAAAATTTTATTTCTATAAAAAATTTTGTCAACATTTTATTTCTATAGAAAACTTTGTCAAAATTTTATTTCTATAGAAAACTTTGTCAAAATTTTATTTCGATAGAAAATTTTGTCAATAGTTTATTTCTATAGAAAATTTTGTCAAAATTTTATTTCTATAGAAACTTTTGTCAAAATTTTATTTCCATAAAAAACATTTTCAAAATATCATTTCTATAGAAAATTTTGTCAAAATTTTATTTCTATAGAAAATTTTGTCAAAATTTTATTTCTATAAAAAAGTTTTTCAAAATATCATTTCTATAGAAAATTTTGTCAAAATTTTATTTCTATAAAAAACTTTTTCAAAATATCATTTCTATAGAAAATTTTGTCAAAATTTTATTTCTATTGAAAATTTTGTCAGAATTTTTTCTATAGAAAACTTTGTCAACATTTTATTTCTATAGAACTTTTTTAATTTTATTTCTATAGAAAATTTTGTCAATAGTTTATTTCTATAGAAAATTTTTTTTTAAATTTTATTTCTATAGAAAATTTTGTCAATATTTTTATTCTATCGAAAATTTTGTCAAAATGTTATTTCTATAGAAAATTTTGTCAAAATGTTATCTCTATAGAAAATTTTATCAAAATTTTATTTCTAAAGAAAAATTTATTTCTATAGAAAATTTTATTTCTATAGAAAATTTTGTAAAAATTTTATTTCTATAGAAAATTTTGTAAAAATTTTATTTCTATAAAAAAGTTTTTCAAAATATCATTTCTATAGAAAATTTTGTTAAAATTTTATTTCTATAGAAAATTTTGTCAAAATTTTATTTCTATAAAAAATTTTGTCAAAATTTTATTTCTGTAGAAAATTTTGTCAATAGTTTATTTCTATAGAAAACTTTGTCAAAATTTTATTTCTATAGAAAAATTTTGTCAATAGTTTATTTCTATAGAAAATTTTGTCAAAAGTTTATTTCTATTGAAAATTTTGTCAAAATTTTATTTCTATAGAAAATTTTGTCAATATGTTATTTCTATAGAAAATTTTGTCAAGCATACTTTTCCTCTGTTGGTTAAGCTACACATGTAGTTAAGTCAATGCATGACTTTAAGCTGAGATCAAAAACAACAATAACGATTGAAGAGAAGCCAACAATAACAAAAAAAAAATTATTTGTATAGAAAATTTTGTCAAAATTTTATTTCTATTGAAAATTTTGTCAGAATTTTTTCTATAGAAAACTTTGTCAACATTTTATTTCTATAGAACTTTTTTAATTTTATTTCTATAGAATTTTTTTTTTAAATTTTATTTCTATAGAAAATTTTGTCAATATTTTTATTCTATCGAAAATTTTGTCAAAATGTTATTTCTATAGAAAATTTTGTCAAAATTTTATCTCTATAGAAAATTTTATCAAAATTTTATTTCTAAAGAAAAATTTATTTCTATAGAAAATTTTATTTCTATAGAAAATTTTGTAAAAATTTTATTTCTATAGAAAATTTTGTAAAAATTTTATTTCTATAAAAAAGTTTTTCAAAATATCATTTCTATAGAAAATTTTGTTAAAATTTTATTTCCATAGAAAATTTTGTCAAAATTTTATTTCTATCAAAAATTTTGTCAACATTTTATTTCTATAGAAAACTTTGTCAAAATTTTATTTCTATAGAAAACTTTGTCAAAATTTTATTTCGATAGAAAATTTTGTCAATAGTTTATTTCTATAGAAAATTTTGTCAAAATTTTATTTCTATAGAAAGTTTTGTCAAAATTTTATTTCCATAAAAAACATTTTCAAAATATCATTTCTATAGACAATTTTGTCAAAATTTTATTTCTATAAAAAAGTTTTTCAAAATATCATTTCTATAGAAAATTTTGTCAAAATTTTATTTCTATAAAAAACTTTTTCAAAATATCATTTCTATAGAAAATTTTGTCAAAATTTTATTTCTATAGAAAATTTTGTCAAAATTTTATTTCTATGGAAAATTTTGTTAAAATTTTATTTCTAAAGAAAATTTTGTCAAAATTTTATTTCTATTGAAAATTTTGTCAATAGTTTATTTCTATAGAAAATTTTGTCAGAATTATATTTCTATAGAAAATTTTGTCAGAATTTTATTTGTATAGAAAATTTTGTCAATAGTTTATTTCTATAGAAAATTTTGTCAAAATTTTATTTCTGTAGAAAATTTTGTCAATAGTTTATTCCTATAGAAAATTTTGTCCGAATTTTATTTCTATAGAAAACTTTGTCGACATTTTATTTCTATAGATTTTTTTTTTCATTTCATTTCTATAGAAAATGTTGTCAATAGTTTATTTCTATAGTAATTTTTTTTAAATTTTGTTTCTATAGAAAATTGTCAATATTTTTGTTCTATCGAAAATTTTGTCAAAATTTTATTTCTATAGAAAATTTTGTCATAAATTTTATTTCTATAGAAAATTTTGTCATCTTTTTTTCTGTAGAAAATTTTGTCAAAATTTTATTTCTATAGAAAATGTTGATGATCATGTTTCCCAAGTTAACTGAAATATTTTCAGTTAACTTGGGAAACATGTACGATAAAATGGAATATTTTGTCGTACACTAAGGAAAATTAGCTGTCTTTCATTGTTTTTTCACATGGAATTTCCATATATAGGGACTTAGATGAGTTGTTTATTGTTTATCGTCTGGCGAATATTGTCACCTCATACAATGTTTACTTAGTGATATAATGTGCAGTTTTCTCCATTGATATCATATCAGAATGGAATAGAGCAATCAGTTAGTTAAAGCAATGCATAATGGGACTGATTTAGTTTTAAGTGCATACAGAAATAATTATCTCCAATATTTTTAAAAATTAAAATCTTCATCAAAATGGAAAATTATCTGTAAAAAAATTTACTCAATTTTAAATTTAACAAAAAACAAAATCTATAAAAATTCCAATTTTGAGGAAATTTTGGCATAACATCCATGATCGTGGATATCTAAACCAAATTTTTAGTAAACACTTTTTTTATCCTTTTTGAAAAAAATTTTAGTGATATTGTTTTTTGTGTGTGTGTTTTTTTTTTTGGTTTCTTTTAAAAATTTAGTTGAAGCAACTATAGTTTTTTGAATATTTTTTTGTACTTGTAATGAATTTTTATTTGAAAAAAAAAATATATTTTTCTATGGGTGTTCATGTGATCCATTACAAGGGAAGGTTTTCAAAGACAATTTTTGTATAAGATCAATGGAAACCAATACTAGCTCTATCCAGACTTTTGCTTCATTTAATGTAATGCCACTTGACCCATTGTGCAGTGATTTATTAGTGTTAGGTACCCCTTTCTCTTACCTTCTCAAAATATGTATAACTTTGATTCCGAGAAGTTAGAGGCGACCGCTGTTTTAATTGGTACCACTAAAAAGGTATTAAATTATAAATTTTCTCTTCAACTGTTGACAATTGTTTTTGTTTTGTTTTTGTACTGCACTAAAAGGGACAACAACTAATAACGTTGGGTATTTGCAAGAAGTATAGTAATTGTTTATCTAGAACATTCCAATAAATCGCATTTCGATTTTATTGAGTTTCGATATAATTTTCAATATTTTGTAGTGAATTTGTTTTAGTAATATATCAAGGTTTTTTTTTATAAAGCCCTAATAGGAGATACGACCTATATATCAATTGATTTAAGTAAAAACTTGTAAAACTATTGTCAATTGCGTAGCGTATTCCCATTTTAATAGAACGCAATTTGCAATTAATTTTAAGATCGTTTTAAGAGCATGTCCAATTGATTGCTGTTTGCCTCAATTCGATTCGATTCACTTCATTCCACTTTGTGTGAGCTAAAATATGTAGTTTATGTTGTGAATAATAAAAATAAAATCTATACTTCCATGTCCGTCTCAAAAAACATTGCGACTAGTAATTTTCACTTGAAGGCAATTTTAGCCCATTAAAAGTAATCTTCTTTGATCGAAACAAACTGTAGTCCAACTGTGCCATATCGTGGAGCCATCTAAAGTTCTCTATAACTAGATATAAAATTTTACAAAATTTTTTATAGAAATAAAATTTTGACAAAATTTTCTATAGAAATAAAATTTTGACAAAATGTTTTATAGAAATAAAATTTTGACAACATTTTCTATAGAAATAAAATTTTGACAAAATTTTCTATAGAAATAAGTTGACCAAATTTTCTATAGAAATGAAAAATTTCTATGGAAATAAATATTTGATAAAAAATTTCTATGGAAATAAAATTCTGACAAAATTTTCTATAAAAATAAAATTTTGAGAAATAATTCTATAGAAATAATATTTTGCAAAATTTTCTATAGAATTAAAAAATGTCTATGGAAATAACATTTTTATAAAAAATTTCTATGGAAATAAAATTTTGACAAAATTTATTAAAGAAATAAAATTTTGACAAAATTTTCTATAGAAACAACATTTTGACAAAATTTTCTATAAAAAAAATTTTACCAAATTTTCTATAGAAATAATTTTTTAGAAAATTTTCTATAGAAATAAAATGTTGACAAAATGTTTTATCAAAGTAAAATGTTCACAAAATTTTCTATAGAAACCAAATTTTGACAAAATTGTTTAAAGAAATAAAATTTTGACAAATTTTTCTATAGAAAACAAAAGTTTACACAAAATTTGCTATAGAAATAAAATGTTGACAAAATTTTCTACAGAAATAAAATTTTTATAAATTTTTCTATCGAAAACAATAATTTTGGCAAATTTCTTTATAGAAATCAAATGTTGACAAAATTTTCTATAAAAATAAAATTTTGACAAAATATTCTACAGAAATAAAATTTTGACAAAATTAAAAAAAAAAAAATTCACAAAATTTTCTATAGAAATAAAATATTGACAACAGTTTCTATAGAAATAAAATTTTCTATGGAAATACAATTTTGCCAAAATTTTCTATAGAAATAAATTTTTGACAAAAATGTTTACGGATATAAAATTGTGACAAAATTTGCTATAGGAATAAAATTTTGACAACATTTTCTTTAAAAATAAAATTTTGACAAAATTTTCTATGGAAATAAAAGTTTGACAACATTTTCTATAGGGATAAACTTTTGACGGAATTTTAATAGAAATAAAATTTTGACAAAATTTTATAAAAAAAAAAAATTTTCACAAAAATTTCAATAGAAATAAAATTTTCACAAAATTTTCTATAGAAATAAGATTTTGACAAAATTTTCTTTAGAAATAAATTTGACAAAATTCTCTATAAAAATAAAATGTTGACAAAATTTTCTACAGAAATAAAAAGTTGACAAAATTTTCTACAGAAATAAAATTTTGACAAAATTTTCTAAAAATAAATAAAACTTGTATAGAAACAACGTTTTGACAAAATTTTCCATCAAAAAAAAATTGACACAATTCTCCATCAAAATAAAATTTTGACAACATTTTCTATGGAAATACAATTTTGATAAAATTTTCTATAGAAATAAAATTTTGATAAAATTTTTTACGGATATAAAATTGTGACAAAGTTCTCTATAGGAATAAAATTTTGACAAAATTTTCTTTAAAAATAAAAGTTTGACTCAAGTTTTTATGGAAATAAAATGTTGATAACTTTTTCTATAGAAATAAAAATTTGATTAAATTTTCTATAGAAATAAAATTTTGACAAAATTTTCTATATGAATAAACTTTTGACGGAATTTTTAATAGAAATAAAATTTTGACAAAATTTTATAAAAAAAATAAAATTTTCACAAAAATTTCAGTAGAAATAAAAGTTTTACAAAATTTTCTATAGAAATAAATTTGACAAAATTCTCTATAGAAATAAAATGTTGACAAAATTTTCTATAGAAATAAAATTTTGACAAAATTTTCTATAGAAATAAAATGTTGACAAAATTTTCTATAGAAATAAAATGTTGAAAACATTTTCAACAGAAATAAAGTTTTGACAAAATTTTCTAAAAATAAATAAAACTTGTATAGAAACAACGTTTTGACAAAATTTTCCATCAAAAAAAATTGACACAATTTTCCACCAAAATAAAATTTTGACAACATTTTCTATGGAAATACAATTTTGATAAAATTTTCTATAGAAATAAAATTTTGACAAACATTTTTAAGGATATAAAATTGTGACAAAATTTTCTATAGGAATAAAATTTTGACAAAATTTTCTTTAAAAATAAAAGATTGACTCAATTTTTTATGGAAATAAAATGTTGATAACTCTTTCTATAGAAATAAAAATTTGAGTAAATTTTCTATAGAAATAAAATTTTGACAAAATTTTCTATATGAATAAACTTTTGATGGAATTTTTAATAGAAATAAAATTTTCACAAAATTTTCTATAGAAATAAGATTTTGACAAAATTATATAGAAATAAATTTGACAAAATTCTCTATAGAAATAAAACGTTGACAAAATTTTCTACAGAAATAAAATTTTGACAAAATTTTCCAAAAATAAATAAAACTTGTCTAGAAACAACGTTTTGAAAAAATTGTCCATCACAAAAATTGGCACAATTTTCCATTAAAATAAAATTTTGACAACATTTTCTATGGAAATACAATTTTGATAAAAATTTTTTTGACAAAATTTTCTTTAAAAATAAAAGATTGGCTCAATTTTTTATGGAAATAAAATGTTGATAACTTTTTCTATAGAAATAAAAATTTTATTAAATTTTCTATAGAAATAAAATTTTGACAAAATTTTCTATATGAATAATCTTTTGACGGAATTTTTAATAGAAATAAAATTTTGACAAAATTTTATAAAAAAAATCAAATTTTCACAAAATTTTCTAAAGAAATAAGATTTTGACAAAATTTTCTATAAGAATAAATTTGACAAAATTCTCTATAGAAATAAAATGTTGACAAAATTTTTTATAGAAATAAACTGTTGACAAAATTTTGTAGAGAAATAAAATTTTGACAAAATTTTCTATAGAAATAAATTTTTAACAAAATTTTCTAAAAATAAATAAAACTTGTATAGAAACAACGTTTTGACAAAATTTTCCATCAAAAAAAAATTGACACAATTTTCCATCAAAATAAAATTTTGACAACATTTTCTATGGAAATACAATTTTGATAAATAAAATGTTGATAACTTTTTCTATAGAAATAAAAGTTTGACTCAATTTTTTATGGAAATAAAATGTTGATAACTTTTTCTATAGAAATAAAAGTTTGATTAAATTTTCTATAGAAATAAAATTTTCACAAAATTTTCCAGAATAATAAAATGTTCACAAAAATTTTCTATAGGAATAAAAATTTTGAGAAAATTTTATATAGAAAACAAAACTTTTGACAAATTTTTTTATAGAAAACCAAAGAGTTTTGTTTGTTATTGTTGGGTTCTCTTCAATCATTATTGTTGTTTTTGATTTCAGCTTAAAACCATGCATTGACTAAACTACAAGTGTAGTTTAACCAACAGAGGAAAAGTATGCTTGTCAAATTTATTTGGACAAAGCCCTATAGACTGCAAGATGGTTGGATGTACAGCTGTTTCGGAAGTACCACATTACTCATCAGCATCCTCTACTTGCAGCAAAACTATCAACCAATTATCAAAATAAATTCGGGTAATTCACTCAACCCAAAGTGAACTACACTTGAACCTTCCGAAAAAAGGTTTGATAGTCGGCTACTGCCTAAACAAATTTGCAAGCATATCTCTTTTCCTTTGCCAAACTCAAATCATCGATTTGAATGTAGTTGGCTGGGTTTGTTTTTGAGCGTGCTTCCTCTATCTTCATTCGTTTTGTTTGCTATTGTTGGTTTCTCTTCAATCATTATTGTTGTTTTTGATTTCAGCTTAAAACCATGCATTGCCTAAACTAAAAGTTTACCTTAACCAACAGAAGAAAAGTATGCTTGTAAAATTTATTTACTTTTCCTCTGTTGGTTGAGTGAATTACCCGAATTTATTTTGATAATTGGTTGATAGTTTTGCTGTAAGTAGAGGATGCTAATGAGGAATGTGGTAATTCCGAAACAGCTGTACATCCAACCATCTTGTAGTCTATAGGGCTTTGCCCAAATAAATTTGACAATCATACTTTTCCTCTGTTGGTTAAGCTACACTTGTAATTTAGTCAATGCATGGGTTTAAGCTGAAATCAAAAACAACGAAAACCAAAAAGATTTGACAAAATTTTCTATAGAAATAAAATGTTTCTTTTTTATATAATTTTTTATAAAAATAAAATTTTGATAAAATTTTTCTTAAAAAAATTAAATTTTCTATAGAATACAATTTTAAAATGTTTGCATTTTTGGCTCGAGTGCCAACCGTAATATGTACTTGATTGAAAAAATATATAACGAAATATATAATTTTTTAATCTTGTATGGTATTTTCAGTCTTAATCAAATTCCTTTTCCTCGCTATACAATGGTGAATGTTTATATATTCATCATAATTTTGTGTACCTCATTAATAACAGCAATACAATGTAGTGTCAAAGTTAAGATACATAGGCTAACGCGGAGAGAGGAAAAGCTTTTTGCACCAATCTAATGGATAATCTCAAACCCACCAACTACTAAAATGCACCGGCTAACCGTATGAAACACAAGATTATTACCCACACACAAAATATCACACATACACACAGCCATCTATCATAGCTCTCAAATTAGACATTGAAACAAGAACAAGGCAATTCTCTTACTACATCAGTTTGTTTTTTTTTCATCTCGTGTTAGAAACCACAAAACAAATACCAATGAAAAAAATGCATCAAGAACAAGGTGTGAAATGTGTACTCTCAAATAGCGAAAAAAAAGAGTTGTTGGCTGTTAATTTTTCAAGTGCAATGTTGTATGGTAGTGAGAGTGTAGTGGTATATGATTGAACATGGCATTGGGCACTAGGGTATGGCAGAGTGCAGTAACTGTGAGTGTAAAGTCTCTGAAACTGCTTTAACATTTTTATAGTTGTTGTATGTCGCCGCCATCATATAAATGCAGTAGCAGATTCATAGTCATACGTTGCTGCGCTGTAATTCTGATGTTTTATTATATGACCGAGTGGCTAGCTGTTGGCTTCTTGCCTGGCATGTGTAACTGAAACCAACACTACTACTACATAGAATTTTCCCCATCCTCTTACTACTAAACGATCCTATAGAAAGGGTAGTTCATTGACCGACTACACGTGCCGTTAAAAATGTTGATGTCGAAAACTCTTGCACTGCCTCATGCATTTTTTTCATTCGCCCAATGCATTGCTTGGTTGATGAGAGAGAGAGAGTATCTGAGAGAAAATGATTGTGTGAAATTGTTAATGCAAGTGTGTTGGCTGTTGGTGGTGTTGTGATTGCATTTCTTGAGTTTATCTCTTTTCTCTTTATTCCCCTTGTATGAATTCGGCACTCTATGTGAATGACGTCATTAGCCTGAAATGTTGAAAACTCGAGCACAGCCTCATATGGTGGTGCAGTTATGTTGCTTCTTGACGCTGAAAAAGCAACATCGTGCAACCAAAAATATCGGAGAGGCCATGACAATGGAAATGCTCCAAAGCCTAGGAAAGAAGTGTAAAGTGTAAATGGAAACTTTCAACCATAACCATTGTGGGCTATTCCTGTGCACATAGAATTGCATTACTTATCTTCCTTGTTGTTATGGCTATCATTCATGTTGTGTGCGGGAGATATATTTGCATTATTTTTCTCAATGGTTTCCATGGTGTTATGTGTCATGGAATTAATTGTCATCTCATGTGTGTGGTATTTTGAAGCTCGTGTGCTTTTAATTTTCATTCCTGTTTGTGTTTTTATTGCATCTCATTTGTTACTTTGACAACAAAGTGCGGGAATCTGTGATCTTTTGTGTTTGTCTTTTTCCATTTTATTTAATGTTAATGCCCATTCATATAAATAATTTTATTTCAGCAGATGATTTTAAATTTCAATTTTTATTACGGTCGGTTTATCACCACAGACCATCGTCTAGAAAAAATGATGTGAATGTCTCATATGGATAGATCTATTGTATATGTATGAGTATCCTTGAAGAGGAGTTTAGAGTATCATTGGGCCTTGAGAAGGTGTGTTGGGTATCATTGGGCCTCGAGGAGGAGTTTAGGGTATCATTGGGTTTTGAAGAGGAGTTTAGATGATTTAAGGGGAATGTGACAGCTGCATTAGTTATAGAAAACTACAATGGACCGGATAGATCAGACAATAGCGGATAGGTCAGTTGAAAATTTGGATAGCCCTGAAGACGAGTTTAGGGTATCTTTTGTTCTTGAAGAATAGTTTTGGATAACATTAAGCCATGAGAAGGCAGTAGTACAATCCCAATAACATATTTCTCCAAAGGATTAATGGTAGAAAGATAGAGCAAATAAATGATTTGAACATGATATGCAATACATATCAGGGTAGCTGATATGTAATGCAACAAATTAAAGCGCTATATTTTTTTATTTATATATTTTTTAAATTTTATTGTTCAAAAGCAAAAATGTCGGAAATAACATTAATCAGTTTAAAATTGTTATAATTGGCTACCTTAGGCACAAACTATGACACTCAAACGACTAACAAGGCCATCACACGCTGCACAAAAGTGGTTCTGCGGTATTTCAGCCCATTCCCGGCAATGCGACGTCTTGAGATGATCGACATTTTGGTTTTGTTAGTACCAATCTTACTCTCCAAAATTCCAACTGATACGAATATAGCAGTTTTTCCCTTCATTTAGAATCGTTGATTATCATTAGAAGTAACTGAGAGGAACTCTGTTTACCTGCTATAGAAAATTGACATTGACATATTTGCATATTTTTAGGCGTTAGTAGCATTTGCTTGAATATTAGGATAACTTTGCTCTCACTTTGGAAATAACTGAGAGTAAAACTGTTGCCTACTTTTAGGCATTACTATGTAAATTTGCCATATTTGTTAATTTCAGGAGTTATATCTTGCCCACGGTTGCCAAAAATAATCTACCAAAATTTGAAGAACATTTTAACAAAAAACTACCAAATAAAAAAATCAAATTGTTGTGTGTAATTATAGGAATGTTTCTTCACGTGTTTTATCATATTATTTTAATAATAGCGAAAACTTATTTGAGTGTATCAATAAAGGGTGATACGGTCAAAATTTGGTCAATATAAACTTGACGTATTTCTTTCAATTTTGCATTTAAAAAAACCTGAACACCCCTCATTTTGAAGGTGTGTGTGTGTAGAATGTTGCTCCTATTTTGATTTTGGAATTCACTCTTCAGTTGTCAAAATGCCGTCCAAGCAAGAAGAGCAGCGTATCAAAATTTTGCTCGCGCATCGCGAAAATCCGAGCTACTCGCACGCAAAGCTGGCAAAATCGCTAAAAGTTGCCAAATCAACCGTTACAAATGTAATTAAAGTGTTTGGGGAACGTTTGTCGACAGCCAGGAAGTCTGGATCGGGGGGAAATCGAAAACCGGAAGCCGCTGAGACGACAAAGAGAGTTGCCGGTAGTTTCAAGCGAAACCCTAACCTCTCTCTCCGAGATGCCGCAAATAAGCTGGGTGTATCGTCTACAACCGTGCATCGAGCCAAAAAACGAGCCGCACTATCGACTTACAAGAAGGTAGTGACTCCAAATCGCGATGATAAACAAAATACGACGGCCAAAGCGCGATCCCGGAGGATGTACACCACGATGCTGACGAAGTTTGACTGCGTGGTAATGGACGACGAAACCTACATCAAAGCCGACTACAAGCAGCTTCCGGGCAGGAGTTTTATACGGCAAAAGGAAGGGGAAAGGTAGCAGATATTTTCAAGCTCATAAAACTTTCAAAGTTCGCAAAGAAATATCTGGTTTGGCAAGCCATCTGTACCTGTGGCTTGAAAAGCAGCATTTTCATAGCTTCCGGGACTGTCAACCAAGAAATTTACGTGAAAGAGTGTTTGAATAAACGTCTGCTGCCTTTCCTGAAGAAACACGGTTGTTCCGTACTGTTTTGGCCGGATTTGGCATCTTGCCATTACGGTAAAAAGGCCATGGAGTGGTACGCCGCCAACAATGTGCAGGTGGTTCCCAAGGACAAGAACCCTCCCAACACGCCAGAGCTCCGCCCAATTGAGAAATACTTGGCTATTGTCAAGCGGAACCTAAAGAAGAACAAAAAACTGCTAAGGACGAGCAGCAGTTCAAGGCAAACTGGCTTTCTGCGGCGAAGAAGGTGGACAAGGTGGCTGTACAAAATCTGATGGCAGGTGTCAAGCGTGAGGCCCGGCAATTCGGATTTGGAAAACCGAAAGCCTAACTGAATGTTTTTCCTGAATTTTATACTAATTGAACTTGAAAAAGAAATTTAATTTGATTTTTTAAATAAACGATTTCACCGATTTACACGCGTTTTCCCTTGACCCAATTTTGACCGTATCACCCTTTAGGCATTGAGAAAAAAATAAAATTTTTAAAGTTCTTTACAAAAAATGTATTTTAGAAAATCTGGAAAAAAATTAATTCCTATAATTTTTTTTTTTTTAATTTTGTGAAAATTTTATTTCTATAGAAAATTTTGTGAAAACTTTATTTCTATAGAAAATTTCGTCAAAATTTTATTTCTATAGAAAATTTTGTGAAAACTTTATTTCTATAGAAAATTTCGTCAAAATTTTATTTCTATAGAAAATTTTGTGAAAACTTTATTTCTATAGAAAATTTCGTCAAAATTTTATTTCTATAGAAAATTTTGTCAAATTTTATTTCTATAGAAAATTTTGTCAAATTTTATTTCTATAGAAAATTTTGTCAAAAATTTATTTCTATAAAAAATTTTGTCACAATCTTATTTCTATAGAAAATTTTGTCAAAATTTTATTTCTATAGAAAATTTTGTCAAAATTTTATTTCTATAGATAATATTGTGAAAATTTTATTTCTGTAGAAAAACTTTTCAAAATTGTATTTCTATAGAAAATTTTGTCAAAATTTTAATTCTGTAGAAAATTTTGTCAAAATTTTATTTCTATAGAAAATTTTGTCAAAATTTTATTTCTATAGAAAATTTTGTAAAAATTTTAATTCTATAAAAAATTTTGTTAAAATTTTATTTCTCTAGAAAATTGACATTGACATATTTGCATATTTTTAGGCGTTAATAGCATTTACTTGAATATTGGGATAACTTTGCTCTCACTTTGGAATTAACGGAGAGTAAAACTGTTGCCTACTTTTAGGCATTACTATGTAAAATTGCCATATTTGTTAATTTCAGGGGTTATATCCTACCCTCCAGAGTCGATCTAGCCCTTGCTGTCTGTCCGCCCGTCTGTCCATGTATTTGTTGTTCTCAAGATTCCGATCGCAATTATTAAGCGATTTTGATGAAATTTGGTATATGGCATTTTGTGGTACAAGGACGAACGCTATTGAATTTGAAAGAAATCGGATCAAATTAAGATATAGCTCCCATATATATGTATCAAATTAAGATATAGCTCTCATATATGGGGTACCGTTGCGCTTTTCTACAAACGGATCGTCATCAATTTTGCAAAAAAAAAATAATCTTCTTCATCACCTGTCAATCTTCTTCTATAGAAAATTTTGTGAAAACTTTATTTCTATAGAAAATTTCGTCAACATTTTATTTCTATAGAAAATTTTGTCAAATTTTATTTCTATAGAAAATTTTGACAAAATTTTATTTCTATTGAAAATTTTGTCAAAATTTTACTACTATAGAAAATTTTGTCAAAAGTTTACTTCTAAAGAAAATTTTGTCAAAATTTTATTGCTATATAGAAAATTTTGTCTAAATTTTATTTTGATAGAAAATTTTGTCAAAATTTTATTTCTGTAGAACATTTTGTCAAAATTTTATTTCTATAGAAAATTTTGTTAAAATTTTATTTCCATAGAAAATTTTGTTAAAATTTTATTTCTATAGAAAATTTTGTCAAAAAATTATTTCTATACAAAATTTTCTCAAAATTTTATTTCTATAGAAAATTCTGTCAAAATTTTATTTTTACAGGAAATTTGTCAAGTACCTATTAGTTGGAGAGGAATATTTTGCGAAATCCACCAAAACATCAAGAATTCTACCAATCTACCAAACAATAAAAAAAATCTACCATTTTTTGTAGAATTATACCGACCGTGGCAACTATGATCCTGACCCCATACTGGTTTTTGGGTTACAACAAGAACTCAGAATTTAAACCTCTTTAGTGTATCCTTTGATTTATTTATTTCATATTTTTGTCCATGTACTTTCCACATGTCTACATTTTTGTTCTTCGCCATGATTCACTTTAATTTCACTTTTGTGTTGTTCTCAAATCATCATCACTTCATAGATTGGTATTGTTTTAATTAAATTTTGTATTTTTTTATTAACCACTAAAATAACATCGTCCACGTCATTTAAATGCGCATGTTCGAGACCACATTAACGATCATGTTGACAATGAAAATGTTTTAATGGCTCATTTTTAAATATGCAATGTGGCAATAATTGTGCGACACCCTCACCGTTGAGAACGAGATTTAAACAAACAAAAAGGTGTGATTGTCTTCTTGCAATATCTGTGACCCTAGAAGGGCCTATGACCTTAGAAACTTCTATATGTAAAATAATAGTTTTAATTAATGTGGTATACCCGAGCTGGGATAGCATCTAGATTTTGGCCTTCTAAGCATACTTTTCTCATCTTCTCTCATCGTCACCTATGGGTGGTGATCTTCCACCAAGCACATCGCTATAGCGGTGGTCATCAACATTGCCTCTACTGATAGTTGTGGCTCATTCACACAATTTTTTTCTGATTCAATCACGAAATTAATTGATCCACTTAATTTTTTAATTGAAATGTCTTCAATCACAGAAATGATAGTATCAATTAAAAAATTAATTAAAGGTCAATAAAAAAATTAATTGATACTATAATTTTTATACCCTGCGCCACACTGTGGAACAGGGTATTATAAGTTAGTGCACATGGTGTCTTTGGCAATAATGCTCAGGGTGGGTCCCTGAGTCGATATAACCATGTCCGTCTGTCTGTCCGTCTGTTCGTCCGTCCGTCTGTCTGTGAACACATTTTTGTGATCAAAGTCTAGGTCGCAATTTAAGACCAATCGCCTTCAAATTTAGCACATGTTCCTAATTTGGGTCAGAATAGAACCCTATTGAGTTTGGAAGAAATCGGTTCAGATTTAGATATAGCTCCCATATATATCTTTCGCCCGATATGCACTAATATGGACCCAGCAGCCAGAGTTTTATACCGATTTGCTTGAAATTTTGTACAAACATAAAACTTAGTCGTATAGTCAAGTGTGCCAAATTTGATTGAAATCGGTTCAGATTTAGATGTAGCTCCCATATATATCTTTCGCCCGATATGGACTAATACGGTCCCAGAAGCCAGAGTTTTACCCCAATTTGGTTGAAATTTTGCACAGAGAGTACAATTAGTAGTGTAGTTAAGTGTGCCAAATTTGATTGAAATCGGTTCAGATTTAGATATAGCTCCCATATATGTGTTTTTCTGATTTCGACAAAAATGGTCAAAATACCAAAATTTTCCTTGTAAAATCACTACTGCTTAGTCGAAAAGTTGTAAAAATGACTCTAATTTTCCTAAACTTCTAATACATATATATCGAGCGATAAATCATAAATAAACTTTTGCGAAGTTTCCTTAAAATTGATTTATTTTGTAGATTTGGCATCTTTGGTTTAAGGTGTTGCTTTTTTTTTTTGAATTAAGAAAAGTTTTTTACTCTGGATTTTTAAATTGAAATTTTGGTTATTGCATCCAAGTCAAAGATGCAGCTCCGAGGGGTGATAAGGTCCCTGTGGGTTTTTGTGGACGGGTATTCATTCATTGCCTTACTTCAAAGGCATACTATTTTATTTGAGGAAAGCAAATTTGAAATATGTGTGTCCTAAATTTAAATAAATAAAATGTTTAAACAAAATTTCTTTAGTTTAGAGAAATTTGTCCGCAATATTATGTAAATTGAGGCTACATAATCTGTTATATTTAGTTGGACAACATTTTTTTCCAGTGTATAACGTCATAGTAATAACTTTCATTTATAGGCATCTTAATTATAATTTATTGAAAATTTTCGATTTATTACAATTTTAAATTGAAATCTATATCTGGAGCTAGTAAATTTTCCTATACCTAGAAATTGTTCTCGAGACATTTGATAAACCGGTTAATCTATAAGATGCGTCGCTTTTGATATGTAGCAGATAATAAAAGTTGGCTATACTACAGTATAGAGAAGGTCATTACTCTCATTTAGATGAAATGTAAATGGCTTCGATGAATTGCAATTTTTGCGTTGCATTAAGAGTACGTGGGTTCAATAGGGGAAGTTTGATTTTTGAACACGGAACATTTGGATGTGTGGGATAAACTCGGCGTCTGAATGAATCGAAGAAGATAGCGATGCAGGGATAGATATTTTATACTCTAAACCACATACACTCAAAAAAAGTTTACTTGGATCCAAAGATTTTGACCTTCCTTTAAGGATTTTGGTGCTAATAAGGAAATTTTTTGCGACCTATCTGGCTTTAAATCTAGGATCTATATAATTAAAATTAGGATACAGATCTCATTTATAGAATTTTCATTATATTTTTCCAGTATATTAATAAAGCTATTCACGTACAAACAAATGTCAGTTTAAAACTCCAAATTATGACGGATACTTCGAAGTAAAAAATATTTTCTTAATTCCTAAAAAACTTTAAACCAAAGATGCCAAATCCTCAAAATAAATCTTAGCCTATATTTGAAGCGTTTTTATCTTCAATCTAAAGATTCAATATTTCAGTTAATTTAAGGACGATTTCTCTGAATAAACAATGTGTTTCTTTACTTTAAGGAAATTTTGCCTAAGTTTAAAGACATGAAACTTTAACGAAGGAACGAAAATTTTCAAAATGTATGTCCTAAATTTAATGAAAAAATAGTGTGTAAATTGCGCATCCTAAAATTGAGCCTGCGTAATCTTTAATATCACGAAAATATTTTTTTCAGTGTAGTGGTCAGGGTATAATAACTTTGATCGGCCAAAAAATGTGCCTAGCAGAAATATTGATTTTAGACCCCATCATTTACGAACCGAGCCACCGTGGTGCAATGGTTAGCATGCCCGCCTTGCATACACAAGGTCGATTCCTGCTTCGACCGAACACCAAAAAGTTTTTCAGCGGTGGATTATCCTACCTCAGTAATGCTGGTGACATTTCTGAGGGTTTCAAAGCTTCTCTAAGTGGTTTCACTGCAATGTGGAACGCCGTTCGGACTCGGCTATAAAAAGGAGGTCCCTTGTCATTGAGCTTAACATGGAATCGGGCAGCACTCAGTGATAATAGAGAAGTTCATCAATGTGGTATCATAATGGACTGAATAGTCTAAGTGAGCCTGATACATCGAGCTGCCACCTAACCTAACCTTGTCTAATATATACCACGTATGGACTAACTCACAATTTAGAAAACGATGTTAAGAAGTTTTAAGATACCACAATCCAAGTAATTCGATTGTGGATGACCGTCTTTAGTAGAAATTTCTACGCAATCCATGGTCGAGGGTACATAGGATTCGGCCTGGCCGAACTTACGGCCGTATATACTTGTTTTATAGTCACTTAGTCTTCCGAGTTTGATTAAAAAATTAATTGTGTCAATTAATATTTTCAATTAAAAAACAAGTATAAACGGCCGTAAGTTCGGCCAGGCCGAATCTTATGTACCCTCCACCATGGATTGCGTAGAAACTTCTACGAAAGACTGTTATACACAATCGAATTACTTGGGTTGTGGTATCTTAAATCGTTTTCTAAATTGTGAGTTAGTCCACACGTGGTATTTATTAGACAAAAAGGTGTGTAAGTCTACAAATAATTACGAATCGATATGGACTTTTGCACGGTACGTAGGGAGCCAGAATAGAAATATGGGGGTCGTTTATATGGGAGCTATATACAATTATGCAAGGCCGTATTCAGGGGGGGGGGGTGAGGGGGATCAAACCCCCCCCCCGAAACGAATGAATATTTTTATATAAATAAATATATATTTTTAGCTGCATAGAAAAATCTTATCGAAGATGTTGAAGAAAAGCGGGGGGTTTTATTTTGAAAAACGCTTACCTATAAAACTTGCACAAATCACGGTCAAAAAAAACAAATTGTTTTTGTTCTCATTTTTGGAAAATGTCTTTCTGCTTTTTATTTGTGTTTGTTGTTCTTTTTGTGAACATGACTCGCTTTGTTTGGCTAGAGCAACAACAACGAAACAGCCAAACACACATGTGTAAATGAAATGGCGCAAAACCTGCGAAAAGAACCTGCCTAATTCAGCGATGAAAGCACTTGGAGAGTGCAATAAAGAGATATTTCCAAACGTGCATATTCTTTTAAAAATTTTGGTCACTTTGCCAGTTACTCAGGGATGGAAAATACAATTT
This sequence comes from Haematobia irritans, assembly GCF_050003625.1. Classification (NCBI taxonomy): domain Eukaryota; kingdom Metazoa; phylum Arthropoda; class Insecta; order Diptera; family Muscidae; genus Haematobia; species Haematobia irritans. The sequence goes on from NC_134398.1 coordinate 42,498,500, forward strand.
TTAAGAAAGTACAAAAAAGGTATTTTTTGAGCGGAAAGGTACTTTTTACTAAATTTCAACAAAAATTTCACTGGAAAATTATTGTCAAGAGACTAAATTTTAAAGAAAATAAAATTTTGACAAAATTTTCTATATAAATAAAATTTTGCAAAAAATTTCTATAGAAATAAAATTTTGCAAAAAAAAATGTTGCAAATTTTTTTCTATAGAAATAAAATTTTGCAAAAATTTCCTATAGAAATAAAATTTGTACAAAATTTTAAATTGAAATAAAATTTTGACAAAATTTTCTATAAAAATAAAATTTTGCAAAAATTCTATATAGAAATAAAATTTTGACAACATTTTCTACCGAAATAAAAAATCGATAATATAGAATCGCATTCTTTGTTCGACTAAAACATTCTTGAAGTTCAATAAAATCCTGTTTTTGACTATGTCTTTCACAAAATCGAGATTTTCTTCCCATATGAACATGTCTGTTTTGCCATATTTGTAAAAGACTATTAGCAAATAAGGTTGATAAAGACTTTATCAAAATATTAAAATATTTTGTCAAAGCTATTGTACCATAAATCTGATATCGACTCAAAAATGTCTACACAAAAGGTACTAAATCATTCGCGGGGGTACTACGGTACTGACCGGGGTGAAAAAGTATTGAAAAAAGTACTATAGTACTGCATTTTCCATCCCTGCAGTTACTACGTACTCATCCGAACTTTCATTTTCAACAATGAAGAGATTAAAGACGTATCTTAGAAATTCGACTAGCGAGAGTAGACTCAACGGATTGGCATTAATGTCGGTTCATCGCCGAATAAATGTGCCGACTGAAGAAGTAATTGATTTATTTGCTGCCCAAAAAGCCCGTCGGCTCAATTTAATATTATAAAAATATTGTATACATACCTATGCATAAATAAAATTTTCTACACATGAGATTATATGAATATATTGTTTTTTAAGTTGTACCCCCACCCCCCCCCCCCCCCCCCCCCCGAATTAAAATCCTGGCTACGGCCTTGCTCACGGTCGCCTAATTTTTGTCCAAATCTGGAAGGTGTTCACTTAACTTATGAGACCGGACACCTCCACGTTTGGTGTCCGGTTTTCAGAGTGTCCAAGTTTGAGAGGTTTCACTGTAGTCCCTACTAGAAGACAGATTTATTTCAATATTGATGATTTGAAAGAAAATCCATAGTAATGATATTTAGAACTAAACAAAAATCGTCTTAATTAAATCAATTAATTTATTAATTGAAATTTTTTTCAAATTCCATTAAGAGCATTATTGCAAAAAAAAATATTTTTGAGGTATTGGTTTCTGTGCTCTAAAAAATTCATTGTTTGATTTATTTCAATACCCATGAATTTAGCGAAAACCGATAATAGTTTTTACATACATATTTTTTTACAACAAAATGTTTGTTTTTTAGTCTGAATATATTGTTATGGTGACATGTGTCACATAGATTCAACAAAGACAATTTCAAATAGTTTTTAGTTGACACTTTGTTGTTCTCAATATTGTCTCATCGATAGAATATCAAACTCAAAGCAAATAAACTAAAAGGTTAAAAAGCTGAAACTAATGCCAATGAACGTATATAGCTGATATGAAAATACGTTTTAGGTTAATGTCCCCATAGGAATTAAAAACAAAAAATTATTTGCCATTTATGAAAGTGTTTAATTACGAATGCAATTATCATCTTCTGGAAAGTGAAATGACCTAAAAATTGTAATGTCCACTTAGAATCTATACAGAGAGAAAGTGAGGCAGAGAGACAGAGAGGGGGAATTTTATTACTTACACTGTTGGTTTTTTTTTTAAGCAGAGATGGGAAATCCTAAACAGCAATCTGGGAAAAAATCTTCAGATTAAAGAATGGATTTCAAGTTGAAAATTACTTTATTTTTGTGGTTACTTTTTATACCCTAAACCACATAGTTGTCAGGGTATAATAAAAATGTGCCTATCAGAAATATTTATGTTAGACCCCATAAAATATAAATAGCGATCGACTCAGAATTACCTCCAGAGTCGATTTAGTGCTTGGTGTCCATCCGTTTGTCTATCTGTCTGTCCATATATCCATGTATTTGTTGGTCGCAGGATTCTGGTCGCAATTATTAATCGATTTTGATGAAATTTGGTACAGGATGTTTTTTGGCTACAAGGATAAACGCTATTGAATTTGGAAGAAATCGGTATAAATTTATATGTAGCTCCCATATATATGTATCGCCCGATTTCGACAATTGGGGTCACGTTGCGTTTTTTTTACTAACCGATCGTCGTCAAATGTGGCACAAAGTAATCTTTTTCATCACCCTTCAAGTCTGAAAAATTTCAGATCATATATATGGTTAGGTTAGGTTAGGTTAGGTTAGGTTAGGTTAGGTTAGGTTAGGTTAGGTTAGGTTAGGTTAAAGTGGCAGCCCGATTAAATTTCAGGCTCAGTTAGACTATTCACTAAACATTTAACTAAAAGTACCTACACCCAAAGAAAAGTGGACTTCTAAAATCAAGTTTCAAATTCTTATTTTTAGCCTGAATTGGCACTTAAAATTTTAAGTACGCAAATACTAAGTTATACTCATATTAAGCACAAAGTGTGCTTGTTTGTGTAATTCAAGTACTTAAAGTTTAAATTAAGCTTGTTTTGGATTAAAACAAAAAAATTGTTACTTAATATGCCTCACTGACTTAGCTAATGAGAGCACAAAAAAGAGTTTTGTTCTCCTCGATGCTCTCACCGATTTTCAACCCCAAGAACTTTTTTGCTTGGAATGGTAGTGGCTTCCATTTCGTTTGCTATCTTAAGTCGACTATGGCTTAAAATAAGAAAAGTTTAACTTGATATTTTTATCGTTACACGTTCGGAGCATCGTGTGCTTCGGATGCTTTATCATGTATGAAACATTGTGGGTGTGTATTAGTGTAAGTTTTGATTTCGAATTTGTGTTTTTGGCGTCGCTTGCATTGTACTCGTGTATGCCAAATTATTTTAGTATTATTGTGTGCTTAGACCCTAAGTGACAGTGGAGTAGCTTTATAAATTATGAATAAAAAAAGTTGAGACAGCATACAAATATTTAAAAGGTAAGTAAAAATTAAGTTTATTAGTTTAAAATGGCTACTTGCCAATAAATATATATTTCATCATATTTAAATTGATTCTGCATATATCTATTAACAAACGTAGCGTCTATATACTAACAAAAAAAATTTTGTCATGCCGACTCAAAAGTCGTCACATCGTTTTATAGAAATAATTGTTATAATTATTTTATGTTTTGAAATATATTTTAAATAGAAAATAATACTTCTTGTTTTACAACCTCTACTTAATACCAAGGTGTGGAAGTTGAAATCCATGCGGAAATTTGTGAAAATAGGACGACGCGGCCCCTCCAAAAGTTCAACAAAAGAAACATCAGAAGTTATCAAATTGACAATTTCGTAAAAGGGGTGCTTGAACAGAGCGCCAATGGATTTGGCCGACATATGTGATAAGTGGAGGAAAACTTACAATTTAAAGCGACAAAGCCTACAAAAGTTGAATTCCTCTGAGTTTCTTGCTTCCTGGCCGAAGTTTTCTCCATGCTGATTTTGTAAATAAAAATACATAAATATAAATTTTTATATTTTATATTATTTTGTATATATTTATTTTTATTAATAACATATTTTTTGTACTTGAATCAATTGCCTATATTATAAATTTAGGTAACTACTTCTTTACCTAGGTGTATTATTTGTATAATGCAGTTTCTTATTTTACTTTTCATTACAAATGTATGTATCGATATGAAAAAGAATAATAAAAAATATTTTAAAAATATATGAACAAATTTTTCCTTTATGGGAATTAAGCGCACATTGAGATTAAAACAAGTACAAAGCACACTAAAATCAAGCGCATATAAAATAACATCGAATACGGTTCGGGATTAAATCAAGTACAGATCGTTCCTGAATCAAGAATAGTAGGATTATATTCAAGAATAAAAAAAGATTGATCCAAGCCAAGTTCAAACAAGTTCATTTTGGCTCTAGTTAAGCGCTATTGGGTTTAATGTAAGCTTAAATGCGGATTGAATCAAGTACAGATTAGGATTAAATAGAGTTGAACTAGCCTTAAATCAAGCACTTCCCGTACTTAAAAGAAGCACAAACACTATTGAAAATTTCTAAAATGAAGAAATCTGTACTTAATATTTTCGGGATTAAATTAAGAATTTCTTCTTGGATTTAGAAAATCCGTACTTACCGTACTTTTGACACCGCTACGGCTTGAATCAAGTAAACTTTTCTCTATTAATTTTTTGGGTGTATTACATATGGACACTTCTAGTCTTAACCACTGAACCTTCTCTATTATTTACTTTTGTGGAACCAACCAGATTGCTCCAAAAACATTAACAAACTGCTTAAGTTAACGTTTTCCAGGTCCGCCAGTAATCTAAAGCTATACGCTCCTAAAATTCGCTTATGCCTTACACAAAAAGCAGGACACTCACACAAGAGGTGTTTATTTGATTCCTTTTCCTCCACATCATGACAGCTTATACAATAGTCATTATACTTCGCACCTATAGTTTTTGCAAATTCGCCTATCAGGCAGCGACCCGTTATAGCAGATATCAGGAATGCTATCTGACGCCTTGAGGACACTAGCATATCTAGTGTGCGGTTTAAGTTTAAAAGGGCCATATTTGCTTGGTGTCGTTACAACCCTTGCAATTCTCCCATCGAATATTGGTCATCATAACAGCCTTCTCACGCAGTAAGAGCTTGCAAGTGGCCAGAGGCATACCAACAGATTGTAGTTCCCCTGGAATATGTAAGGTAGTTCCTAGCCTTGCTAACACATCTGCTTCGCAGTTCCCCGGTATGTTCCTATGGCCAGGCGCCCATATTAGGTGAATATTGTACTGCTCAGCCATCTCGTTGAGAGATTTGCGGCAGTCTATGGCAGTCTATATATATGGGAGCTATATCTAAATCTGAACCGATGTCGATGAAATTTGCACACTTAAAGGGTGAAAAATTAGATTACTTTGTGGCAAATTTGACGCCGATCGGTTAATAAATTAGCTCAATTTGACCCAATTTATCGAAATCGGGCCATATATCGATGCCCTTATTCCAGAGTACGCTAAGTCGACTTAGCATGTTTCAATTTGTCCCCATTTATAGAAATCGGGCGATATATCGATGCCCTCATTCCAGAGTACGCTAAGTCGACTTAGCATGTTTTGATGGAGTTCGTTGTTTTTTATTCGGATTGATGTGAATTACATCCTGTCAAAATTTGGAATTTATTGGACACTTCTATCAAAAGTTATGGTTAATATGGTTAATACTGTGACTAAAGTTTTAAAAAATGTCCAACCCAAAATGCGCAAAAAGCTGTGTTCGGTCTAAAGGGGTCTAAGTCATTTTTAGCCATGTCCTATTATCACTATTTTGAGTTTGTATATACTAAAAACAATGTATACTAAATATGATTTAAAGGCCGAAAAAAGGGAATTCCTATTTTATACGATTTTTGAGAAATTCACTTTTTAGACTTAGCGTACTTTGGAATGAAGTCTTCGATATATGATCCGATTTTTTCCAAATTCAATAAAATTCGTCTTATGAAAAAAATACGCCATATATCGAATTTCATCAAAATCGATTTATAATTGCGATCGGACGGACGGCCGGACAGACAGATGGACACCAAGGGCTAGATCGACTCAGGAAGTGATTCTGAGTCGATCGGTATATATTTTATGGGGTTTAAAAACAATATTTCGGTAGGCACATTTTTTTTGGCAGATCAAAGTTATTATACCCTGACCACTATGTGGTTTAGGGTATAAAAAGTAGTGGTTAACTTTGTTGGATTACATATCAGTCTCCCTATATTTTTATATCCTCCACCATAGAATGGGGGATAATTAACTTTGTCATTCCGTTTGTAACACATCGAAATATTGCTCTAAGACCCCATAAAGTATATACATATGTATATAGTCTGGGTGGTGGTGAAATTCTGAGCATGTCCGTCCGTCCGTCCGTCTGTTGGAATCACGCTAACTTCCGAACGAAACAAGCTATCGACTTGAAACTTGGCACAAGTAGTTGTTATTGATGCAGGTCGGATGGTTTTGCAAATGGGCCATATCGATCCACATTTACGTATAACACCCATATAAACAGACCCCCAAAATTTGCTTTGCGGGGACTCTAAGAGAAGCAAATTTGATCCGATCCGGCCGAAATTTGGTACATGGTGTTAGTATATGGTCTCTAATGACCATGCAAAAAATGGTCCAAATCGGTCTATAATTATATATAGGACTCATATAAACCGATAACCAAATTTTACCTCCGGAACCTCCTGGAGAAACAAAATTCATCCGACCCGTTGGAATTTTGTATTTTGTGTAACTGTGACATATGAACACTAACAACCATCCAAAAATTGGTCCATATCGGTCCATTGCTATATATAGGACCCATATAAACCGACCCAAGATTTGACTTCTGCAGCCTCTTGGAGGAGCAAAATGCATCCGATTCGGTTGAAATTTTGTATTTTGTGTAAGTATATGGACACTACAACCATGCAAAAATTAGTCCATATCGATCCATAATTATATATAGCCCCCATATAAACCGATCACCAAATTTTACCTCCGGAACCTCCTGGAAAAGCAAAATTCATCCGATCCGGTTGAAATTTTTTCGTGGTGTTGTATGTGGTCTATAACAACCATGCCTAAATTGGTCCATATCGGTCGATGATTATATATAGCCCCCATATATACCGATCTCCAGCCTCATATTTGACCTCCGCAACCTCTTGGAGGAGCAAACTTTATTCGATTCGGTTCAATATTAGTACATTGTGCTAACAATAATGTCAAACTTGGTCCATTTCGGTCTATATTTGTATATAGCCCTCAGATAAACCGATCCCCAATCACACAAAAATTGGTCCATGTCGGTTCATAATTTTATAGAGCCCCCATTCTAAGCGAATCCCATATTCTATTCTGGCACTCTAATTACCGCGCAAAAGTCCATATCGGTATTATTTGTACCGTAATTATTTGTAGACATCCCCATATAAAGGGTGATTCTTTTGAGGTTAGGATTTTCATGCATTAGTATTTGACAGATCACGTGGGATTTCAGACATGGTGTCAAAGAGAAAGATGCTCAGTATGCTTTGACATTTCATCATGAATAGACGAACGATCTGCCACAACGTCGAATTTTCAGTGAATGGGCCCTAGAAAAGTTGGCAGAAAATCCGCTTTTTTATCGACAAGTTTTGTTCAGCGATGAGGCTCATTTCTGGTTGAATGGCTACGTAAATAAGCAAAATTGCCGCATTTGGAGTGAAGAGCAACCAGAAGCCGTTCAAGAACTGCCCATGCATCCCGAAAAATGCACTGTTTGGTGTGGTTTGTACGCTGGTGGAATCATTGGACCGTATTTTTTCAAAGATGCTGTTGGACGCAACGTTACGGTGAATGGCGATCGCTATCGTTCGATGCTAACAAACTTTTTGTTGCCAAAAATGGAAGAACTGAACTTGGTTGACATGTGGTTTCAACAAGATGGCGCTACATGCCACACAGCTCGCGATTCTATGGCCATTTTGAGGGAAAACTTCGGAGAACAATTCATCTCAAGAAATGGACCGGTAAGTTGGCCACCAAGATCATGCGATTTGACGCCTTTAGACTATTTTTTGTGGGGCTACGTCAAGTCTAAAGTCTACAGAAATAAGCCAGCAACTATTCCAGCTTTGGAAGACAACATTTCCGAAGAAATTCGGGCTATTCCGGCCGAAATGCTCGAAAAAGTTGCCCAAAATTGGACTTTCCGAATGGACCACCTAAGACGCAGCCGCGGTCAACATTTAAATGAAATTATCTTCAAAAAGTAAATGTCATGGACCAATCTAACGTTTCAAATAAAGAACCGATGAGATTTTGCAAATTTTATGCGTTTTTTTTTTAAAAAAGTTATCAAGCTCTTAACAAATCACCCTTTATATACTTTTTACACACACCACCATAGAATGGTGACGGGGGTATAATAGGTTTGTCATTCCGTTTGTAACACATCGAAATATCGATTTCCGACTATATAAAGTATATCTATTCTTGGTCAGGGAGAAATTCTAAGACGATATAGCCATGTCCGTCTGCCTGTCTGTCTGGCTGCCTGCCTGCCTGTCCGTCTGTTGTAATCACGCTACAGTCTTCAATAATAAAGCAATCGTGCTGACAAACTCGTCTTTTGTCTGCAGGCAGGTCAAGTTCGAAGATGGGCTATATCGGTTCAAGTTTTGATATAGACCCCATATAAAGCGGCCTCCCGATTTGGGGTCTTGGGCTTATAAAAACCTTAGTTTCTATCCAATTTGCCTGAAATTAAAAATCTATGACTACAAAGTGGTGTGCCAAAAATGGTGAGTATCGGTCCATGTTTTGGTATAGCCCCCATATAGACCGATCTCCCGATTATATTTCTAGCCGATTTCCCGATTTTACTTCTTGGGCTTCTAGAATCCATAGTTATTATCCAATTTGCCTTAAATTGGAAATTTAGTGGTATTTTGTAACAATAAAGAGGAGTGCCGAAAATGGTGAGTCTCGGTCCATGTTTTGGTATAGCCCCCATATAGACCGATCTCCAGTTTTTACTTCTTGGGCGTCTAAAATCTGTAGTTTTTATGCAATTTGCCTGAAATTAGAAATCTAGAGGTATTTTAAAACCCTAAAGAGGTGTGCTGAAAATGATGAATATCGGACCATGTTTTTATATAGCCCCCATATAGACCGATCTCCAGATTTTATTCTTGGGCTTATAGAAACCGTAGTTTTTATCCAACTTGCCTCAAATTGGAAATCTAGAGGTATTTTAGGACCAGAAAAAGGTATGCCGAAAATGGTGAGTATAGGTCCATGTTTTGATATAGCCATCAGATAGACCGATCTCCCGATATTACTTTTTGGGCTTTTAGAAACCGTAATTGTTGTCCACTTTGCCTGAAATCGAAAATCTGGAGGTTTTTAGGAATACAAATAGGTGTGCAAGAAATGATTTTATTTTTTAGGCTTTAAGAATCCGTAGTTTTTATCCAATTTGCCTGAAATAAGAAATCTACAGGTATTTTAGGACCTTAAATATGAGAGCCGAAAATGGCGTGTATTGGTCCATGTTTTGGTTTATCTCCCAAATAGACCGATCTCCCGATTTCACTTCTTGGGCTTTTAGAAACCATATTTTTTATCAAATTTGCATGAAATTTTAAATCTAGAAGTATTTTAGGAACATAAAGAGGTGTGCCGAAAATGGTGAATATCGGTCCATGTGCACTGATAATGAAAATTGCTTGAAACTGAATTATAGTTTCCAGATTTTACTTGTGGTAATCATTTAAATAATGGGGGTAAAAATTACAGATATTAGATTTTAAATCAAGGCGTTATTTCATTTTCATTTCATTTTCTTGCCCACTTGCACACGATGTTTATGATTCCTCTAAAACTCAAACAAATATGGTTCTTATAAATCCAGAATCTGATCTAGTCTTCATAGGTAAAATCTTTGAATTTATCTTCGGAAGTGTACTAGTTGAACTGATCTGCTTGTCACCAAATCCCCCTGAAAATTGGATTCAAATCAAAAAATGTGGGAATTCTATACCAATACAGAAATTCTTTTAGAAATCTATTTCATTTGGGCGTGCCAAAGTTAGCCCTTTCGAGGATAATTGAAATTTTCTAATATTCTCGAAAATGTGCCAGAACAAGCAAAAATGTATTTCTAGTTAAATGTGCAATTGCAATTCAAATCAAATTGCACCGAAAGCAACCCAGCAGCGCAGCCAAAAGTGTATGACAACAAAAGTAGCAAACAACTGAAATTCACGGCAACAATGTTGCCCTAACAAAATTGCAAACCCGTCCCCCACCCCCGTCCCTATCACAAAAGATCTGAAATCCCGAATAGAACATCGCAAACATTTCAAACTAAACGAACGACTTTGTAAGAACATTCGACTATAAATGTAACAACTTTGTTTTGCACAATGGGATGAATTTGTACAAAATTGAATGTAGATTATCAAGTGTTGCGTCCGAATATTTTCAGAAAGTCATAAACTAATATCCGAAATAAATGCTTTTTTGCGACCCATACAAAATTTTGCACAGTGGGATGTGGATTTTTTCATTGAAGGCGTCTTCAGAGTTAGGAGATTCGAAAATTCCCTTGAACTGGGATCTATTTGTTTTAAAAATTGGAGGAAAAATCTTCACTTTATTATTTCGATGATTGTTTGTAACGAAAACGTACTAAAATAAAGGGGAAGACTTTCAAGTTTTAATTTTAAAAACGATTTTTACTTTAGGCATGGCCATTGGCGGAGCTAGAAATTGGCGGAGTATAGCCCCCCCCAGAGAAAACTTCAAAATTTTGTCGAAATTTCCGAAGCGATAAATTACCCCTATTGATAAAACTATACATCCTCAATTTTATTGCGGTGTTAAAGGCAATATGCAGCAAAATCAATCAAAAACAAAAAAACTCAATCGCAAAAATTAGTTGTATTAATTAATTTTTTCATTGGCTTTGATGATTGATACTATCATTTTTTTTTTTTTTTTGATTGAATACATTTCAATTAAAAACAAGTAAGTAAAGTCTAAAGTCGGGCGGAGCCGACTATATTATACCCTTCACTACTATGTAGAAAAACATTTGTGTTACCATCTCAACTACTTAAAATTTGCTGGGAGCTATATAAAGGTTTGCATTTCCAGATACAAATACTTTTAATGGAAACAATTTTTTGTACTTCTACAAAAACTCTAGAATTAAAATTTAAATCGGCTAACGCCCTGGGATGATACACAATGTTAGTAAAAAATATGGGATATATGAAGCGAGAGAAATTTTAATGCAATTGTACAAAAGAGATTTATGATTTTTCAGGCGATACATATGTATTCGAGATATAGGACAATTAGAGTAATATTTACAATTTTTGCTACTCAGCAGTGGCGATTTTACAAGGATATTGGTTAGATCTCGCCAAGATATGTGTAGGGCGACTTGGAGCCTTATTTAAAACTCATCCGTTCTGTGGAAATTTTGGCATTGCAGTGTGTAGGATATGGCTAAGATATGGGGAAATCATCACAGAATTTTGTGTAAACTGTGAGAATTTTGGCCATATTTGTATTCTCTGTGGAAACTATCCAGTCAATTGGAGGAAAATCCCATTGAAAATGGGTCTAAAATATGAAACAGTCGACCATATTTCCCCAACTCTGGTGTACGTATATATGGGAGCTATATACAATCTGAACCGATTTTGACTAAATTTGACATGTATAGTTAGAATAATAATTCTGCTATCTATGCGAAATTTCACGTAAATGGGAGTATAACTTTGGCCCCCCTGGTCACATGAGTGCAAATCGGACGGGAGATATATATGGGAGCCATATCTAAATCTGAATCGATTTCAACCAAATTTGGCACAATTACCTATACTACTAAACGTACTCCTTGTGCGAAATTTGAAGCAAATCACGGCAAACCCCTGGATTTTGAGGCCATATAAGTTCAAATCGGACGAAAGATATATATGGGAGCTATATCTAAATCTGAACCGATTTTAACAAAATTTGACACACTTAACGATACTATTAAACGTACCCCTTGTGCAAAATTTGAAGCAAATCACGGCAAATCTCTGGCTTTTGTGGCCATATAAGTTCAAATCGGACGAAAGATATATATGGGCTCTATATGTAAATTTGAATCGATTTCAATCAAGTGTACCAAGCATTGGTAGAATGCCAATTCTACCCTCTGTGCAAAATTTCATGAAGATCGGTAGTAAACTTTGGGCTCTGTGGTCATATGAGTCTAAATCGGACGAAAGATATATATGGTAGCTATATCTAAATCTGAACCGATTTGGCTGATATTTTGCAAGATTTGCGAGATTCATTAAATATTTGGATGTACGGTATTTCAAGAAAATCGGTTGATAAACACGCTAACTATGACCACAGCGTAGATAATTATATATGGCAGCTATATCTAAATCTGAACCGATTTTTTTCCAAAAACAATAGCAATTGTCTCTGTCTCAAGAAACGGCCCTATGCCAAATTTGAGGACGATTGGACTTAAATTGCGAGCTGTACTTTGTGCACAAAATTACATATACAGACAGACGGACGGACAGACAGACAGACAGACAGACAGACGGACATCGCTAAATCGACTCAGATTTTAATTCTTACCCGATCGGTATACTAAAAGATGGGTCTATGACCACTATTTCTTGGCGTTATATACAAATGCACAAACTTATTATACCCTGTACCACAGTAGTGGTGAAGGGCATAATTAATTAGATCAATTAATTTCATGGTTGAAGACAAAAAATATTTTATTGTGTGTGGGAGCCGGTTCCACGACACCGCTATAAATAATCAAATAGCAACTTACCATTATTTAATATAACAAAAAATAAAAGCATTGCTTTAAGTATGTGTTTGAAAAATATTGTTTGTAATTTATTTTTAATTCAAGACAACAAACATATGATTTTTAAATTTTATTTAAAATGTGTGTTTTAAAACAGGACTAGAAATCATAAAGCAAAACATAAACTTAACATATTCATCGTGTATAAAAAATACTAAGAATAAAAAATTAAATAAAAGCCAAAAAATAAATTGAATATTATAAAACGTCTATCTTCGATTAGTTTTTAAAAATTCTCTGAGAACAGAATACAACGAAGCAACTGTCGAGAGCAGCGGTGCCAACTCTGTGGATTTTTCGTGATTTTGACGATTTTAGATGGTAAATTGGGCATGTGACGATTTATGATTTTAATCAACGTAGTTATAAATTGACTATTTTTGAAAATGTGCGTCTCAAGTTTCCTTTTAGTGTTTTTATTTCGTGTTTTTAGTTGTAATGTAAATATCAATACTAAAAAATATGCTTAACATACTCTCTCTGCCACAATATTAATTGGATTAAACACATCGCAAAGCTTGAATTAAAATATAAAACAACTGTAGCTTTGATTATTCTGGGGGGGGGCAAGAACTATTCTGGGAACCAGCACCCCCCTAGCTACGCCAATGGGCATGGCATAATTGTAACGAGCCAATTGCATATTTCTTTTATCCTGTTTAACTTAATTTAATGCCCAAAGTCATTTCTATTTTGGATGAATTTTGCTAATGTAAGAGGCTCCGGAGTTCATATCTGAGGAACGGTTTATATGGGGCTATATATAATTAAAGGGTGATACGGTCAAAATTTGGTCAAGGGAAAACGCGTGTAAATCGGTGAAATCGTTTATTTAAAAAATCAAATTAAATTTCTTTTTCAAGTTCAATTAGTATAAAATTCAGGAAAAATATTCAGTTAGGCTTTCGCTTTTCCAAATCCGAATTGCCGGGCCTCACGCTTGACACCTGCCATCAGATTTTGTACAGCCACCTTGTCCACCTTCTTCGCCGCAGAAAGCCAGTTTGCCTTGAACTGCTGCTCGTCCTTAGCAGTTTTTTTGGTCTTCTTTAGGTTCCGCTTGACAATAGCCCAGTATTTCTCAATTGGGCGGAGCTCTGGCGTGTTGGGAGGGTTCTTGTCCTTGGGAACCACCTGCACGTTGTTGGCGGCGTACCACTCCATGGCCTTTTTACCGTAATGGCAAGATGCCAAATCCGGCCAAAACAGTACGGAACAACTGTGTTTCTTCAGGAAAGGCTGCAGACACTCTTTCACGTAAATTTCTTGGTTGACAGTCCCGGAAGCTATGAAAATGCTGCTTTTCAAGCCACAGGTACAGATGGCTTGCCAAACCAGATATTCTTTGCGAACTTTGACAGTTTTATGTGCTTGAAAATATCTGCTACCTTTCCCCTTCCTTTTGCCGTATAAAACTCCTGTCCCGGAAGCTGCTTGTAGTCGGCTTTGACGTAGGTTTCGTCGTCCATTACCACGCAGTCAAACTTCGTCAGCATCGTCGGGGATCGCGCTTTGGCCGTCGTATTTTGTTTATCATCGCGATTTGGAGTCACTACCTTCTTGTAAGTCGATAGTCCGGCTCGTTTTTTGGCTCGATGCACGGTTGTAGACGATACACCCAGCTTATTTGCGGCATCTCGGAGAGAGAGGTTAGGGTTTCGCTTGAAACTACCGGCAACTCTCTTTGTCGTCTCAGCGGCTTTCGGTTTTCGATTTCCCCCCGATCCAGACTTCCTGGCTGTCGACAAACGTTCCCCAAACACTTTAATTACATTTGTAACGGTTGATTTGGCAACTTTTAGCGATTTTGCCAGCTTTGCGTGCGAGTAGCTCGGATTTTCGCGATGCGCGAGCAAAATTTTGATACGCTGCTCTTCTTGCTTGGACGGCATTTTGACAACTGAAGAGTGAATTCCAAAATCAAAATAGGAGCAACATTCTACACACACACACACCTTCAAAATGAGGGGTGTTCAGGTTTTTTAAATGCAAAATTGAAAGAAATACGTCAATACGTCAAGTTTATATTGACCAAATTTTGACCTATCACCCTTTAGAGCAATATTTCGATGTGTAACAAACGGAATGACAAAGTTAAAATACCCCCCATGGTGGAGGGTATACAAATTATAATTCGTCGTTTTTGCCTTCGTGTAATCTAATTTGCTTTTCCAAAATTCGCATTTATTTAGAGAAGAATCTCAAAATGGCCAAACTCAACCCACTGTATCATATATAGTTGTATGTTAGTAATACTGGGCAATAAAATCCACTACACCAATACACACACACTCACCAGCTACACGAGCGACGAAAGCTAACAACGTTGCTATCTAATGTTCGTACAGATGGCTTGCCAAACCAGATATTCTTTGCGAACTTTGACAGTTTTATGTGCTTGAAAATATCTGCTACCTTTCCCCTTCCTTTTGCCGTATAAAACTCCTGTCCCGGAAGCTGCTTGTAGTCGGCTTTGACGTAGGTTTCGTCGTCCATTACCACGCAGTCAAACTTCGTCAGCATCGTCGGGGATCGCGCTTTGGCCGTCGTATTTTGTTTATCATCGCGATTTGGAGTCACTACCTTCTTGTAAGTCGATAGTCCGGCTCGTTTTTTGGCTCGATGCACGGTTGTAGACGATACACCCAGCTTATTTGCGGCATCTCGGAGAGAGAGGTTAGGGTTTCGCTTGAAACTACCGGCAACTCTCTTTGTCGTCTCAGCGGCTTTCGGTTTTCGATTTCCCCCCGATCCAGACTTCCTGGCTGTCGACAAACGTTCCCCAAACACTTTAATTACATTTGTAACGGTTGATTTGGCAACTTTTAGCGATTTTGCCAGCTTTGCGTGCGAGTAGCTCGGATTTTCGCGATGCGCGAGCAAAATTTTGATACGCTGCTCTTCTTGCTTGGACGGCATTTTGACAACTGAAGAGTGAATTCCAAAATCAAAATAGGAGCAACATTCTACACACACACACACCTTCAAAATGAGGGGTGTTCAGGTTTTTTAAATGCAAAATTGAAAGAAATACGTCAATACGTCAAGTTTATATTGACCAAATTTTGACCTATCACCCTTTAGAGCAATATTTCGATGTGTAACAAACGGAATGACAAAGTTAAAATACCCCCCATGGTGGAGGGTATACAAATTATAATTCGTCGTTTTTGCCTTCGTGTAATCTAATTTGCTTTTCCAAAATTCGCATTTATTTAGAGAAGAATCTCAAAATGGCCAAACTCAACCCACTGTATCATATATAGTTGTATGTTAGTAATACTGGGCAATAAAATCCACTACACCAATACACACACACTCACCAGCTACACGAGCGACGAAAGCTAACAACGTTGCTATCTAATGTTCGTGTGTGCAGCGCATTTGTCCTTGGCCTTAAGTAGTTCATTGCATTGCACTATTGTCTATCTACACGATCGTTTGGAGAGTTCATTGCACCCACAAGAGAATGAAATACAGTTGACGTTAATTTAAAGCCCTCCTCCATTATTACTGGAATATAAACGATAGAGGGAAAGAGGAAACGGAAGCTCATGTAACATGGCCATTCAGGCACGAAAATACAGTTTTGCTGTTAGGCGATGACGCAAAGAACTTTAGAAATGGCATTGCACAAATTCGCACTTCTAAGAAAAAATTGAAAAGCTATAAAATAACAAACCGACAGGCGGGGTAGGAGTAGAGGGTATATTGTGACAACTGCATTAGCTGCATATAAATGTCATGGTTTTTGGATTTGATTTCTATGGGTTTTCAAATGTCCATTATGCCATTCCCTCCTTACATAGACTCATTTTGGGGGCATTTGTTGCCTCGTGTAATTTCTAGAATACTTAAATTTTTATGGAACAATTATTGCAATTTTTTTTTTCGTTTCGTGATTTCTGTGGTTGTATTTATATGACCTAAAAAAAATATTATTAAAAATCTAATAAATTAGCGAAAATGTTTGTTTGCCATAAATCCAAACCCGTATGGGGACAATGAAATGGGGGTTAATGTCTTTTTCAGTGGAAAATTTAATGACATAAATAATTTTTTGATGGCATAATCAAGGCTAAATAAATACTAAATATAATAGGAACATTTGCGAAAATATCCCCAAAAAAGGTCAACAAAAATTTTCAAAAAAAAAATTCTATAGAAATAAAAATTTTGCAAAATTTTATTTCTATATAAATTTTTTGCAAAATGTTATTTCTATAGAAAATTTTTGCAAACTTTTATTTCTATAGATAATTTTAGCAAAATTTTATCTCTATAGAAAATTTTGTCAAAATTTTATTTCTATAGAAAATTTTGTCAACATTTTATTTTTACAGAAAATTTTGTCAAAATTTTATTTCTATAGAAAATTTTTGGAAAATTTTATTTCTATAGAAAATTTTATCAAAATTTTATTTCTATAGAAAATTTTTGCAAAATTTTATTTCTATAGAAAATTTTTGAAAAATTTTATTTCTATAGAAAATTTTTGCAAAATTTTATTTCTATAGCAAATTTTTGCAAAATTTTATTTCTGTAGAAAATTTTGTCAAAATTTTATTTCTTTAGAAAATTTTTGCAAAATTGTATTTCTATAGAAAATTTTGTCAAAATTTTATTTCCATAGAAAATTTTTGCAAAATTTTATTTCTTTAGAAAATTTTTGCAAAATTGTATTTCTATAGAAAATTTTGTCAAAATTTTATTTCCATAGAAAATTTTTGCAAAATTTTATTTCTATAGAAAATGTTTGTAAAATGTTATTTCTACAGAAAATTTTTGCAAAATTTTATTTCTATAGAATTTTTGTACAAAATTTTAGTTTTATAGAAAAATGCAAAATTTTATATTTCTATAGAAAATGTTGGCCAAATTTTATTTGTACAGAAAATTTTTGCCAAATTTTATTTCTATAGAAAATTTTATCAAAATCGTATTTATATAGAAAATTTTTGCAAAATTTCATCTCTATAAAAAATTTTTCAAAAATTTATTTCTATAGAAAATGTTTGCAAAATTTTATTTCTGTAGATTTTTTTTTGCAAAATTCTTTCCATTATATATGAAGAAATTTGTTTAAGAAATGGGAGTTGAGTATAAATCTGAACTGATTTAAATTATGGTTTAAAATTATGGATTTAAATTATCACATGTCAATGCGTATTCACCTTTAAGAGAAAGTCAAAATCTTTGAATCCAAGTAAACCTTTTGGACTCTATATTAGGTTAGGTATAATGACAGCTCATTATTTCAAGCCTGCTTTAACTATTCATCTCATTGGGGTACCCTAGATGTGAAGTTCTCACTTATGAATGAGTACTGCCCTTAGAGCACAATATTGACCTTATATGAAAGATTTTGCAACATAGATTTTAGGTCGCGCAATTTACACAATATTAGGGACAAATTTCTTTAACCCTTAAATGCTGCCATTATACCTAATCTAATCTATACTGCAATAGGTTTACTTGGTTCCAAAGATTTCTCTATAAGGTTAATACGCATCCACATGCGAGCAACATAATCTAAATCTGCTCAGATTTATACTTAGCTCCCATTTCTTAAACAAATTTCTTCAAATACAATGAAAGAAATTGCGGATATGAAACCGGCGTCCTTAGCAGTTTGTAGAATTCTACCACAAATGCTAAATTTTTTAGTGTTTGGTAGATTGTTAAAATTTTTTGATTGAGATTTTGCAAAATAAAAATAAAATCTATATAAGAAAATTTTGCAAAAAAATTCTATAAAAATAAAATTTTGCAAAAATTATTTATAGAAATAAATTTTTGCAAAAATTTTTCTTAGAAATAAAATTTTGTAAAAATTTTCTATAAAAATAAATGTTTGCACAAATTTTCTATAGAAATAAAATTTTGCAAAAATATTCTATCGAAACAAAATTTTGCAAAACTTTTCTATAAAAATAAAATTTTGCAAAAATTTTCTATAAAAATAAATTTTTGCACAAAATTTCTATAGAAAAACAATTTTGCAAAAAATTTCTATAAAAATAAAATTTTGCAAAAAATTTTCTATAGAAATAAAATTTTGCAAAAAATTTTCTATAGAAGTAAAATTTTACAAAAATTTTCTATAGAAATATAAAATTTTGCATTTTCCTATGAAAATAAAATTTTGTAAAAAAATTTTCTATAGAAATAAAATTTTGAAAAATTTTCTTTGGAAATAAAATTTTGTAAAAAATTTTTATAGAAATAAAATTTTTTAGAACGAGATGGAATCCAGTCGTGATAGTGTAATGATGTACAGTGATGGTGAAAAATGGATCAATTTGAAAGAATAAATCTCATATGTATAGTTGGGCTTGGGTAGATTCGTATCTGACATTTTCTTTTTAGTATCCCAGCAAAAGAAAGAGTTTCCAAAAAGTACTTTGGATCCCCAATCTGTGTCTCCGGAAGTAGTGCAAACTTGGATCATCTCCAATGAATTTTACATGGGCTTGTCATAGGACGGAAGTACTCCATTTTTGGACCCTTTGCATTGCTTTAGAAGTTGTGCCCTGGAAGTTAATTTGAATGAAGAAATTTTAAAAGTGAAAAAAAATATTTGATCACAAAGACAAGCGTTATAATGCATTAAAAATCATAAAAAATTTTAAAAATTATTTATTTGTCAAAATATCACAAAATTTCTTAATTCACATCCAAAACACTGAAATCGCCTCACACCTTAAGAAGTGATGCACATTCAGTGCAGCGGCTGTTGAAATGGTGGACATCCGTCCTATGACAAGCCCATGTTAATTTCATCGCTTCTGCGTCAATTTGGCAGCACTTCCGGATCCAAAAAGAAAATGTTCACTACTTTTTTGGCGACGCTTTTTTTGCTGGAAGCATCAATTTCCTTCATCTTCTTGGGAGCCACCGTGGTGCAATGGTTAGCATGCCCGCCTTGCATACACAAGGTCGTGGGTTCGATTCCTGCTACGACCGAACACCAAAAAGTTTTTCAGAGGTGGATTATCCCACCTCAGTAATGCTGGTGACATTTCTGAGGGCTTCAAAGCTTCTCTAAGTGGTTTCACTGGAATGTGGAACGCCGTTCGGACTCGGCTATAAAAAGGAGGTCCCTTGTCATTGAGCTTAACATGGAATCGGACAGCACTCAGTGATAAGAGAGAAGTTCACCACTGTGGTATCGCAATGGACTGAATAGTCTAAGTGAGCCTGATACATCGGGCTGCCACCTAACCTAACCTAACCTTCATCTTCTTGTCCAATAAGCTCAAATAAATAAATAAATATATATATATATATATATATATATATATATATATATATATATATATATATATATATATATATATATATATATATATATATATATATATATATATATATATATATATATATATATATATATATATATATAAATATATATATATATATATATATATATATATATATATATATATATATATATATATATATATATATATATATATATATATATATATATATATATATATATATATATATATATATATATATATATATATATATATATATATATATATATATATATATATATATATATATATATATATATATATATATATATATATATATATATATATATATATATATATATATATATATATATATATATATATATATATATATATATATATATATATATATTTTTTTTTTTTTTTTTTGTATTACTATTTAATTTTATTGCTTAATATTTGGCTGTTAAAAGCACAAGGGGCAATCGTCAGATCCCTCCACCATTTGAAGTGTGAATAAATCTTTTGTGTCTCGCATAACTACACCCTCAAAAAAATCGCTTCTGTAACATATACCCCAAACACATTTTGCTTCAAGCATATATATTTTCAGGATCGGTCCAAACAAAATATTGTTTGTATTGTTCAAACATATTATGTTTCACCTTTGTATGCCCTAACACTGGTAGAAAAAAATTTTAATGAAATTTTCTTTTTGTGTGGCAAGTGGCACCGTCCTGCTGAAACCACATATCGTCCACATCCATATCTTCCAATTCGGGCCATAAAAAGTTCGTTATCATCTCACGATAGCAAACACCATTCACAGTAACTGCTGACCGGCCTCATTTTGGAAAAAATATGGCCCGATGATGCCGCCAGCCCATAAACTGCACCAAACAGTCGCTTTTTGTGGGTGCATTGATTTTTCGACAATCACTCTTGGATTCTGATTCGCCCAAAAGCGGGAATTCTGTTTATGGACGAATGTACTGAGGTGAAAATGTGCCACATCACTGAAGATGATTTTCTTCGAAAATGCATCCACTGTTGCCATTTCTTGGAACCATTCTGCTCATTCACGACGTTTGGAATGGTCAAGAGGCTTTAGTTCTTGAGTCAATTGCACCTTGTAAGCGTGTAAATGCAAGTCTTTATGCATAATGTTCATCAACGACGAGCGTGATAAGTGCAATTGTTGGGCACGACGACGAGTTGAGGTGGACGGCTCTTCAGCCACATTATCGCGAACAGCAGCAATATTTTCTGCAGTACGAGCTGTACGAGCATGCACTGGTGTTCTCACATCTTCTCGAATTTTTCCACGATTTTTGCGATTGTACGCACATTTGGACGATCAAATTGACCAGAAAAATCACGAAGTGCACGATATGCATTTTGATTTGAACGCCCATTTTAATAATAAGTCTGGATAACTTTAACACGTTGTTGGATTGTGTATCTCTCCATGGTTCAAATTGAGTAAGTCTGAAATAGAGAAATGTCAAATAAAATTTATTAACATATATGTCCCAAACATATTATGCTAGTTTATGACCATTATATGCTTGCACTTAAAAATATTGTGTTAAAAAATTTTGAGTTCAAACATATAATTTTTACACCCAAACATATGAAAAACAGTATGTATCGTCCGTGCACACGTTACTATGATACTGGTAGTGTAGTATTACAAAAAGTGTACGAAAAACTAGAAATGATCCGAAATTCAAGGCCAGATTTGATAGATATTCATGCCGCAGTGATAGCACACAGAGAAGGAATATGATTACCTCAAACATTTTGCAAGAGCAAAATGTTATTTTTGTATGGTGACCATGTAACATGTTTGTCACTAAAATGTTATTTTCTCGTCAAATATAACCTGCTTGCCGAAATCAGATACATGATTTCCGAGAAAATATCATGGTTGCGAAAACCATGTTACATGGTCACCACCCAAAAATAACATTTTGCTCTTAAAACATGTTTGAGGTGATCATATTTCTTCTCTGGTTAGGAAACTTGCTCGTGAGCTGAACATATCGTCAGAAAGGAGACAGCACATATTGAAAAAATTAGCTTGAAGTTTCAAACAGTGCCAGAGCTTGCCGATACACATAGTGTTGCCAGTATTTTTCTGGCTCTTGTCCCCAAATTGGGACGCTTTCGTCCCCAAAATCCCGGAATTAAATAAAATTGTCTTCAAAAAATAAATTTTTGAGAAATTTTTATGAAAAAATAAATAAATAGGATCTGTAATAATTTAAATATTAAAAAAATAGAAATATTTTGTCATACCGGTTTGCAGGCTGCAATAAGATCAAGATTTCGAAACACAAAACTAGGAGAGGTGTGAGGGATCGTCTCTCAAATGTTCAAGAAGTTAAGGGCAAATAAAGAGAAACACAAAACCAGGAGAGTGGTGAGTGATACACCGAAAAAAAGTTTACTATTTTTTATGAAAAATGAACTAACCCATAGTAAGAATGACCATGATTTGGCGCCAAAGATTTTTTTCATCTGGATAAGTTCATGATTTGCTTATAAATTAGTTCATATATTGCATCGTATTTTAATTCATTATTACTATGCTGTGGGAAGAATATAGTTAAACTCATTCAAAATATTCCTGCTATCCAGAAAAATTAACAATTTTTTGGGAAACCTGTATTAAGAAATTGGTTTGAAATAAACTGTTGGCGGTATAATTTTCAAATTGAGGAATCAAAGGTACAACAAGCCAGTATAGAACTAAGAAATTTTTCGTACAAAACAAGTCAATTTTCTGTAACCACCAGTATTTTATTTCAAAAAATTATTATTATATTACACAAAACTATGGCTTAGATATACAATAAAAGAAATATTTTCATTAGTACGTTGGATGCAGTTACTTGTCGGTAGTTAGTAATTGCTTCTTCAAAAGAGTAATATTCTATGTTATTAGGACTAAACTAATTAATTTAAAATTCCATTTTTTCTATCCATATGAAATATATATGTGGCAGAAGTTGCTATATTCAATTCAATTGTACAATTTCATCGATTTTGGCTAACTTTTGTTGGGCGGATTTGTCTTATAAGCATCTGAAATTGCAAAGTTATACAAAATATAAGAAAAATATATAAGGATATCAGCTTAATTAACATTAAACAGTAAGAATATTCAAAAAATTACCATTACAAGACCTGCCTACCTGCAAGTGAAAATAATTATATTTAATAAATTGGAATTTTGGTTTTATTAAAAACAGAGAAAATACCGTTTATAGAAAAACTTACCACATTGAAAAATCCATCCAGTAGGTACATTATTGGAATCATATCCATGGACTAATGGGACGTTTTTGAAATTATTCTCAGAATATATTTGAAATAAAAAATATTATAAAATTAGACATAACTTCCACTTGTTAGTGTAGCATTTAGTATTTAAGGTGGATATAAAGTTCGAGTTTAGAGACTAAAATCGCAATTTTCATGATAAGTTTTCTTTAATAATCCATGATAAAAAAATAATCTTTATAAAAACTTGGTTTGGGCTATTCTCCATCAAGTTATATTTAAATTTGTATCGAAGACGTATAATTTTATACTTTTCTTAGTGATTTATTTTTAATTTTAACGGCTAAACTCGAACTTAGTACTCACCTGTAGGAATTGGTGTAACATAAAAAATATAGATTAAAACAAGTATATACGGCCGTAAGTTCGGCCAGGCCGAATCTTATGTACCCTCCACCATGGATTGCGTAGGAACTTCTACTAAAGGCTGTCATCCACAATCGAATTACTTGGGTTGCGATAACACTTGCCGATGGCAAGGTATCGTAAAACTTTTTAACACTGTCTTCTAAATTGTAAGTTAGCCCATACGGGGTATATATTAAACAAAAAAAGGCCGATTAAATACGTATATAATCTAGTTTGACAAAATTTTCTATAGAAATAAAATTTTGACAAAATTTTCTATAGAAATAAAAACTTGACAAAATTTTCTATAGAAATAAAATGTTGACAAAATTTTCTATGGAAGTAAAATGTTGACAAAATTTTCTATAGCAATACAATTTTGACAAAAATTTCTAAAGAAATAAAATGTTGACAAAATTTTGTATAGAAATGAAATTTTGACAAAATTTTGTATAGAAATAAAATGTTGACAAAATTTTCTACAGAAATAAATTTTTTACAAAATTTTCTATAGAAATAAAATGTTGACAAAATTTTGTATAGAAATGAAATTTTGACAAAATTTTGTATAGAAATAAAATGTTGACAAAATTTTCTACAGAAATACATTTTTTACAAAATTTTCTATAGAAATACAATTTTGACAAACATTTCTATAGAAATAAACTTTTGACAAAACTTTCTATAGAAATGAAATTTTAACAAAACTTTCTATAGTAATAAAATTTGACAAAATTTTCTATGGAAATAAAGTTTTGGTAGATTACAAAATTTTCTATAGAAATAAAATTTTGACAAAATTTTCTATGGAAATAAAATTTTGACAAACATTTGTATAGAAATAAACTTTTGACAAAACTTTCTATAGAAATGAAATTTTGACAAAACTTTCTATAGTAATAAAATTTGACAAAATTTTCTATGGAAATAAAGTTTTGGTAGATTATTTTTGGCGATATGGACCAATTTTTGTGTAATAAGTCATCGGCTATATATAACTAAAGACCGATATGGACCAATTTTTACATGGCTGTTAGAGGCCATATATTGACAAAATGTACCAAATTTCAACCGTATCGGATGACTTTTGCTCCTCCAAGATGTTCCGGACGTCAAATCTGGGGACGGTTTATATGGGAACTATATATAATTATGGACCGATATGGACCAATTTTTGCATGGTTGTTAGAGACCATATACTAACACCATGTACCAAATTTCAACTGGATCGAATGAATTTCGCTCTTCCAAGAGGCTCCGGAGGTCAAATCTGGGGATCGGTTTATATGGGGGCTATATATAATTATGGACCGATATGGACCAATCTTTGCATGGTTATTAGAGGCCGTAAACTAACATCAGGTACCAAATTTCAACCGGATCGGATGAATTTTGCCCCTCCAAGAGGCTCCGGAGGTCAAATCTGGGGATCGGTTTATATGGGGGCTATATATAATTATGGACCGATATGGACCAATGTTTGCATGGTTGTTAAAAACCGTATACTAACACCACGTTCTAAATTTCAACCGGATCGGATGAATTTTGCTCCTCCAAGAGGCTCCGGTGGTCGAATCTGGGGATCGGTTTATATGGGAGCTGTATATAATTATGGACCGATATAGACCAATTTTTGCATGGTTGTTAGAGGCCGTATACTAACATCAGGTACCAAATTTCAACCGGATCGGATGAATTTTGCCCCTCCAAAAGTCTCCGGAGGTCAAATCTGGGGATCGGTTTATATGGGGGCTATATATAATTATGGACCGATATGGACCAATTTTTGCATGGTTGTTAGAGACCATATACTAACATCAGGTACCAAATTTTAATCGGATCGGATGAATTTTGCCCCTCCAAGAGGCTCCGGAGGTCAAATCTGGGGATCAGTTTATATGGGGGCTATATATAATTATCGACCGATATGGACCAATTTTTGCATGGTTGTTAGAGACCGTATACTAAGACCACGTACCAAATTTCAACTGGATCGGATGAATTTTGCTGCTCCGGGAGGCTCCCCAAGCCAAATTTGGGGATCGGTTTATATGGGGGCTATACGTAAACGTGGTCCGATATGGCCCATTTTCAATACCATCCGACCTACATCAATAACAACTACTTGTGCCAAGTTTCAAGTCGATAGCTTGTTTCGTTCGGAAGTTAGCGTGATTTCCACAGACGGACGGACAGCCGGACGGACGGACAGACGGACGGACGGACGGACATGCTTAGATCGACTCAGAATTTCACCACGACCCAGAATATATATACTTTATGGGGTCTTAGAGCAATATTTCGATGTGTTACAAACGGAATGACAAAGTTAATATACCCCCATCCTATGGTGGAGGGTATAAAAAAATGGTTGCATCTCCAACCTGTGATCCAGATGTAGAATAAATATAGATCATCCTATTACCACTCATGTATATTTTTTATGTAAATCAATTAAAAATCCGCACTCATTTTAAACTATTAACAGAAATATACAGTTCCTTAATCCGTTATTTGTTTTTTATCAATAAAAAGCGTTTTTGATTTCTCTAACATCACATCATTCACTTCTCAGTTTCTAAAATGTTTCGAATAAATGTATTTTCATTAATAAACACCAATACCGCACGTACAATTTTGCAAAATTAAATCCACGTGTGCACTTCATAAATGCATCAACAGAACTGAATGCAGCAATAAAACTCAACGACACAAATAGTCATAAAGGATACATACCTGCCGTAAAGAAAAACAACTCCACACACACACACACGATCCCTTTCTGATCTCGCTATTGCAAGAAAACAACTCTCACCACAAAAGATACCAACAACACACAAGGAACATTCCATTGTCTCTAGAATCAAAACAACCAACAACAGCATAAATGACGCAATAACAAACACAAACAATCATACGAGATATACACAAAATGTCTCTAAAAACTCCCTCACATGATGCACTCACATTTTCCAGTAGCACGTTTATTGATTAGTTGGAATTCTATCTATAAGTTAAGGTAAAATGTATACCAAATCTATGAGGAATCTGTAAAAAATTATATACACCCGTCAAGGATTATATTAACTACTTTTTATTCTACTTTATCTAAAATTTTCAATGTGAGTAAAAACACTCCAACATATAATAAAATGGGAAATAATCTGTAGGTAGCCATCGTACGAATCGGTAATGTCGCTAAGTTAATGTTTACTACAAAAAATTTTTTCCATACACAATTTTTTCTTAGTAAATTGTCCACATTTCGTAGTAAAATTTTTATATTGCCCATGTATTTGTATAATAGAATCAATGATGCATTAACTACTGTGTTAGAAATTTATTTAAGGAAAATTCCTTCCCATTTCGTAGTTAGTGAACTAAAAAACATTTACTGATTTTTTATAAGTTTTCCTTTAGCTAAGTTAATTTCCGTTGTGGTTACGAAAAATGAACTGTATTACAGTAAATTTGTTGAACTATGTGAAAGTTAAAATGGTCCTTAAATTTACAAGACACTTTTTTTCTGTGTAGTCTCTCAAATGTTCAAGAAGTTAAGGGCAAATTAAGAGAAGGACTATAATATCAAAATAAAACATTACAAATCATAGCTTGGTATGAAACTCATTGTTTTCTAGTTTCAAAAAATAAATTTTTGAGAAGTTTTTATGAAAAAATAAATAAAATCATAGCTTGGTATGAAACCCATTGTTTTCTAGTTTGATCAATACAAGTATTATTTGTAATCACCATAGATTTGTTGAAACTTACACTCTTCAAACAAAAAGGTATTTAACATTTAACATTCCATTTACTTAGTATGACATTGTCTGGCAACATTGCTAATTTCAAAAATATTTTAATATTGGCTCTGCCCCAAATATTCAGGTGCAGACGAAAGTGCAAAGTCTGGCGATAAAAATCGTTCTCATTCCCAATTTGTATATCTTCATGAATTGAGGATGCCAACGATATTTGCATTAGAGTGATCAGTAAAGACAATTTCATTAAATGCATTTATTAGGCCAGTATACCATGATTTGAGGGATAAAAATTCTTTAAAATTCATGATGGAAAATTATAGAAATGTGATATCATGCTTGCAAGCGGAGATCAATGCCCCTTCCGTTGACAATTTCAATTAAATACAAAAAAATAATAAATTATTAATTTTATAGATTTCTACTCTATGCATTATAGTCAAATACTAATTAGCAATTCACAACTAAGTTCTATTGTAAAAACTGGTCTCGTGTTGCTATTTGTATTCCTAAGTGCAATCCGTCTCTATGATGTAAATTGACAGGTGTCATAGTTGTCCCAATACGACAGGGCGACAAAGAACTCAGAATACCAAAACCAGTTGATAGAAATCACCATTCCCATCCAAATATCGAAAATTCGGGAACCATATATTAATCTCAGAAACTCCGCATTTAGTCCCCAGCAAAAGATACAACGATGTGTGGAGGCCCTACCACACCCTGTCTGCACAAAAATTTTTAGACTTCTACGAACTTTCTAGACATAAAATTTAAATTAGGGCTAATGTCCAGGGGCAGTGCATAATGTTAGTAAAAAACATGTAAGGAAAGTCTAAAGTCGGGCGGGGCCGACTATATTATACCCAGCTTACTAAAAACAAGTATATACAGTAGTAAGTTCGGACGGGCCGAATCTTAAATACCCACCACCATGAACCAAATATTAGGGTTTCCTTTGAAATTTTAGGAGGGCTTGAGGATACTTCCCGAAGATAAATTTAAAGATTTCACCTATGAGGACTATATCAAATTCTAGATTTATAAGAACCATTTTTGTTTGAGTTTTAGAGGAATCATTAACATCTCTTGTAAGTGTGCAAGAAAATTATAAAATAACGTCTTGATTTGAAATCTTAAATCTGTAGATTTTCACCCGAGAAATAAAATCTGGAAATTTTACATTGAGTTTCAAGCAATTTTCATGATCAGTGCGCCTTCTATACCCTCAGGAAGTGAAGTCGGTCTATATGGAGGCATTACCAAATGGACCGATAAAAACTTCATCCGATACACGTTTTTGTGAGCCTAAAATATGATTTCAGGCAAATCGGATAAAAACTACGGTTTCTAGAAACCCAAGCAGTTAAATCGGGAGATCGTTCTTATGAGGGCTATACTAAAATATGGACCGATACTCACCGTTTTCGGCATACCTCTTTATAGCCCGGAAATACCTCTAGATTTTCAATTTCAGGCAAATTGGATAAAAACTTCGGATTCTAGAAGCCCAAGACCCCAAATCGGGAGGTCGGTTTATATGGGGACCATACCAACACATGGACGGATGCTCACCATTTTTGGCACACCTCTTTACGATTCTAAAGTACCTCTTGATTTCCAATTTCAGGTAAATTTGATAAAAACTGCGGTTTCTATAAGCCCAAGAAATAAAATCGGGAGATCGGTCTATATGGGGGCTATACCAAAATATGGACCGATACTCACACACACGTATTTGTGGTCCCACAATACCTCTAGATTTCCAATTTCAGGTAAATTGAATAAAAACTGCGGTTTCTATAAGTCAAAGAAGTAAAATCGGGATATCGGTCTATATGGGGGCTATACCAAAACATGGACCGATACTCACCATTTGTGGCACACCTCTTTATGGTCCTAAAATACCTATAAATTTCCAATTTCAGGCAAATTGTATATAAACTACGGATTCTATAAACCCAAGATGTAAACTCGGGAGATTGGTCTATATGGGGGCTATACCAAAGCATGGAACGATACGTACCATTTTCGGCACACCTTTTGACGGTCCTCAAGTATCTCTAGATTTTCAAGCAAATTGGATAAAAACTACGGTTCCTATAAGCCCAAGACCCCAAATCGGGAGGTCGGTTTATATAGGGACCATACCAACACATGGACCGATGCTCACCATTTTTGGCACACCTCTTTACGGTTCTAGAGTACGTCTTGATTTTCAATTTCAGGTAAATTTGATAAAAACTGCGGTTTCTATAAGCTCAAGAAATAAAATCGGAGATCGGTCTATATGGCGACTATACCAAAATATGGACCGATACTCACAATTTTTGGCACACATATTTGTGGTCCTACAATACCTCTAGATTTCCAATTTCAGGTAAATTGAATAAAAACTGCGGTTTCTATAAGTCAAAGAAGTAAAGTCGGGAGATCGGTCTATATGGGGGCTAAACCAAAACATGGACCGATACTCACCATTTTTGGCACACCTCTTTATGGTCATAAATACCTATAGATTTCAAATTTCAGGCAAATTGGATAAAAACTACGATTTCTATAAGCCCAAGACCCCAAATCGGGAGGTCGGTTTATATGGGGACTATATCAAAACCTGGACCGATATAGCCCATCTTCAAACTTGACCTGCCTGCAGACAAAAGACGAGTTTGTGCAAAATTTCAGCACGATTGCTTCATTATTGAAGACTGTAGCGTGATTACAACAGACAGACAAACAGCCAGACAGACGGACATCGCTATATCGTCTTAGAATTTCTCCCTGATCAAGAATATATATATTTTATATAGTCGGAAATCGATATTTCGATGTGTGTTACAAACGGAATGACAAACTTATTATACCCCCGTCACCATTCTATGGTGGTGGATATAAAAATATGGGAAACACTTAAACCTGAAGCAGTTTTTAGGCAACTTCGCAAAAATGTATTTATGATTTATCGCTCGATAGATATGTATTAGAAGCAGAGAATGAAGCCGCCGAGTCGCGCCGCCGATTTTAGCCGCCGCCGACTAGTTTTTACCAGTCGACGCCGTCGCCGAATTTGTCGACTAATCTCGACTCAAAGTTAGCCGCCAATTAATCGAAAATATTGATTTGAATCAGAAAAAATTATTAATAATGGTTGCATTTTTTGTCAAAATGTTAAACTTTCCACCCAAAACCCGTCCGTATCAAGTTGCTATAATAATTCTTCAAAAATTTGGCTCAGAACATTTGAATTAAATGTAAATGTGATTGGAAGATAAGTTGTACAACTAATCTCATTACCATTCGGATAACATCAAATTGATTTTATTATGGATAATTGTCCGCCGCCGATAAGACAAATTTATATCGGCTTAGCCGTCAAGCCGCCGCCGCCGGAGGCAAAAAATTAGTATCAGCCGCCGCCGACAAAAATGGGTCGGCTTCATTCTCTGGTCGTGTGGCCCTTGTTTGCAAATTGGACATACGTCAGCTACACTGCTATCAATCACTGTTAAGTATGAATTGAGTCGGCTGCACTTGTCTGATCCCTAGTCTGCCGTGGGAGGTCTCTTTCCTCCGGTGCTATGGGCAGTGGTCGGACTCCGACAACAGGATTAACCTTGTAGCTTGTCACCGCTTCAGCTACAGTATCCTCATGAATCCTGTTCAAACCTGTCTGGTACGCTGCTTGATCTAGAGGCTCTCTTTTGTAGCGCTGGATCTCGCGCTCTAGATGCTGTATATCAACCCTTACGTTCCTGAGTGGTGGTTGTGTATCCATGGTTTGGATGATTACTGCGACAACAACCCAGGAGATACTGCTTTGACCAGGGCTGTGGAGTCGAGCCAATTTTGCTCGACTCCGACTCCGACTCCGACTCCAGCATTTTTCATCAGCTCGACTCCGACTCCGGAGTCGACTCCGGGTAATATAACTAAATCTCATTTTAGTACCACTAATTTGTAGTTCTATTGAGGGGATATATATGGGGTATATATATGGATCGATATAAAGTATCGTATTTATTTATGTGTGCAAGAAAGGTCTTAATTTCGCATTTATACCAATTAAACTCTTTATTTCAAATTTAGGGCAATGTTTAATAAATAAAATAATGATATAAATACCCATCATAATATGAGAAGATACCGACAGTATATGTATTTGTGGACGAAAATTATTATAAAGGGTTATATTCCCATATGCATGAATTTGAATCTGAATCGATTTAGACAAAATTGTATATACTTCTAGAAAATCTCTGTACCTAAAATTTAAATCTAACGTTATGTAACACAATTATAGCAAGAAATAAAAATGCAAAGAAAGTCTAAAGTCGGGCGGGCCGATTGTAACATACTCTGCACAACTTTGTATTTAGATCAACACTTTGATAAAATCTGAAATCAGACTTCTACAAAATCTCGTGCAATATTTGGGAAACATTCATAATTTTTTATATAGCAAAATTTGAGTCACTTTTACCAGTTTTCGACTTAGCAGTGAGTATCAGTAAGAAAAAATTTGAGAAAATTTGCTACATAAATAAAATTTTGACAAATTGTTTTATAGAAATAAAATTTTGAAAAAAAATATAAATAGAAATTTTAGAAAAATTTTTGTGTAGTAAATAAAAGTTTGCAAAATTTTCTATAGAAACAAAATTTGAACTAAATTCTCTATATAAATAAATGTTTGAGAAAATTTTCTATATAAATAAATTTTTACCAAATTTTCTATAAAAAGACTATAGTAAACAAATTTTGACAAAATTTTCTATAGAAATAAAATTTTGAAAAAAATATCAATAGAAATTTTTGGAAAATTTTTTGTGTAGTAAATAAAATTTTGCAAAATTTTCTAAAGAAATAAAATGCTGCAAAATTTTCTATAGAAAGAAAATTTAGACTACATTTTCTATAAAAATAAAATGTTGACTAAATTTTCTATCGACATAAAATGTTGTATAAATTTTGTATAAAAAAAAATCTATAGTAACAAAATTTTGGCACAATTTTCTATGGAAAAAAATTTGAAAAAATTATTAATAGAAATTTTGGAAAATTTTTTGTGTAAATAAAATTTTGCACAATTTTCTATAGAAGCAAAATTTTGGCTAAATTTTCTATAGAGATAAATTTTTGACAAAATTTTCTACATAAAAATATTTTTATACCCACCACCATAGAATGGTGACAGGGGTATAATAAGTTTGTCATGTCGAAGATGAGCTAGATCGGTCCAGGTTTTGATATAGCTCCCATATCAA
The DNA here is from genome assembly GCF_050003625.1 of Haematobia irritans. Taxonomy (NCBI): domain Eukaryota; kingdom Metazoa; phylum Arthropoda; class Insecta; order Diptera; family Muscidae; genus Haematobia; species Haematobia irritans. The sequence goes on from NC_134398.1 coordinate 42,531,075, forward strand.
CCGATCGCCCGATTTGGGGTCTTGGGCTTATAAAAACCGTAGTTTTTATCCAATTTGCCAGAAATTGGAAACCTAGAGGTATTCTAGGGCTATAAGGAGGAGTGCTGAAAATGGTGATTATCGGACCATGTTTTAATATAGCTCCCATATAGACAGAACTCCCGATTTTATTTCTTGAGCTTCTAGAATCCGTAGTTTTTATCCAATTTGTCTGAAGTTGGAAATCTAGAGGTATTATAGGACCATTACAAGGCGTGCCGAAGATGGTCACTATCTGACGAAGTTTTGATATAGCCCCCTTTTAGACCGATGTTACGAGTTTACTTCTTGGACTTCTACAATCCGTAGTTTTTATCCAATTTGCCTGAAATTTGAAATCTGGAGGTATTCTAGGACCATTAAGAGGTGTGCCGAATATATTGTGTATCGGTCCAGTTTTTGATATAGTCCCCTTATAAACCGGCCCTCCGTTTTGGGGTCTATATTCTAGAACTACAATAGATGTGCTGAATACTGTACGTATCCTTCCATGTTTTTGGCGTAGCCCCATTAGTCCGATTGACTAAAATAGACCCAAAAAATTATTGAAGTTGGTCCGATGGTCAGACCAAATGGAATTTTTCTGCAGAAATAACATTTGGACAAAAATTTCTATAGAAATAAAATTTTAACAAAATTTTCATAGAAATAAAATTTTAACAAATTTTTCATAGAAATAAAATTTTAACAAAATTTTGTATAGAAATAAGCTTCTTAAAAAATTTTGGGATACAATATTATGCAAAAATTTTGTACAAATTTCTGCTAAATATGTAATAGAAATAAAATTTTGGCTAAATTTTTTACAGAAATTAAATTTTGGCTAAATTTTCAATAGAATTAAACTTTGGCTACATTTTCTATAGAAATTAAATTTTGGCTAAATTGAAATTTTGGCTAAAATGAAATCTATTGAAATAAAATTTGGACCAAATTTTCTATAGAAATAAAACATGGACTAAATTTTCGATAGAAATAGAATGAGGTCAACATTTTATATAGAAATAAAATTTTGAACAAATTTTCTTTCGAAGAAAAATTTTAGAAAAATTGTAACTTTTAAATTATTTTAATTTAAATTAGAAAACTGGTCCCCTGGTACGAATTTTGGAAAAATTTGGTCCAAAATAAAAATTCGTTGTTGCAACGTTGGTAAGGCCTCTATATAGACCGATTTCAGATATTGAGGGTACAGAAGGTGCATTTACCATAAATGTAAATTTGCCAGATATTACTTCTCGTAATCATAAAACAGTTGGTGTACTATAGATTTTAGATTTCAAATAAAGGTATTTTTTCTTAATTTTCTTGCACATTTACAGGATATGTTTATGATTCCTTTAAAACTCAAACAAAAATAGTTCTTATAAATCCGGAATCTGATAGGTAAAATCTTTGCATTTATTTTCGGGATGCGAACTGGTTAAACTGATCTGTCATCAAACCCCCATGAAATTTTCTAAGGAAATTAGTATATTTGATTCATGGTGGTGGGTATTTATGATTTGGCCCGGACGAACATACTGCTGTATATACTTGTTTTATTTTTTATTTTCTATAGAAATAAATGTTGACTTAATTTTCTATAGGAAAAAAATTTTCTATAGTAATAATATTTCGAATAATTTTTTTATAGAAATTAAATTTTGACAAAACATTCCATATAAATACAATAGTGACAAAATTTTCTATAAAAAACAGCTTTGACAATTTTTTCTGTCATATGTGTGTAGGTATATAGCCTTAAAATAAAATTAAAAACAATAAATTCGAATTATTGTTCGAATTATTTCAAATAAATTGATATGGGGATTAAAATGGATCGATCCAGCCCATTTGCTAGTCTAACATTCTAGGAAACATAAAATGATAGCCGTAATTGGAAGTTGATTTTTATTTCCAATCGTGGTGTACATTGATCGAATGCATAACGCATTGGAAAATAATTTGCGTAAAAACTTTTTTAGTTACAAATATGTGAAGTGTTTTAAAAAATTTGGTTTAGCCGGAGTCGGAGTCGAGCAAAATTTTTACGACTCCGACTCCGACTCCGACTCCAGCCAAATCTTCAGACTCCGACTCCAAGACTCCGACTCCGACTCCGACTCCACAGCCCTGGCTTTGACAACATGTAATTGTGTCTTCGCACAGGGATGATCTTTCTCTACACATAAAGGTGATCCAGGGGTGTGCTGCGGAGACAACCAGTCGCAGTTCTAAGGGCAGCGTTCTGGCAAGTCTGTATGTTATTCCACTGCTTGTAATCAGGGCTTCTGAGACCATATAAGATCATATCGGGCGAAATATATATATAGGAGATATATCTAAATCTGAACATATTTCAATCAAATTGGGCATACTTGACTATAGTACCAATTGTTACTGGAAAATTTCTAACAAATTAGAATGAATTTCTGGCTTATGGGGCCATATAAGTTCATATCGGGCGAAAGATATATATGGGAGTTATACCTAAAACTGAACCGATTTCTTCCAAAATCAATAGAGCTCAATTCCGACCTAAAACACATACTTGTGCCAAATTTGAAGTCGATTGGACCAAAACTGCGACCTAGACTTTGATGGTAAAAATGTTTTCACAGACGGATGGGCAGACGGACATGGCTAGATAGACTCAAGGGCACAGTTGGTAGAATTCTACCAAAAATGTAGAATTCTTGATGTTTTGGTAGATTTTGCAATGCATCATATCTCTCCAAAAATTTTCTATAAATAAAATTTTAATAAAATTTTCTATAGAAATAAAATATTGACATTTTTATAGAAATAAAATTTCAACAAAATTTTCTATAGAAATAAAATTTTGAAAAATTTTCTATAGAAATAAAATTTTGAAAAATTTTCTATAGAAATAAAATTTTGAAAAAAATTCTATAAAAATAAAATATTGACAAAACTTTTCAAGAAATAAAAATTTTCTATAGAAATAAAATTTAGACAAAAATATTCTATAGAAATTAAATTTTGACAAAAATGTTCTATAGAAATTAAGTTTTGGCAAAATTTTCTATAGAAATAAAATTTTGACAAGATTTTCTATAGAAATAAAATTTTCTATAGAAATAAAATTTTGGGAAAAATTTTCTATAGAAATACAATTATGAAAAAATTTCCTATAGAAATAAAATTTTGACACAAATTTCTATAGAAATAAAATTTTGACAAAATTTTCTATAGAAACAAAATTTTGACAAAATTTTCTATAGAAATAAAATTTTTCTAAAATTTTCTATAGAAATAAAATTTTGATAAAAATTTTCTATAGAAATAAAATTTTGGGAAAACTTTTCTATAGAAATAAAATTTTGACAAAATTTCCTATAGAAATAAAATTTTGACAAAATTTTCTATAGAAATAAAATTTTGCCGAAATTTTCTATAGAAATAAAATTTTGATAAAATTTTCTATAGAAATAAAATTTTGGGAAAAATTTTCTCAAGAAATAAAATTTTGGGAAAATTTTTCTCTAGAAATAAGATTTCCTATAGAAATAAAATTTTGGGAAAAATTTTCTATAGAAATAAAATTTTGGGAAAATTTTTCTCTAGAAATAAAATTTTGACAAAATTTATATATATAGGAACAAAAAATAAATAGAAATAAAATTTTGGGAAAAGTTTTCTATAGAAACAAAATTATGGGAAACATTTTCTATAGAAATAAAATTTTGAAAAAATGTCCTATAGAAATAAAATTATGGGAAAAATTTTCTATAGAAATAAAATTTTGAAAAAATTTCCTATAGAAATAAAATTTTGACAAAATTTTCTTTAGAAATAAAATTTTGACAAAATCTTCTATAGAAATAAAATTTTGACAAAATTTCCTATAGAAATAAAATTTTGACAAAATTTTCTATACAAATAAAATTTTGACTAAATTTTCTATAGAAATAAAATGTTGACAAAATTTTCTTTAGAAATAAAATTTTGACAAAATTTTCTATAGAAATAAAATTTTCTATAGAAATTAATTTTTTTTCATTCGTTTTGTTTTGTTATTGTTGGTTTTTGTTCTTTAATCACTGTTGTTGTTTTTTTGATTTCAGTTTAAAACCATACATTGACTAAACTACAAGTATAGCTTAACCTCTGTTGGCACGCTCAAAATAAAACCCAGCCAACTTCACTCAAATCGATGATTTGATGGTGGCAAAGGAAAAGAGAGATGTTTGTACGAATTTATTTCGGCATAAGCCGGCTATCACTGTCAAGCCTTTTTTCGGAAGGTTCAAGTGCGGTTTATTGTTGGGTTTAATGAACTGCCTGAATTTATTCTGATAATTAGTTGATAGTTTTGCTTCAAGTAGAGGATGCTGATGAGGAATGTGGTAATTCCGAAACGTGCGGCCATCCAACCATCTTGCAGTCTATAGGGCTTTGCCCAAATAAATTTGACAAATATTATTTTCCTCTGTTGGTTAAGCTACACTTGTAGTTTAGTCAATGTATGGTTTTAAGCTGAAATAAAAAAAAAAAAAAACAGAAATAAAATTTTGACAAAAATTTCTATAGAAATTAAATTTTGACAAAAATTTTCTATAAAAATAAACTTTTGACAAAAATTTTCTATAGAAATAAAAATTTTGACAAAATTTTCTACAGAAATAAAATTTTGACAAAATTTTCTATAGAAATAAAATTTTGACAAAATTTTCTACAGAAATAAAATTTTGACAAAATTTTCTACAGAAATAAAATTTTGACAAAATCTTCTATAGAAATAAAATTTTGACAAAATTTTCTATAGAAATAAATTTTTGGGAAAAATTTTCTATAGAAATAAAATTTTGACAAAAATTTTCTATAGAAATAAAATTTTAACAAAAATTTTCTATAAAAACAAAATGTTGACAAACATTTTCTAAAGAAATACAATTTTGACAAAGTTTTCTATAGAAATAAAATTTTGACAAAATTTTCTATAGAAATAAAATTGTGACAAAATTTTCTATAGAAATAAAATTTTGACAAAATTTTCTATAGAAATAAAATTTTGACAAAATTGTCTATAGAAATAAAATTTTGACAAAATTTTCTATAGAAATAAAATTTTGACAAAATTGTCTATAGAAATAAAATTTGGGCAAATATTTTCTATAGAAGTATTATTTCGACAAAGTTTTCTATAGAAATAAAATTTTGACAACATTTTCTATAGAAATAAAATTTTGACAAAATTTTCTATAGAAATAAAATTTCGACAAAATTTTCTATAGAAATAAAATTTTCTATACAAATAAAATTTTGACAACAATTTTCTATAGAAATTAAATTTTGAAAACAATTTTCTATAGAAGCCAAATGTTTAAAAAATTTTCTATAGAAATACAATTTTGAAAAAAGTTTCTATAGAAATAAAATTTTGATAAAATTTTCTATAGAAAAAGATGTTGACATAATTTTCTATAGCAACTTTTTTTTTGTTTGGTACGTTTTTGGTTGAATTTTCTCTAAATTTTGGTAGATTATTTGTGGCTCGAGTGGCAACCGTGCTCAGGGCCGGCCCAAAGACACCATATGTCTATCTCCTCTCCTTCTGGTTGTTGCAAACATACGCACTAACTTATTATACCCTGTTCCACAATATGGCGCAGGGTATAAACATCTAAAACTAATTATGCAAATATATTGTGTTCTTTTTTGAGTTATAGAATTTTAAATAATTTGGAAAAATTCAAAATTTCTGAAATTTTCAATTTTTAATTGCAACAACTACACGCACAGAAAAAACATGTTTGGACATGGTTGCCGCATCCATTTAATGCTTATCTAGAGTAGGTAATTGTCGCGAAAACCATGTATTTTGTCTTTGTAAAAATAATTTTCCAGCGGAGAAAAATATATGTTGCCAATAAGCATTTAAATGGTTCTCAAATGTCGCAAACATGTTCTATTATTTAAATGATAGAATTTGAGACCATTACATGGTCGGGAAAATCATGTATCTGACCATTCAATTTTTTTACTTTTTTGCAGAGAAAAAAGTATTTTTATAGGTTACGTATAGACATGTCTAGAACCATTACATGACCATAAAGACCATGTACATTGTTTTCGTGAGCAGGTAAACACGATTTTCATTTTGAGCGTCAGTCGTGTGTTGATTGTTTCTTGGAATGGACGGAGAATACGGAATTATTGGGTTTTGTGTTAATTTATTTATTCAGAAGTGGCACGTGGTTTTATGTGAACACAAAAAAGGAAAGTGTAATTGAAAAAATGTACCTGATTTTTGTTATTTGCAGTTACATGATGTCTGCGTTGATACATTTGATGGGCACGAGGTAAATATGGAATGAATACTTAATGTTGAAATTGAACCAAAATAGAGTGTGTAAAAATATATGATGTTTGCTTGCACGACATTATAAATACAAATTAACAATGAATTAGTTTATAAATAAATAAATAAAAACAAATAAATAAAGTTAATTTTGTGTTTTCTTTTCTCAAGTGGCGTCCTTTTTTCGACGACGAAAAAAGTTTTTTCATAAAGATCAAAACATTTTAGGTTGTGACCATGTTCTTTTAACTAGAAGAAAAACATTTTGAATGAATACCATACCATTTTAAATCGTGACCATTGTCTTTTCATTCAAACAAAATTTTTTTTATCAATATAATAATATTTTAGATGAGGAAAATTATATTTTTCTTAGAACCATGTTCACTGAGCCAACATGGTTGCAGGTGAAAATGTTACATGGTCGCCGCAAAAATAGCTCCTATCATATTATTTTGCTCTTCGAATATGATTGTGACAATCATGTTTCTTCTCTGCGTGTAATGCGCGATTTGTTTTCTATATTTCGAAATATCTACGAAAGGTCAAAAATCCTAGACCTACCATGTAACACTTCTCCTGACCTGACTAATTTTTAGTTATGTGTTTCTATAATGAAGGGATTTGCAATTTTCCATTGCATGATATCAAATGTTAAATTGCTGCTAATACTTATACACAGGGGGTCAATACCCTTCGAGTGACTATTGCTATTTATCAACTATCCATAAACTATAGATTTGATCTATTTACAACTTTACAATTCAAAATTCAAGTAATAATAAAAAAACCATTAGCTTATTATTCATAGACTAGATCTGGTCGTAATAAAAAAAAAAACAAAAAACACTACTTGTTTTGTGTTTGTCTCCATTCCCATATATAATCCAGGGACAGTGAGAGAAATCCACAGGTGTTCCTTTTGTTTTCAATACTGACATAATGAATGATAGAAAAATTCCTACCAGGCGGGACTAAGTCTAGGAAATTTCACATTAATTGCATCTTCAAATTTCAATCAAATATCTATAACCAGACATACTATAGCCTCGCCTCATGTGCTTCCCATCCCAGAGTTATCATTAGGTCACTTTAATGGCACATTTGCCACTTATTTCAAAAGTTGATACTTTTGAGGAGTTTTTTGTTGTGCTACCAAAATACCATTTTATATTGTTTCTAAAATTTCATACCACATTCTATTAAATACGGGTGTAGTTTGTGCACCGTTACCGTTGGAAATTTCTAAAAAGAGTGACCAAAAAAAGTGTCACTCGTAATAAAAGGTACCACAATCAATTAAAAATAAAACTATAAAAAAAAAAAAATAAAAAAAAAAATTGTCACAATTTTTCATAAATATTTATAATACAAAATAAATATATTTATATCAGGTTTTTCGAATAGAATTGTAAAATTGATTTTTGCAAATTATAAAGTTAATTTGTCAAAATTTTATTTTTATAGAAAATTTTATCGAAATTTTATTTCTATAGAAATTTTTGTCAAACTTTTATTTCTGTAGATAATTTTGTCAAACTTTTATTTCTGTAGATAATTTTACAATTTTTATTTCTATAGAAAATGTTCACAAAATTTTATTTTATAGAAAACTTTGTCAAAACTTTATTTCTATACACACAGAGAAGGAATATGATCACCTCAAACATGTTTCAAGAGCAAAATGTTATTTTTGTATGGTGACCATGTAGCATGTTTGTCACTAAAATGTTATTTTCTCGTCAACTTGCCGAAATCAGATACATGATTTCCGAGAAAATAACATGGTTGCGAAAACCATGTTACATGGTCACCAGCCAAAAATAACATTTTGCTCTTAAAACATGTTTGAGGTGATCATATTCCTTCTCTGGGTGTAGAAAATTTGTCAAAATTTACTTTCTATAGAAAATAATGTCAAAATTTAATTTCTATAGAAAATTTGTCAAATTTTTTTTTCTGTAGAAACTTTTGTAAACATTTGGTCAAAATTTTATTTTGACCAAATGTTTTTTTGTCGAAATTTTATTTCTATAGAAAATTTTATAGAAATTTTATTTCTATAGAAAATTTTCTCAAATTTTATTTCTATAGAAAATTTTACCAAAATTTTATTTCTATAGAAAATTTTGTCAAAATTTTATTTCTATGGAAAGTATTGTTAAAATTCTTTTTTTTATAGAAAATTTTGTTAAAATTTTATTTCTATTGAAAATTTTGTCAAAATTTTATTTCTATAGAAAATTTTGGCGAAATTTTATTTCTGTAGAAAATTTTGTTGAAATTTTATTTCTATAGAAAATTTTGTCAAAATTTTATTTCTATAAAAATTTTGTCAAAATTTTATATCTATAGAAAATGTTGTCAAAATTTTATTTCTATAGAAAATTTTGCCAAAATTTTATTTCTATAAAAAATTTTGTCAAAATTTTATTTCAATAGAAAATTTTCTAAAAATTTTATTTCTATAGAACATTTTGTCAAGATTTTATTTCTATAGAAAATTTTGTCAAAATTTGATTTCTATAGACAATTTGTCAAAATTTTAATTCCGATTTGCTAGAAATTAAAAATTTAGAGCTATTTTAGATCCACAAAGAGGCGTACCGAATATGATGTGTATCGGTCCATGCCCCCATGTAAACCGATTTCCCGATTTGACTTCTTGACTGTCTAGACACCACAATTAGCATCCCTTTTATCCACTCCTCCACTTTTATCCGATTTGCCTGGAAATCAAAATCTACACGTATTTTAATCCTCATAGACGTGTGCCGAATATGATGTATTCGTTAATGTTTTGTTATAAAGGGTGATACGGTCAAAATTTGGTCAATATAAACTTGACGTATTTCTTTCAATTTTGCATTTAAAAAACCTGAACACCCCTCATTTTGAAGGTGTGTGTGTAGAATGTTGCTCCTATTTTGATTTTGGAATTCACTCTTCAGTTGTCAAAATGCCGTCCAAGCAAGAAGAGCAGCGTATCAAAATTTTGCTCGCGCATCGCAAAAATCCGAGTTACTCGCACGCAAAGCTGGCAAAATCGCTAAAAGTTGCCAAATCAACCGTTACAAATGTAATTAAAGTGTTTGGGGAACGTTTGTCGACAGCCAGGAAGTCTGGATCGGGGGGAAATCGAAAACCGGAAACCGCTGAGACGACAAAGAGAGTTGCCGGTAGTTTCAAGCGAAACCCTAACCTCTCTATCCGAGATGCCGCAAATAAGCTGGGTGTATCGTCTACAACCGTGCATCGAGCCAAAAAATGAGCCGGACTATCGACTTACAAGAAGGTAGTGACTCCAAATCGCGATGATAAACAAAATACGACGGCCAAAGCGCGATCCCCGACGATGCTGACGAAGTTTGACTGCGTGGTAATGGACGACGAAACCTACGTCAAAGCCGACTACAAGCAGCTTCCGGGACAGGAGTTTTATACGGCAAAAGGAAGGGGAAAGGTAGCAGATATTTTCAAGCACATAAAACTGTCAAAGTTCGCAAAGAATATCTGGTTTGGCAAGCCATCTGTACCTATGGCTTGAAAAGCAGCATTTTCATAGCTTCCGGGACTGTCAACCAAGAAATTTACGTGAAAGAGTGTTTGAATAAACGTCTGCTGCCTTTCCTGAAGAAACACGGTTGTTCCGTACTGTTTTGGCCGGATTTGGCATCTTGCCATTACGGAAAAAAGTCCATGGAGTGGTACGCCGCCAACAACGTGCAGGTGGTTCACAAGGACAAGAACCCACCCAACACGCCAGAGCTCCGCCCAATTGAGAAATACTGGGCTATTGTCAAGCGGAACCTAAATAAGACCAAAAAAACTGCTAAGGACGAGCAGCAGTTCAAGGCAAACTGGCTTTCTGCGGCGAAGAAGGTGGACAAGGTGGCTGTACAAAATCTGATGGCAGGTGTCAAGCGTGAGGCCCGGCAATTCGGATTTGAAAAAGCGAAAGCCTAACTGAATATTTTTCCTGAATTTTATACTAATTGAACTTGAAAAAGAAATTTAATTTGATTTTTTTAAATAAACGATTTCACCGATTTACACGCGTTTTCCCTTGACCAAATTTTGACCGTATCACCCTTTATGGAGGTATAGGTTTAGATGAACAAAAATCTGCATTGACTTTCGTTTTTTATCGATCCACGTTTTTATAAAGCCCTCATATAGACATTCCAGATACTGCAATTTTTCTCCACAAAACCATCGGTACATATTCCCCCGACCGACTAATCTCCCGTTACGAACTCTTGGGCATCTAAATCTCGGTTGCCACAGTTGGTAGAATTCTACCAAAAATTTTCTATAGAAATAGAATTTTGACGAAAAAAATTCTATTCCTATAGAATTTGGACAAAATTTTCTATACAAAATTAAATTTTTGATTTGACAAAATTTTCTATAGAAATAAAATTTTGACAAAAAGTTCTAGAGAAATAAAAATTTTGACAAAAATTTTTAGAGAACTAAAATATAGACAAATTTTTTTATAGAAATAAAATTTAGACAAACAATTTCTAGAGAAATACAATTGTGACAACATTTTCTGTGGAAATAATTTTTTTATTAAATTTTCTATAGAAATAAAATTTTGACAAAATTTTCTATAGAAATAGAATTTGGACAAAATTTTCTATATAAAAATAAATGTTTGATAACATTTTCTATAGAAATAAAATATTGACGAAATTTTCTATAGAAACAAAATACTGACAAAATTTTCTATAAAAATAAAATTTCGAGGAAATTTTCTATAGAAATAAAATTTTGACAAAAAAAAATCTAGAGAAATCAAATTTTGACAACATTTTTTAGAGAAATAAAGTTTTGACAAAAATTTCTATAGAAATAAATTTTTGACAAAAAATTTCTAGAGAAATAAAATTTTGACAAGATTTTCTAAAGAAATAAAATATTGAGAAAAAATTTCTAGAGAAATAAAATTTTGACAAAATTTTCTTATAGAAATAAAATTTTGACAAAATTTTCTTATAGAAATAAAATTTTGACAAAAAGTTCTAGAGAAATAAAATTTTGATAAAAATTTCTATAGAAATACAATTTTGACAACAAATTTCTAGAGAAACAAAATTTTGACAAGATTTTCTGAAGAAATAAAATATTGAGAAAAAAATTCTAGAGAAATAAAATTTTGACAAAATTTTTTACAGAAATAAAATTTTGGGAAAATGTTCTATAAAAATAAAATTTGACAAACTGAAATAAAAAAAAATATTTGTAAAATATTTTTTTTATTTGGTAGTTTTTTGATAAAATTGTCTCCAAATTTTGGTAGATTATTTTTGGCTCGAGTACCAACCGTGGTCTAGATACCGCAATTTTTATCCGATTGTTCTGAAATTATAAATCTAGAGGTATGTTAGAACCATAAGAGATATGTCAAATTTGGTTTATATCAGTAAGGGTTTTATATAATCCTTATATATACCCGATTTAACTTCTTGAGTTCTCCGAAAAAAAAGTAAACTGTTTTATAGGAATAATGAACTACCTCGCACGAAAATTGAACTAAATTTTACTCCATATTTTGAGATATCCACAAAGCGTTGTTAAAACCAGGAAATTTTAATGCCCTCATATTCTGTACGGTCATTGAACTTTATGCTCACGTTTAGTTCATAAAATTTTTGAGACATACTTAAAAAAAAGTAAGATTTCATTAAGCTGTGGAAAATTTCGATAAAAATAATCAAATTCAACTACAAGCAAATAATTTTTTTCCATTAAAAATAAGTTAAATTTAGCGTTAGTTTAACTACGGAAATTTTTTTCTGTGTTGATAGAGGGCACACTGACCATTCAAATTGCACGAAACTATAAGAAAAGTTGTCGCATTTCACGTCTTGTGCTCATTCGAGTAATGGGGGTAAAAACCTATTGAATATTGATTTGAAAGCAAACAAATATACAAAATATTTAAGATTCCTTTAAAATGGAAATAAAACTGAACCAATATATTTGGGAGAGTATCATTTATCAAATTCACCTGAAATTTTATATATTTTCAAGTAACACCCTACCATGAAGAGTTTTCAAAGGAAGCTATTATATTTGTTTTAAGGTGGTGGGTTTTTAAGATTCACCACGTCGAATTTAATGGTGTATGCACCGATTATTTATAGTAGAATAGCGTTATTAAGAGGATAATTATGACGCCTGAAGATATGCAATGAAAATTGCCTGTAGTGGGTAAACCGCTCTCTCTCTCTCTTGCACTGAACTGATCTTCAATGAAGTGGAGATTAACATGATTGTGTTTGACCTTCTTTGATAAAATCCATGGTGTAAGGTACATAAGATTCGGCCCGACCGATATTCCGCCATTTATACTTTTTTTTAATGTTACTTGTGTTTTTGAATTACAAATGAGCCACTTTTTCCATACTATAATGCCTGTACTATACGATTACCCAATGTATCATAGTAAATTCTCTAAGCTGTGTATAATTTATTAAATTCTGATTAATTGTCATTGTCAAAGGGAGGGTATTGACCCTGCCTTTGATACGTGGTATCACATTTGAAACCACGTGCTTTTGAGACTGCAATTCTTATCAGCATGCAATTCAAGTCGTCACATAATATCCGCCATAATTTTGAATACATTGTAAGTGCAATACTATTACTGGGGAGGGTATTAGATGTTTTAGCGATCTCTACCACCGGTTTTTGTGTTATGAAATATTTTTGAATGCAAAGTGAAACATGAGGTGGATTTTATTGGAAAAAGAAAAACAAAACAAAAAATATATTGTCTCAAAATTGGTTTTATTGTAGTCTAGATAGAGTTTGTGTTGATATAAGAAACAAAAACGTTGGTTCAAAAAATGTCGATAATTCAAACAGATATTGTCTTTAAAAGCTGCACCGAAAGAATAATCAAATGAATTCACTTTCTCATAATAAAATCTTAGACACTCTCACCAAAAAACATTGGATGTTGTGCCACTAACATTTTTTTTAAAAGCATCCCGGGATCCTCCATCAATTTTTTCCCGTTCCGATGAAGGTTTTTTGGACCAGTTTTAGAAAATGCGATATTTGCCGGTTTAAAGTCAAAATTTAAATTTTGGACAATATTATGTGATGTATAAATAATATATTACAAAACGAATAGAAAACCAAGCAAAAAAGTAAAAAAAAAACAATAAAAATAAAATTAAAAATTTCACCCCACACACAAAAAAATTTTTTCTGATTCAATCACGAAATTAATTGAACCAATTAATTTTTAATTGAAATGTCTTCAATCACAGAAATGATAGTATCAATTAAAAAATTAATTGAAAGTCAATTAAAAAATTAATTGATACTATTAATTTTTGAGATTGATTTTTATTTCAATTACAAAATTTGTTGAATCAATTAAATTTTTAACTGGATCAATTATTTTTTAATTGATTTTCAATTATTTTTTAATTGATACTATCATTTCTGTGGTTGAAGACATTTCAATTAAAAATTAATTGGTTCAATTAATTTTTATTTCAATTAGAAAATTTGTTGAATCAATTAAATTTTTAATTGAATATTTTTTAAAACTCAATTAGGACTTTAATTGGAAAAATGTTCGTGAAAATTTTTTCTGTGCAGTGGGGATTTGAACCTGTGTCTATTGACTTGTTCACTTCAATGTTTTTGAAAATTATTGTTATTTTTGATTTGAGCTTAAAAGCTGTTTTTTTAAGCTGAAATTAAAAACAACAAAAATGATTGAAGAGAAACCAACAATAACAAACAAAACGAATAAAGATAGAGAAAGCACGCTCAAAAACAAGCCCAGCTAACTACATTGAAATTGATGATTTGAGTTTGGCAAAAGGAAAAGAGATATGCTTGCAAATTTGTTTAGGCAGTAGCCGACTATCAAACCTTTTTGCGGAAGCTTCAAGTGTAGTTCACTTTGGGTTGAGTGAATTACCCGAATTTATTCTGATAATTGGTTGATAGTTTTGCTGCAAGTAGAGGATTCTGATGAGGTATATGGTAATTCCGAAACAGCTGTACATCCAACCATCTTGCAGTTTATAGGGCTTTGCCCAAATAAATTTGACAAGCATACTTTTCCTCTGTTGGTTAAGCTACACTTGTAGTTCAGTCAATGCATGGTTTTAAGCTGAAATCAAAAACAACAATAATCATTGAAGAGAAACCAACAATAACAAACTAAACGAATTATGAGAATTTTCAATTTTTTATTGAGTGTAAATAGAGAATATAATAAAATAAAAACGATGTAAAATATAAATAAAATCTTTTCAAATATTTGATAAAAAAGTTATTTTTTTATTCATGCTAATAAAGAACATCTCGAGAAGTAGTTAGAATGTTATGCCTTGGTGTCATATTACGATCATATCATAAACATTTGAACTGATGTTTCGAAGCTTCGTGTATGTATCAGGCTCACTTAGACTATTCAGTCCATTGTGATACCACATTGGTGAACTTCTCTCTTAACACTGAGTGCTGCCCAATTCCATGTTAAGCTCAATGACAAGGGACCTCCTTTTTATAGCCGAGTCCGAACGCCGTTCCACATTGCAGTGAAACCACTTAGAGAAGCTTTGAAACCCTCAGAAATGTCACCAGCATTACTGAGGTGGGATAATCCACCGCTGAAAAACTTTTTGGTGTTCGGTCGAACCAGAAATCGAACCCACGACCTTGTGTATGCAAGGCGGGAATGCTAACCATTGCACCACGGGGAAATAAAATTTTGCAAAAATTTTCTATAGAAATAAAATGTTGACAAAATTTTCTATAGAAATAAAATTTTGACAAAAATTTCTATAAAAATAAAATTTTGAGAACATTTTCTAAAGAAATAATTTTTACAAATTTTCTACAAATTTTGAGAAAAATTTTCTAAAGAAATAAAATTTTGACAAAATTTTCTATAGAAATAAAATTTTGATAAAATTTTCTATAGAAATAAATTTTGCAAAAATTTTCTATAGGAATAAAATTTTTACAAAATTTTCTATAGAAATAACATTTTGACAAAATTTTCTATAGAAATAAAATTTTGGCAAAATTTTCTATAGAAATAAAATTTTGACAAAATTTTCTATAGAAATAAAATTTTGACAAAATTTTCTATAAAAATAAAATTTTGAGAACATTTTCTATAGAAATAAAAATAGAAATAAAAAAAATTTTCTATAGAGATAAAATTTTGACAAAATTTTCTATAGAAGTAAAATTTTGACAAAATTTTCTATACCATGCATTAACTAAACTACAAGTGTAGCTTAACCAACAGAGGAAAATAATGTTTGTTATTTTCCGCACGTTTCGGAATTACCACATTCCTCATCAGCATCCTCTACTTGCAGCAAAACTATCAACCAATTATCAGAATAAATTCAGGCAGTTCATTAAACCCAACAATGAACCACACATGAACCTTCCGAAAAAAGGTTTTACATGATAGCCGGCTTATGCTGAAATAAATTCATAATAACTTTTCCTTTGCCACCGTCCAATCATCGATTTGAGTGCAGTTGGCGGGTTTATTTTGAGCGTGTTCCTCTTTTTCCTTCTGTTTGTTAAAGTACACATGTACTTTAGTCAATGCATGGTTTTAGGCTGAAATCAAAAACAACAACAATGAAATAACATTTTGACAAAATTTTCTATAGAAATAAAATTTTGACAAAATTTTCTATAGAAATAAAATTTTGACAAAATTTTCTATAGAAATAAAATTTTGACAAAATTTTCTATAGAAATAAAATTTTGACAAAATTTTCTATAGAATTAAATTTTGACAAAATTTTCTAAAAAAATAAAATTTTGAGAAAATTTTCTATAGAAATAAAATTTTGACAAAATTAGCTATAGAAATAAAATCTTGACAAAATTAGCTATAGAAATAAAATTTTGAGAAAATTTTCTACAAAATAAAATTTTGAGAAAATTTTCTATAGAAATAAAATTTTTAGAAAATTTTCTATAGAAATAAAATTTTGAGAAAATTTTCTATAGAAATAAAATTTTGACAAAATTTTCTATAGAAATAAAATTTTTACAAAATTTTCTACAGAAATAAAATTTTGACAAAATTTTCTATAGAAATACAATTTTGTGAAAAATTTCTATAGAAATAAAATTTTGACAAAATTTTCTATAGAAATAAAATTTTGACAAAATTTTCTATAGAAATAAAATTTTGAGAAAAACTTCTAAAGAAATAAAATTTTGAGAAAATTTTCTATAGAAATAAAATTTGGAGAAAACTTTTTTAAAAAAATAAAATTTTGACAAAAATTTCTATACAAATAAAATGTTGACAAAATTTTCTATAGAAATAAAATTTGGAGAAAATGTTCTAAAGAAATAAAATTTTAAGAAAATTTTCTATAGAAATAAAATTTTGCAAAATTTTCTATAGGAATAAAATTTTGACAAAATTAGCTATAGAAATAAAATTTTGAGAAAATTTTCTACAAAATAAAATTTTGAGAAAATTTTCTATAGAAATAAAATTTTGACAAATTTCTCTATAGAAATAAAATTTTTACAAAATTTTCTACAGAAATAAAATTTTGACAAAATTTTCTATAGATATAAAATTTTGAGAAAAATTTCTATAGAAATAAAATTTTGACAAAATTTTCTATAGAATAAAATTTTGACAAAATTTTCTTTAGAAATAAAGTTTTGAGAAAAACTTCTAAAGAAATAAAATTTTGACAACAGAAATAAAATTTTCTATAGAAATAAAATTTTGACGAAATTTTCTATAGAAATAAAATTTTGACAAAATTTTCTATAGAAATAAAATTTGAGAACATTTTCTATAGAAATAAAATTTTGAAAAAATTTTCTATAGATATAAAATTTTGAGAAAATATTCTTTTGAAATAAAATGTTGACAAAATTTTCTAAAGAAATAAAATTTTGACAAAATTTTCTATAGAATAAAATTTTGACAAGATTTTCTATAGAAATAAAATTTTGAGAAAAACTTCTAAAGAAATAAAATTTTGACAAAATTTTCTATAGATATAAAATTTTGAGAAAATTTTCTTTTGAAATAAAATGTTGACAAAATTTTCTATAGAAATAAATTTTTGGCAAAATTTTCTATAGAAATAAAATTTGAGAACATTTTCTATAGAAATAAAATTTTGAAAAAATTTTCTATAGATATAAAATTTTGAGAAAATTTTCTTTTGAAATAAAATGTTGACAAAATTTTCTAAAGAAATAAAATTTTGACAAAATTTTCTATAGAATAAAATTTTGACAAGATTTTCTATAGAAATAAAATTTTGAGAAAAACTTCTATAGGAATAAAATTTTGACAAAATAAAATTTTGAGAAAATTTTCTACAGAAATAAAATTTTGAGAAAATTTTCTACAGAAATAAAATTTTTACAAAATTTTGTATAAAAATAAAATTTTGACAATATTTGCTATAGAAATAAAATTTTGAGAAAATTTTCTACAGAAATAAAATTTTGAGAAAATTTTCTATAGAAATAAAATTTTGACAATTTTTTCTATAGAAATAAAATTTTTACAAAATCTTCTATAGAAATAAAATTTTGGCAAAATTTTCTACAGAAATAAAATTTTGACAAAATTTTCTATAGAAATAAAATTTTGACAAAATTTTCTATAGAAATAAAATATTAACAAAATTTTCTATAGAAATAAAATTTTGACAAAATTTTATAGAAATAAAATTTTGACAAAATTTTCTATAGAAATAAAATTTTGACAAAATTTTCTATAGAAATAAAATTTTGACAAAATTTTGACAAAATTTTCTACAGAAATAAAATTTTGACAAAATTTTCTATAGAAATAAAATTTTGACAAAATTTTCTATAGAAATAAAATTTTGACGAAATTTTCTATAGAAATAAAAGTTTGACGAAATTTTCTATAGAAATACAATTTTAACAAAATTTTCTACAGAAATAAAATTTTGAGAAAATTTTCTACAGAAATAAAATTTTGTCAAAATTTTCTATAGCAATAAAATTATGGTAAAATTTTCTATAGAAATAAAATTGTGACAACATTTTCTATAGAAATAACATTTTGACAAAATTTTCTATAGAAATAAAATTTTAAGAAAATTTTCTATAGAAATGAAATTTTGAGAAAATTTTCTATAGAAAACAAATTTTGACAATATTTTCTAAAGAAATATCATTTTGAGAAAAAATTCTATAGAAATAAAATTTTGAGAAAATTTTCTATTGAAATAAAATTTTGACAAAATTTTCTATAGAATAAAGTTTTGAGAAAATTTTCTATAGAAATAAAATTTTGAGAACTTTTTCTAAAGAAATAAAATTTGGACAAAATTTTCTATAGAAATAAAATTTGGACAAAATTTTCTATAGAAATAAAATTTTGACAAAATTTTCTATAGAAATAAAATTTTGGCAAAATTTTCTATAGAAATAAAATTTTGACAAAATTTTCTATAGAAATAAAATTTTGACAAAATTTTCTATAGAAATAAAATTTTGACAAAATTTTCTATAGAAATAAAATTTTGACAAATAAGATATTTTTGTTTGTTAGTTTTTTTGTGTTAAATTCCCCAATTTGGAAAAAAATCTCCAATACTGGCAACGCTGGCTTCAAATACATTTTCAACGAATTAATCTTTATGGTACCTACTAGACGATCCTTTTTGTCGAATTTTTAATTTCAAATAGGATTCCCCTATAAAGAGAGTCGGTGTCATATAAACTGGATTTAACATGGATTAAATTACCATAATCTCCAACATAATAAATCGAAGTTAGGTACTATACTATATTTAATCATCATCATCATCATGTCTCTGTTTAAAGTCGTAAAGAAATGATGTTAATACGAAGTTTATGAAAATGAGACCGGCATTAAATGCTAACGAAAGAAAGTAAGAAACAAAAAAAAACCGACAACAATGCCGTTCTTAATTAAAAAAGTAAACAAAGTTGAGAAGAAAATAAAATAGCAACAACAACAACACACGCACCCAAATATTTATGTGTCCAGTTCAAGGATAACAAATAGCAAAGCGCATGCCCTGGTCATGTTTACACCTTAACAGCCTACCAACTCCAAACAAAAAATTTACCAACCACCCCATAGGAAAAATACTTTTCGTTTCTTTAAGAAGACAATTTTCACTTTTCATGGAAAATTTAGCAAGGTCATTGAACTCAAGTGGTATTCTAAAGGAGAGCTTAATAGCAAGAGAGAGAAACGGAGAGAGATAGAGAGTTGCAAGAAAAGAAGCTTTTTTAGAGTAATTCTTAGAAATGAAAGTCAATGAAACTAATCAGTGTGACAGAGCAAGAGAGATGGGGTGAAGAGAGACCCTATATAAGTGAAAGTGAAGTGATAAAAGCTTATTCATATACATACTCAATGCAACCACATTTTTGGGAGTTACAAACAACTCCAAGAAACTTTTCCCTTTTCCCTCATACTACGCGTGTCCTTTATAAAATTATAAAAAAATACTCAGCCATGTACTCACTGATTTCCCTCTTTGAGATAGTTCTCTTAATAGTTTAATGTTTCCCTTTAACACCCAATCTCCTCCATCTATCTCTTCTTTTTTCCTCACTCTCTAGAAGAAATGTTTATGTAGCCTTTATTATTTTGCTATGGCAAATCTTGACTCCTTTTTTTTTGGAACCAAAATAACCCCACAAAAAAGCCGGTCGGCAAATGAAAATAACACTTCAACTGAGCGATGCATTAGTTTTTCCATTTTTGTCATTTTTATAGTCCCGACTTCATCCCCCTTTACAACGTGAGGATAAAAACGACAACAACAAAGGATATATAAGGCAAAGGATATACAAAAACATTAAAGAAAATAAACATATCTCAAGCCAATTGCCCATAGTAATGAAATATAATGAAATTTAACTACATTGGCAATGTAAATGTAGAGTTGTAGATTTTGAGGCTGGAGTTTTTGAGATTCAGATAACGACTACTCGATAAATGAAATGTATATCTGTATGTAAAGTATAGACATTTTTTTACTTGAATGGCAGTTGATTTGTGGCTATTTTAAAAAACACTGCGTATGTTTTCCGAAATGGATACAAAAATCTTTAATTAAAGGTCGATATCTTTGCATTCACATCAGCTTTTTGAATGCATGCTCAGTTTAGGAATACAAAGGTCGATAATAAAGTGCAAAACAAAAATTCCAAACCAATAATCACTTATTCCAGCCGAAAGTATTCGATGAGAGGAGAAAAGTAATTTCTGAATTTTGCTAGATTGGTTGGTGTTCGTTTTTATGAAAAATGCTTTGAATTATTTTTGCAGTCTTCGAGCTATGGCCATGCGAAAATATGGTCCAAATCGAATTTGGCGACAAAACTATAGAGGCTCATAAAAAAACGAACGGCAACCCATTTAGCAATATCTAGAAATTACTTTTCTCCTTTCATCGCGTACTTTCGCCTGGGATAAGTGTTTTTTTGTTTGTAGACAAAAAGTTGAAAATTGCCTCACAGTGTAATCGATATATTCAATAATAGAAAAAGTTACATTCCATAGTCGTGAACAGACGGTGACAAAATGAAACGGAAACGTTCACAAAAAATCAAAACGGAATGTTCACAATTTCGTCCTCGGGCGTTCACGATTTCATGAACGGCATTCGTTTTTCTTTGGCCATGAAAAGTCTCGAAATAATCGTTAGACGTTATTAAGGCAACTACCTCCGTGGTGCAAGGGGCTAAGGCGACTGTTAACGCGTATGGTGCAGAAAACACAGGATCGAGTCACGATAGCGGAAATCTTTTTTTAAATTCTGTTTATAAATTCGTAACCATAACGTCTACAGATCGTGAACGCTGGTTGTTATTTCGACAACGCATGGTGTCATTTTATCGTTGTCAGATTGACACCGCCTGTTCTCCGTTCGACACCACATGTGTGCACAGAAAAAATATCACCAAAATATTTCCAATTAAAAAGTTAATTGAAGTTGAAATTTTTTTCAATTAATAAATTAATTGGTACAATTAACTTTTTAATCAAGATAGAAACATTAAGTTAATTAAGTCAATGATTGAAACTTTTAAAATTTTTAATTAAAAAGTTAATTGATACAATAAACTTTTAATCATATTCGGAAGACTAAGTCAGTTAAAAAAGTGATTAACATTTTTTTAAATTTTTAATTAAAATTTTTTTTCAAACAATCAATTGTTAATCCAAATAAAAATTCTAAGCCAATTCAAAAGGTAATTGAAAATAGTTACCTTTTTTTAATTAATAAATTAATTGAGTTTTGCAATCAACATCAATTAAATTTTTAATTGAATCAATTAAAAAATTAATTGAAATTTAGTAATGAAATCAATTAATTTTTTAATCAAGACTTTTTTCTATGCCCAATTAAAACTGTGATTGATACTATCATTTTCGTGATTGAAGACATTTCAATTAAAAAATTAATTGGATCAATTAATTTCGTGATTGAATCAGAATAAATTTGTTTTGTGTGTGTTGATTCACTTTCATGAACGAATCATTTTGAAATGAGCTCGCCATGCATAATTTTTTCTATGAGTGATGACTTTAAACGATTTTATGTCAAAAACAAGTATATACGGCCGTAAGTTCGGCCAGGCCGAAGCTTATGTACCCTCCACCATGGATTGCGTCATCCACAATTGAATTACTTGGGTTGCGGTAACACTTGCCGATGGCAAGGTATCGTAAAACTTCATAACACCGTAATATATACCATATAGTCCATACGTGGTATATATTAAACTAAAAAAGGCCGATTAAATACGTATATAATTAAGTTTAAAGCTTCTATAGAAAAAAAATTTTGACCACATTTTCTATAGAAGTAAAATTTGGAAACAATTTTCTATAGAAATAAAATTTGGAAAAAAATTTCTATAGAAATAAAATTTGGAAAAAATTTTCTATAAAAATAAAATTTGGAAAAAATTGTCTATAGAAATAAAATTTTGACAAAATTTTCTATAGAAATAAAATTTTGACAAAATTTTTTATAGAAATAAAATTTTGACAAAATTTTCTATAGAAATAACATTTTGACAATGTTTTCTATAAAAATAAAATTTGGTAGATTATTTTTGGCTCGAGTGGCAACCATGATTATGAACCGATATGGACCAATTTTTGTGTGATTGGGGATCGGCTATATATAACTATAGACCGATATGGACCAATTTTGGCATGTTTATTAGCGGCCTTATACTAAGACCACGTTGTAAATTTCCAACGGATCGGATGAATTTTGCTCCTCCAAGAGCCTCCGGAGATCAAATCTGGGGAACGGTTTATATGGGGGCTATATATAATTATTGACCGATATGGACCAATTCTTGCGTGTTTGTTACAGACCACATTCTAACAACATGTTCCAAATTTCAACCGGATCGGATGAATTTAGCTCCTCCAAGAGGCTCCGGAGGACAAATCTGGGGATCGATTTATATGGGAGCTATATATAATTATGGACCGATATGGACCAATTTTGGCATGGTTGTTAGAGACAATGTACTAACACCACGTACCAAATTTCAGTCGGATCGGATGACTTTTGCTCCTCTAAGAGGCTCCGGAGGTCAAATCTGGGGATCGGTTTATATGGGGGCTATACATAATTATGGGCCGATGTGGACCAATTTCTGCACGGTCATTAGAGAACATATACCAACACCATGTACCAAATTTCAGCCGGATCGGATGAAATTTGCTTCTCTTAGAGGCTCCGCAAGCCAAATCGGGGAACCGGTTTATATGGGGGCTATATGTAATTATGGACCGATATGGACCAATTTTTGCATGGTTGTTGGAGACCATATACTAACACCACGTACCAAATTTCAGACGGATCGGATGAAATTTGGTTATCATAGAGTCTCCGCAAGCCAAATCGGGGGATCGATTTATATGGGGGCTATATGTAATTATGGACCGATATGGACCAATTTTTGCATGATTGTTAGAGACCATATACTAACACCATGTACCAAATTTCAACCAGATAGGATGAAATTTGCTTCTCTTAGAGCAATCGCAAGCCAAATTTGGGGGTCCGTTTATATGGGGACTATATATAATTATGAACCGATGTGGACCAGATTTTGCATGGTTGTTAGAGACCATATACTAACACCATGAACCAAATTTCAGCCGGATCGGATGAAATTTGCTTCTCTTAGAGCAATCGCAAGCCAAATTTGGGGGTCCGTTTATATGGGGGCTATATATAATTATGAACCGATGTGGACCAATTTTTGCATGGTTGTTAGAGACCATATACCAACACCATGTACCAAATTTCAACCAGATCGGATGAAATATAGGCTCCGCAAGCCAAATCTGGGGGTCCGTTTATATGGGGGCTATACGTAATAGTGTACCGATATGGCCCATTTGCAATACCATCCGACCTACATCAATAACAACTAGTTGTGCCAAGTTTCAAGTCGATAGCTTGTTTCGTTCGGAAGTTAGCGTGATTTCAACAGACGGACGGACATGCTCAGAGCAATATTTCGATGTGTTACAAACGGAATAACAAAGTTAATATACCCTCATCCTATGATGGAGGGTATAAAAATGTATACGGTAAAATTCAGTATATGCTGCAAAGGCTCTTGAACAGGTTCAACTAAGTTTTATTTTTATTTTATTCATTTTTGTTGTCTTAAGGTTTGTTTTACTAAAAGCTTCCTTATTTAGTGAAGCCCGCCTAAAGGCGGGATTGGGCATTAGAGGGTTAAAGGGTGGTCAATTAGATTATCTTGTGGCAAATTTGACGCCGATCGGTTAGTAAATGAACGCTATCTGACCCCATTTCTAAATTTGATCCAATTTTTTTCCAAATTCAATAGCGTTCGTCCAAAACAAAAAAACAACGTACCAAATTTCATTAATAATTGCGACCGGAATCCTGCGAACAACAAATACATGGACGGACGGTCGGACAGACGGACGGACGGACACCAAGCGCTATATCGACTCAGGAGGTGATTCTGAGTCTATCGGTATATATTTTATGGGGTCTAAAATCAATATTTCTGGTAGGCACAATTTTGGCAGACCAAAGTTATTATGTTATACCCTGACTACTATGTGGTTTACGGTATAAAAAGTGGAAGTTGTTCTAAAGGCACAATTTTAATATCACTCTCAAAACTGTCCTCCCAAAAAATAACTTTTTTCAACTACACAGGAAGTTCTTTCAATTCAACTTTTTATAACCCGTTTGTTTCATATGTTTAATAGGTAATTTTAACTTTTTTTGTTTCAAATAGGTAACAGAGTAAGAATTAATAAAATGGAACAGTTTTGCAAATTTTTAAAAAAATATTTAATCTCAAACGTTACAGATAAGCGTTAGAATGCAATCATAACATATTATAAAAATGGTATAATTGACAAATAACTACTTGTAGATTTCCAGCCAAATATAAAGCAAATGCTTTTGTAAGCTTGTGAACAATAAACTTATGTGTCACTGGAATAAATCTGCCAACTGTTAGAAATGAAACCAACCAGAAGTTTGTTGCAATATATATCAGCCACTATGTACAGTGAAAAAGACCTAGACTTTTATCACAAAAATAATATATTTTTCTTCCAACTTTTTACATCGGAAAGAAATCCTCAGAAATAACAGTTGAATGGGAATATCATCGCTTTCATGGATGATATTATCTCCTAAAAGCAGACTTTGTTTTTAAAAATATAATTTTCAACACATTGTTGGCGTAGATCTAAGATATCATCCCATCCTTCTATCTCGTTTCCTGTAACACAATTCCATTTCCGATTCCTGTATGTATAAACACACTCCACAGGAAATGCTTGTATATATATGTATGTGTCTACAAACCTATTATACCCCCATCACCATTCTATGGTGGTGGGTATAAAAATGTGGTCATAAAAAAAGGAGCAAACAAATTTAATGTTTTCCCTTCACTCACACGCGAAGTCTGTGAAGTCTTCATTCGTCCTACAATTTGGCACAGATTCGTTTTTTGTTTGCAGGCAGGTCAAGTTAGAAGATGGGCCATGTTGGTCCAGGTTTTCATATACCCCCCACATAAGCCGACCCTCCGATTTGGGGTCTTCGGCTTCTAGAAACCGTATTTCTAACCGATTTGCCGGAAATTTGAAATCTAGAGGTTTTTTGGGACCATAAATAGGTGTTCCGAATATATTAGGTATCGGTACAGATTTTGATATATCCCCGCCCTTCGATTTTGGATCTAGATTCTGTAGATTTTGCCACAGAACCACAATCAGATGTTCTGAATTTGGTGTGTATCGGTACATGTTTTTGGCATAGCACCCATATGGACTGATCTCCCGATGTAAGTCCTTGGGTGTATATAAACCGTAGATTTTGGTAAGGCCGATTTCACTTCTTGAGGGTATTGAAGGTGCACTAATCACGAAAATTTCTTGAAACTGAATGTAAAATATCCAGATTTTACTTCTCGTAATCATTTGAATAATCTACAGATTTTAGATTTCAAATCAAGGCGTTATTTAATCTTTTTCTTGCACACTTACATGATATTCCTCTAAAACTCAAATAACTCATAGGTAGAATCTTTAAATTTATCTTCAGGAAGCGTACTGGTTGAACTGATCTGCTTAGGAGAATATCTATCATCATCAAACCCCCCTGAAATTTTTTCGCTTTAATGAATTTCATCACACAATCTTTAATGATCAAGAAAATATTCTTCAAAATGAGTTATAAAAATCAGAACATCACATTTTTGCATAACAAAAGAGTTAATAAGTACTAATGTTATTTTAATTAATATATAATTGAACATCAGTCGGAGTCAAAAAATATCCATTGCTATGATCAATCATCCTAAGACTCTGAGAATGTTTGGAGGGTATTTAACAATTGTGGACAATAACAAATGACAACAGGGAATTACATCAAATATACCATAGATATACAAACATAAAACGCATAGAGCTTTTCCTTAAAACAAGTTTCAGCTAATAAGTGCGTATATGTATGGATGTGTGTGTGAGTATAAATACACCACCATGCATACGCACTTCATTAGGAAAAATAACATCAAATAACGAAAAAACGAACTTTTCTAATAATACTCTTCGACGCACCATATTACAATGTTTACCGTTAAGGTCATTGCCCGCCAAACACTTTTCTTTCGGTGGTTTGTTGTCATTCTTTTTCTTCGGCTTTTTCTTAGCCGATTGAGCCCTCAGCCCTCATCAACGCATTTACAATAGAACGAACCGAAACCCCCTCCAAAAAAAAAATAAACACAAAACACACATACACCCATCACATTATCATAAACTTGTTAGGCAAAAGCCATTGAGAGTAAATGAATGATTTGGGTCTCTTGATAAATGTTTGGAATGTTCATATTCGTTTACCAAATTACGCATGTACTATATTCTCCCTATGTACATTCTTCACAATAAAACAAAAAGAGCATTCAGCATTTGCTTTGCTAAACTTAAATGCATACATACGCACTAACAACCCATACCCATACATACATACGAATACGATTAACTTTGTGTGGTCATATACAACGACGCACTTGTAATAGAAGGAAATCTAACAACGCAAACGCATTTCCCATTTTGTTACGTCACTTTCCGTAATGTTATTGTTGTTGCGGCATTTTGCTTCTTCTACTTCTGCCACTTCCTCATCGACATCCCCATGATGAGTTGTAATTGCGTTGTAAAACGAATTCCGTTCTTGTGTTGTTGTGTTTTTCTTCTTTACAAATCATAGTAGAGAGAGAGAGATGGGTAAGTGAGTGTTGATTACATTGAGCATACATGTATGTGGTTTCAGTAAGGGGGTTTATATTAAATGGAGTTTTCCTATATTGGTCAAAGAGCGAGAGAGTGGCAGAGAGCGTGTTAAGAGTTTGTTGTTTAGGTTTGAGTGGCACGCGAGGCAATGAAATAATATTATTGTTGTGGGAGTTTATATCCCCCCATGCTAATGTGATTGTAGTGTTTAAGAGAATATAACAGTAGTATGAGTAGGACATATTTTCAATGTCATTTCGAGCGTAAAAGCAAAATACAGAGAATTGTATTGTATTATTGAGTGAGTGGGTCAGGGTTATATTGGGGTTTTAATGCGTGAGTGCGTATAGTGGGGAAATTGTATATGGTGGAAGTTGGGATATTTGTGGAATATTTCCCAGTATTATTTGCCAAGTTTTTTTTTCAAAAACACAGCTTGTTTTTATAAATTAAATTTAATTTTTGCATCGATATTTGTATTGAGGATATTTTACGAGGATAGGGATGACATGTTTTTTTGGGGAAATTCTAGAATAGAATTCCATTAAATTAAATCATATATTATTAGATTAGCGAAATAGAATCAGTAACTTGACAGCAACTTAAGACTTAATATATTAAGTCGTAAGTTCAAGGCCGTATTCAGGGGGGGGGGATGAGGGGGATCAAACCTCCCCCGAAATGAATGAATATTTTTATATAAATAAATATATATTTTTAGCTGCATAGAAAAATCTTATCGAAGATGTTGAAGGAAAGCTGAAGGTTTTATTTTGAAAACGCTTACCTATAAAACTTGCACAAATCCTAGAATACTAGTTGAAAAGCCCGTCAAACGACTGTCGAAAAAAACAAATTGTTTTTGTTTTCGCACCACAAATTTCATTTTTGGAAAATGTATTTCTGCTTTTTATGTGTGTTTGTTGTTCTTTTTGTGAACATGACTCGCTTTGTTTGGCCATAGCAACAACAACGAAACAGCCAAACACACATGTGTAAATGAAATGGCGCAAAACCTGGTAAAAGAACCTGCCTAATTCAGCGATGGAAGCACTTGGAGAGTGCAATAAAGAGATATTTCCAAACGTGCATATTCTTTTAAAAATTTTGGTCACTTTGCCAGTAACTCAGGGATGGAAAATACAATTTTTAAGAAAGTACAAAAAATGTATTTTTTGAGCGGAAAGGTACTTTTTACTAAATTTCAACAAAAAATTCACTGGAAGATTATTGTCAAGAGACTGAATTTTAAAGAAAATAAAATTTTGAAAAAATTTTCTATATAAAATTTTTCAAAAATTTTCTATAGCCGGCTATCATACAAAAACCTTTTTTGGGCTTTGCCCAAATAAATTTGACAAACATTCTTTTCCTCTGTTGGTTAAGCTACACTTGTAGTTTAGTCAATGTAAGGTTTTAAGCTGCAATAAAAAAACAACAACAATGCTTTAAGAACAAAACCAACAATAACAAAACAAAACGAAGGGAAATAAAATTTTGCAAAAAAATTCTATAGAAAAAAAATTTTGCAAAATGTTTTCTATAGAAATAAAGTTTTGCAAAAATTTCCTATACAAATAACATTTTTACAAAATTTTCAATTGAAATAAAATTTTGACAAAATTATCTATAAAAATAAAATTTTGCAAAAATTCTATATAGAAATAAAATTTAGACAATATTTTCTACTGAAATAAAAAATTGAGAATATAGAATCGCATTCTTTTTTCGACTAAAACATTCTTGAAGTTCAATAAAATCCTGTTTTTGACTATATCTTTTACAAAATTGAGATTTTCTTCCCACATGAACATGTCTGTTTTGCAATATTTGTAAAAGACTATTAGCAAATAAGGTTGATAAAGACTTTCTCAAAATATTAAAATATTTTGTCAAAGCTATTGTACCATAAATCTGATATCGACTCAAAAATGTCTACACAAAAGGTACTAAATCATTCGCGGGGGTACTACGGTACTGACCGGGGTGAAAAAGTATTGAAAAAAGTACTTTAGTACTGCATTTTCCATCCCTGCAGTTACTACATGCTCCTCCGAACGTTCATTTTCAAAAATGAAGAGATTAAAGACGTATCTTAGAAATTCGACTGGTGAGAGTAGACTCAATGGATTGGCATTAATGTCGGTTCATCGCCGAATAAATGTGCCGACTGAAGAAGTCATTGATTTATTTGCTGCCCAAAAAGCCCGTCGGCTCAATTTAATATTATAAAAATATTGTATACATACCTTTGCATAAATAAAATTTTCTAGACATGAGATTATATGAATATTTTTTTTAAAGTTGAACCTCCCCCCCGAATTAAAATCCTGGCTACGGCCTTGCGTAAGTTAACCCACTATGAAATAAAATGTAGGTTTATATTAGAACATGTTAAATGAAATATTTTAGTAATTACAACATGATACAAATAAGTTAATAACTTTGGTCAATTTGAAATGATTAAAAATAGTAAATTTTTATTTTTGAAGAAATAATTTGAATTAAAATTTCTTCAAAATACCATTAGCTCTATATGAAGTTCTAGACAGACACAATTTACTCATTTGAGTAACTTATGAACTCAGTTTCAGCAAACTTCTCCCATTTTAGGAAAATTTGAACTATTTTCATATATATAGTAAGAGTGTGTACTTCATTTGTATAAAACTTTTTTTTCTCATTTCTAGTTCACGTCATTAAGGTAAGCAAAAAATAATTAAAATAAGAAAATTTTTCTCACATTTGGCAAAATTGAACTAAAATCAACTAATTTTCATGAACTAAAATAAAAATCGGCTATATAAAATTTAGTTGTATTTTTCTGGTTGTATATATCAAACGGTCTACCTTATTGCACACCCAGAGAAGGTGTTTCAAGAGCAAAATTTTATTTTTGAATGGTGACCATGTAACATGTTTGCCGCAACCATGTTATTTTCTCGGAGATTATGTGTCTGATTTAGGCAAGCATATTATTTTTGGCGAGAAAAGAACATTTTTGCCATAAACATGTTACATGGTCACCATCCAAAAATAACATTTTGCTCTTGAAACATGGTTGAGGTGATCATATCCATTCTCTGCGTGCAGCTACTATTCCTGTATTCTTTTAATCCTTCAAAGCATTGATTCTTTTATTGCATTGACCTATTTTATTGAATATTTATTAAATTGTCACTGCACGACGGACAATTACATAACATACTATGTATTTGTTGTCATTAGAGATAAAGAATATTGTTCGAAGGGTGTGTTGAAACTAGCATAAAGTCTTAGAAAGACACTTGTGATGGGGTTGTTTTATGTGAATTTTATACTAATGTGACATTACTTACTCCATACCAACGAAATAGAATAATTTTATGGTTTGCTAAACACATATTTCAAATTCTTTAATTATATTTAATACTATTAAATAAAATATAAATATAATATTAAATAAAAATAAAATATAATATTAAATTTCAAATTCTTTAATTATATTTAATAATATTAAATATTATTAAAGAATTTGAAATATGTGTTTAGCAAATCATAAAATTATTCTATTTCATAGTAATATTAAAATAAATAAAATAACATATATTAAAATTATTCGACTGGATTCGATTCAATTCAGTTTTATATATGAGAGTTATATCTAATCTGAACCGATTTCGATAAAATTTTGCATACTTAAAGGGTGATGCAAAATATAACTTTGTGCCAAATTTGACGACGATCGGCGAGTAGTAAAGCGCAACGTGACTCCATTTGTCGAAATTGGGCGATACATATATATGGGAGCTATATCTAAATTTAAAATTTTAATTTAAATTTCTTCAATCACAGAAATGGTAATATCAATTTGCAGCTCTCGAGAAAATCCCCGCTGCATGCCGATAATGCAGTTTTAAATATATTTCTTATGCATGCAAAATGTAAACAATCGATAATGAGGCCCCACGGAATTGTCGTTAAGCTCGATAAGCAATTATTTGGAACATTCCTTTCAATAAGATAGTTTTAACATGTACTTCTTATGATAGCAAAATGTAAGCAATCGATAACATAGTTCTCACCAAAACTGTTACTAACAAAAGGGCCTCTCTACCCTCTGTATTTTTGTATTTTTTTTTTCAATACTTTTTAATCCTGGTCAGTACCTTAGTACCCCGCCTACAACAAGTTTTGAGCAGATTTATGGTACAATAGTTTTGACAAAATATTTAAAATATTTTGAGCAAGTCTCGAACAAACTTATTTGCTAATAGTCTTCTACAAATTTGGCAAAACAGCAAGAAATTCATGCAGGAAGCAAATCTCGATTTTGTATAAGCCGGAGTCATTAAAACGATTTTCTGAATTTCAAGAATGTTTTGGGCGGAAAAAGCATGTGATTCTATATTACGCGAACATTTTCTAGATAAGAAGTTTTTGATCGCGTACTAAAATGTACTAAAATAATGCAAACCTTTACAGTCACGGTTGAAATTTGAGACAAAAATAAGCTACCAACATTTGGATAAAATCTTAACAAAAAATACCAAACAATTTTATTTTGAAAAAATTTATTTCTTCAGAAAGTTTTGTCAAAAATTTTTTCTATACAACAACATTTCATTTAATATTTAAACATTATATTTCCATAGAATATATTGTCAAAATTTTACTTTTAGAGAAAATTTTTCACAATTGTATTTCTAAAGAAAATTTTGTCAAATTTTTTTCTATAGAAAATGTTGCCAAAATTTTATGTCTATAGAAAATTTTAAAACTTGAAAAATTGTATTTCTACAGGAAATTTTGTCGACATTTTATTCCACAGAATTTTTTTTTCAGAATTTTATTTCCAAAGACCGTTTTTTAAAAATTGTATTTCCATAGAAAATGTTGTCAAAATTTTATTTCTATAGCAATATTTTGAAATGTTTTATTTCTAGAGATAATTTTATCAACATTTTATTTAAATAGAAAATTTTTGCAAAATTTTATTTTTATAGATATTTTGTCACAATTTTATTTCTATAGAAAATTTTTTTTTAAATTTTATTTCCATAGAACATTTATTCAATATTGTATTTTCGTATATAATTCTGTCAAAATTTTATTTTTATAGAAAAATTTTGCAAAATTTTTAATATCTGTAGGAAAATGTTTAATAATAGTATTTCCATAGAAAATTTTGTAAAATTTATATTTTTATAGAAAATTTTGTCAAAATTTTATTTCTATAGAAAATTTCGTCAAAATTGTATTTCTATAGAAATTTTGTCAAAATTTGATTTCTATAGAATTTTTATACCCACCACCATAGGATGGGGGGTATATTAACTTTGTCATTCCGTTTGTAACACATCGAAATATTGCTCTAAGACCCCATAAAGTATATATATTCTGGGTCGTGGTGAAATTCTGAGTCGATTTGAACATGTCCGTCCGTCCGTCCGTCTGTTGAAATCACGCTAACTTCCGAACGAAACAAGCTATCGACTTGAAACTTGGCACAAGTAGTTGTTATTGATGTAGGTCGGATGGTATTGCAAATGGGCCATATCGGTCCACTTTTACGTATAGCCCCCATATAAACGGTCCCCAAAATTTGGCTTGCGAGGCCTCTAAGAGAAGCAAATTTCATCCGATCCGGCTGAAATTTGGTACATGGTGTTAGTATATGGTCTCTAACAACCATGCCAAAATTGGTCCACATCGGTCCA
This sequence comes from Haematobia irritans, assembly GCF_050003625.1. Taxonomy (NCBI): domain Eukaryota; kingdom Metazoa; phylum Arthropoda; class Insecta; order Diptera; family Muscidae; genus Haematobia; species Haematobia irritans. The sequence goes on from NC_134398.1 coordinate 42,563,965, forward strand.
TATAGCCCCCATATAAACCGATCCCCCGATTTGGCTTGCGAGGCCTCTAAGAGAAGCAAATTTCATCCGATCCGGCTGAAATTTGGTACATGGTGTAAGTATATGGTCTCTAACAACCATGCAAAAATTGGTCCTCATCGGTTAATAATTATATATAGCCCCCATATAAACCGATCACCAGATTTGACCTCCGGAACCTCTTGGAAGACCAAAATTCATCTGATTCAGTTGAAATTTGGTACGTGGTGTTAATATATGGCCTCAAACTCCCATGCAAAAATTGGTCGATATCGGTCCATAATTATATAGGCCCCATATAAACCGTTCCCCAGATTTAACCTCCAGAGCCCCTTGGAAGAGCAAAATTCTTCCCATTCGGTTGGAATTTGGTACGTGATGTTAGTATATGGTATCCAACAACCATGCAGGAATTGGTTCCTATCAGTCCATAATTATATATAGCTCCCATATAAACCGATCCCCAGATTTGACCTCCGGTGCCTTTTGGAGAAGCAAAATTCATCCGATCTGCTTGAAATTTGGTACGTGGTGGTAGTATATGATATTTAACAACCATGCCAAAAGTGGTCCATATCAGTCCATAATCGTACATAGCCCCATATAAACCGATCCCGAGATTTGGTTTTGGAGCCTCTTGGAGGAGCAAATTTCATCCGAGTGAGTTGAAATTTGGTACATTGTGCTAGTATATGGTCGTTAACAACCATGCCTAACTAGGTCCATATCGGTCTATAGTTATATATGGCCCTCAGATAAATCGATCCCCAATCACACAAAAATTGGTCCATATCAAGTTCATAATTGTATGAACTTGATATGGACCCCCATATAAGCGACCCCCATATTTCAATTCTGGGTCTCTACGTACAAAAAGTCCATATCGATTCGTAATTATTTGTAGACTTAACAATACATAACTTTTTTGTCTAGAAAACGATGTTAAAAAGTTTTAAGATACCAAACCCAAGTAATTCGATTGTGGATGATAGTCTTTCGTAGAAGTTTCTACGCAATCCATGGTGGTGGGTACATAAGATTCGGCCTGGCCGAACTTGCGGCAGTATATACTTGTTTTTCAATATTTTTTTCCATAGAACATTTTTTTTTTTCAATATTGTATTTCCACAGATAATTTTGGTCACATTTTATTTTTATAGAAAAAATCTTTATTTCTTCAGAAAGTTTTGTTTATTTCTATAGAAAATTTTGCCAAAAAGAAAGTTTTGTAAAAATTCTATTTCTACACACAAAAAAAATTTTTTCTGATTCCATCACGAAATTAATTGATCCAATTATTTTTTAATTGAAATGTCTTCAATCACAGAAATGATAGTATCAATTAAAAAATTAATTGAAGGTCAATTGAAAAGTTTGTGTAAATTTTATTTCTATAGTAAATTCTGTCAAAATTTTCTTCCTATAGAAAATTTTTGCGAAATTTTATCTCTATAGGAAATATTGTCAAAATTCTATTTTATTTCTAAAGAAAAATTTTTCAAAATTTTATTTCTATAGAAAATTTTGTGAAAATTTTATTTTTTATAGAAATTTTGTCAAAATTTTATTTCTATAGAAAATGTTCTCAAAATTTTATTTTTATAGAAAATGTTGCCAAAATTTTATTTCTATAGCACATTTTGAGTAAACTTTATTTCTATAGCAAATTCTGTCAAAATTTTATTTCTATAGAAAATATTGTCAAAATTCTATTCCTAAAGAAAATTTTTTCAAAATTTTATTTCTTAAGAAAATTTTGTCAAAATTTTATTTCTATAAAAAGTTTTGTCAAAATTTTATTTTTATAGAAATTTTGTCAAAATTGTACTTCTATAGCAAATTTTGTCAAAATTTTATTTCTAAAGAAAATTTTTCTAAAAATTTTATTTCTATAGAAAATTGTGCCAAAATTTTATTTCTATAGAAAATTTTATATTTATAGGAATTTTGTCGAAATTGTATTTATATAGAAAATGTTTTCAATATTTTGTTTCCATAGAAAATTTTTTCAAAATTTTATTTTTATTGAAAATTTTTTCAAAATTTGTATATCTTTAGAAAAATTTTTATTAATAATATTTCCATAGAAAATTTTGTCAACATTTTATTTCTATAGAAATATTATGAAAAATTATATTTCTATAGAAAATTTGCCAAAATTTTATCTTTAATGAAAATTTTTTCAAAACTTTTATATCTATAAACAATTTTTTAATAAATTTACACTGAAAAAACAGTGAACCCACCAGGAAGAAAACTTTTGATTAATTTTAGAAAATTTTGAATATTTTTAGAAATTTTTAACTAAACAGTATTACAAGCGCTGGCATCGCGCCGATATCACAAAAATAAGTAAAAATTTTTCGACAAATTCAAGAAAATTTATTATATATAAATAATTTTTTTCACTTTTTAAAGAAAATTTTGTAGTTTGGAGGAAAAAATTGGAGTTCAAAATTGCAAGAATGTCTTTAGTGACATACGAAGTTCATGATGGACGCTTTTGTAGTAAAATTTAAAAATTTGAAGAAATAGTGAACTATTTTATGACAAATATGAATTTAGTAAATCTCTATCCTTAACTTGTGTATAATTTTTTCCCATCTTTTAGTTCATTTAACTAACGTACGCAAAAAATTATTATAGTAAATGAAACTTTCACCAAATATAATAAGTTCATGTACTAAACTATGGTTAAATTGGCTTTAGTGAAATAGTGAGTTCACTTTTTTTTGAGTGTAATAAATAAAGAAAATTTTTCCAAAATTTTATTTCCATAGAAAATTTTGTCAAAATTTTATTTCTATAAAATATTTTTTCAAAATTTTATTTTTAGAGAAATTTTGTCAAAATTGTACTTCTATAGCAAATTTTGTCAAAATTTTATTTCTAAAGAAAATTTTGACAAAATTTTATTTCCATAGAAAATTTTTTTTTATATTGTATATCTACAGATAATTTTGTTTTATTTTATAGGAAATTTTTATTTCTATAGAAAATTTTTGCAAAATTTTATTTCTATAAAAAAAATTTTTGCAAAATGTTATTTTTTTAAGGCCATTCTTCGTGCCAAATGTAGCCACTTCGAAAATATTTAAAATGATACGAAAAGTTGATGCTAATTCCAACATACATATGTATTTACATTCCAACAATAAAATTATAGGGGATCCCCCCAAATATTTTTCCCGCAAAAAGGGCAAACATTCTTGAGTTGGCAAATTGGGGCTTTGAATGGGAATTTAAATAAAAAATCTGAGGAGTTTTCGAAATCTACACTGAATAGAACTTGTTTGCCAGTATCGCGGATTTCCTCAAATTGGAGTTTTCCGTGAATGGGTTCCAAATTTTTGAGTAGGCAATGTGGGGCTTTGATTGGGAATTTAAAGAAGTCGGAGGAATTTTCCTAATCTATACTGAACAGATTTCGAAAAAATCTCTTAACAATATCCGACTTAACATTCAGTTTCTCTACTTCTTTGTGCAACAGTTTTTTGTATTAAAAACATGAACTCATAAAAATATTTTAAAATATTCAATACTATATCACTCTCTACGCCATTACTCCAGAACACTTATTAATGGATATTTCCCCCCAAGAAAAAAAAACACATATCAATATCGTATATATATGGGTCAAATTTTTAACCCCCCAATGGTTGAGTAGGAACAAAAAATAAAACTAGCCCCACATTCTTTCAAATTGAAACGAAAAAAAAGCTTCTTCAAGTTCATTGAACCTTTGTTTAGCGTTTTCCAGAGAAATGGCATCGGGGTGGTGTTTCAATGAATGGCAATACATCTTGGATATCACAATACGAATCAAATAGAAGGAAATCTAATGGAACTTATTTTTATTTTCCAAAATATTCTCCAATGGTCACGAAACGCATACAAACAAAGCGAACAACACATTTTACCACGTTCCAAAGTTCATTCCACCCACCTAGCTATGAAAAACAAACCCACATGAAAAGGAAGGAAAGGAACAGTGCTACTAGTACTTCAATTTCCACCCCATTGCAATATTAGCATTTGAGGCAGACATGCAAGAAATCGATGGTCTTAGAAAGAAAATTCAAGGTATATGGCGAAGGAGCTTTTAATAAAATTTGTAAGGGTTAAGGGTTAAAACGTTTTAGTCCATTAAATCATTGGCCCTGATCAGGATTTATTAACCAAAAATTGTATGCTCAAATCCAGGTATGCAGTTCAATCGAATTCTGTATTAACCATAAGAAAAGTATGAATATTATTACTTCCCAAATGAAATCAATCTGAAGACAAAAAGCTGAGAGCAACTCTCCTCCTCACACGTTGATGGTAACTCTCTTCCTGACACGCTGAGGATACATTCTTCCATTCTAAAGCAACAAGGGGATGGCTTCCGAACAAGCCGATCAGAAACTGTCATTTATTGCAAGGTGTGTTTCGGAAACCTCCAAAATTTTCCCACACTCAAAAGCTCCATATACCCACCACAATTGCACCATTACAACAACTTCCACGACAGATAAAGCCCAAGATCCACTTACTATCGATACCGGCCATTGAAACGCCGACTAATGGTGAACCCTGCAAAAAAGCAACCAATAACGGTGCAGCACCCAAAAGAACTAAACACAAACGGGGAATCGATACCATCATCCAGAACAGTTGGACCATCAGCTCACCAGTTGAGGGAAAAATCTTCCTCACCAGTTGAGGGTAAATCCTTCCAACAAGTTGAGGGCAAAGTCTTCCTCAGCAATTGATGGTGAAATCTCCTCATCAGCTGAAGGCCGGACCATCACCTCACCAGTTGAGGGAAAAATCTTCCTCACCAGTTGAGGGTAAATCCTTCCAACAAGTTGAGGGTAAAGTCTTCCTCAACAATTGATGATGAAATCTCCTCACCAGCTGAAGGTAACAGAACACAACTGAGGGCAACTCTCCTCCTCACAAGTTAAGGGTACATATTGCTCCAAACACTTGGGGTAACACTTGATCACAAGTTGTGGGTAGGTTAGGTTAGGTTAGGTGGCAGCCCAATGAATCAGGCTCACTTAGACTATTCAGTCCATTGTGATACCGCATTGGTGAACTTCTCTCTTATCACTGAGTGCTGTCCGATTCCATGTTAAGCTCAATGACAAGGGACCTCCTTTTTATAGCCGAGTCCGAACGGCGTTCCACATTGCAGTGAAACCACTTAGAGAAGCTTTGAAACCCTCAGAAACGTCACCAGCATTACTGAGGTGGGATAATCTACCGCTGGAAAACTTTTTTGGTGTTCGGTCGAAGCAGGAATCGAACCCACGACCTTGTGTATGCAAGGCGGGCATGCTAACCATTGCACCACGGTGGCTCCCAAGTTGTGGGTAACTCTCTTCCTGACACGCTGAGGGTTCTAAGGCAACGAGGGAAAGTTCTCCGAACAAGTCAATCAGGAACGCCCATTAAACGCAAGGCGCGTTTCGGAATCCACAATTGGACCATTAAAACAACATCCTCGGCAGGCAAAGCCCAACACCCGGTCATTGAAACGCCTACCAAAGGTGAACTTTGCAACAAGCAACCAATAACGGTACACCCAAAATAACTAAACACAAAAGGAGAATCGATACCATTATCCAGTACAGTGGAACCATCAACTCACCAGTTGAGGGTAAAATCTTCCTCATCAATTGAGAGTGAAATATCCTCAACAGCTGAGGGCAACTCTCCAGTATAATGGAACCATTAACTCAGGGGTAAAATCTTCCTCACCAGTTGAGGATAAAATCATTCTCGCCAGTTGAGGGTAAAATCTTCCTCATCAATTCATGAGGGTATCAAGCTGAGGCCAACTCTTCTCCTCAGAAGTTAAGGATAACTGTTTCTCCAAAGTTGGGGGTAACTCTTGCTTACAAGCTGAGGGTAACTCTCTTCCTGACACGCTGAGGGTACATTCTTCCATTCTAAGGCATCAAGGGTACAAGTCGATCAGGAACGGCCTTTAAACGCAAGGTGCATTTTGGAGATCTGCCACATTCTTCGCACTCTCAAAATCTTCATCTACTCACCACAAACGGACCATTAAAACAACTTCCACGACAGGTAAAGCCCAAGATCCACTCACTATCGATGTCAGTCATTGACCAATGGTGGACCCTGCAACAAGCAATCATTAACGGTGCATACAAAAGAACTAACTACAAAAGTGGGATCGATACCACCATCCAGTATAGTCGAACCATCAGCTCACCAGTTGAGGGTAAAATCCTCCCCACAAGTTGAGAGTTAAATCTCATCGCAAACTGAGAGTGAAATCGCCTCACCAGCTTAGGGTAACTGAACACAAGCTGAGAGCAACTCTCCTCTTCACAAATTGAGGGTACCTCTCCTCCAAAGTTGGGGGGTAACTCTTCCCACAAGTTGAGGGTAACTCTTCCCCACAAGTTGAGGGTAACTTTCTTCCTCACATGCTGAGGGTACACTCTTCCATTATGAGGGTAAAATCTTCCTCACCTCTTCTCCAGCTGAGGGAAATCTCCTCCTCACAAGTTGAGGGTAACTTTTTCTCACTAGTTGGGAGTAACTCTTCCTCACAAGTTAAGGGTAACTCACTTCCTCACATGCTGAGGGTACATTCTTCCATTTTAAGGCAACAAGAGGATGACCACCAAACAAATCGATCAGGAAAGGACTTTAAACGCAAGGTGCGTTTCGAAAACCTGCCAAAGTCTTCCCATACTCAAAAGCTTCATCTACTCATCACAATTGGACACAACATCCACTCATTAAGGATGCCGGTCATTGAAATGCCGACCAGTGATGAACCCAACAACAAGCAACTAATAACGATGCACCCAAAATAACTAACCACAAAAGGGGAATCGATACCATAATCCAGTACAGTCGAACCAGCAGCTTACCAGTTGAGGATAAAATCCTCCTCACAAGTTTAGGGTAACAGACCTCCATATTAGCTGAGGGCAACTCTCCACCTCACAAGTGGGGGTAATTCTTCCTTGAGGGTAATTTTCTCTTCGAACGCTGAGGGTACATTCTTCTATTATATTCCACAGGTAATTGAGTTCAATACAACGCTCCTGGGATAGTTTCTCACAACCCACCAAATACACATCGTAACCTTCTCGCGGGGAATACTACTATATAAATAAAATTTTGACAAAATTTGCTAAATACACAGAAAAAAATATCACCTAAATATTTCCAATTAAAAAGTTAATTGAAGTTGAACGTTTTTTCAATTAATAAATTAATTGATACAATTAACTTTTTAATCAAGATAGAAACATTAAGTTAATCAAGTCAATGATTGAAAATTTTAAAATTTTTAATTAAAAAATTAATTGATAATTGAGACTAAGTAAGTTAAAAAAAGTGATGAACATTTCTTAATCCAAATAAAAACTCTAAGCCAATTCAGAAAGTAGTTGAAAATAGTTACCTTTTTAAATAAAAAATTAATTGGGGTTTGCATTCAAAATCAATTAAATTTTTAATTGAATCAATTAAAAAATTAATTGAAAATTGCTAATGACATCAATTAATTGTTTAATCAAGAAGTTTTTCTATGCCCAATTAAAACTGTGATTGATACTATCATTTTCGTGATTGAAGACATTTCAATTAAAAAATTAATTGGATCAATTAATTTCGTGATTAAATCAGAAAAATTTTTTTTTTTTGTGTGTAAATAGAATTTTGATAAAATGTTCTAACAAAATAACATTTTGATAATTTTTCTAAAGAAAAAACATTTTGACATTTTTTCTTATAAAAATACATTTTTGATCATTTTTTCTATTAAAATAAAATTTTGACAAAATTTTCTATTAAAATTTAAATTTGGCAAAATTTTCTGTAACAATAAAATTTTGAAATATAGAAATTATATTTTGACAATATTTTCTATAGAAATAAAATTTTGACAAAATTTCTATAGAAATAAAATTTGACAAAATTTTTAATATAAAAATAAAATTGTGACAAAAGTTGCTATATAAATAAAATTTTGACAAAAATTCCTTTAGAAATAAAATGATGGAAAAATTGTCAAAGAAATAAAATTTTGACAAAATTTCCTATAGAAATATAATTTTAACAAAATTTTCTATAGAAATAAAATTTTCACAAAATTTTCTATAGAAAGAAAATTTTGACAAAATTTTCTACAGAAAAAAAATTTTGACAAAATTTTCTATAGAAATATAATTTTAACAAAATTTTCCATAGAAATAAAATTTTGACAAAATTTTCTATAGAAATAAGATGTTCGCAAAAATGTCTATAAAACTAAAATTTTGAAAATTTTTTTCTATAGAAATAAAATTTTAACAAAATTTTCTATAGAAATAAAATTTTAAAATTTTCTATAGAAATAAAATTTTGACAAAATTTCTATAAAAATAAAAATCTGACAAAATTTCTATAAAAATAAAAATCTGACAAAATTTTCTATTAAAATTTAAATTTGGCAAAATTTTCTGTAACAATAAAATTTTGAAAACTTTTTCTATTAAAATAAAATTTTAACAAAATTTTCTTTAGAAATAACATTTTGACGAAATTTTATTTCAAAGTAAAATGTTGACAAAATTTTCTATAGAAATAAAATGTTGACAATGTTTTTTATAGAAATAAAATTTGACAAAATCTTTTATACAAAAAATCTTTGACAAAATTTTCTATATAAATAAAATTTTGACAAAACTTTCTTTAGAAATAGGATGATGGCAAAATTTCCTATAGAAATAAAATTTTAACAAAATTTTCTATGGAAATAAAATTTTGACAAAATTTTCTATAGAAATAAAATTTTGACAAAATTTTCTATAGAAATAAAATTTTGACAAAAATTTCTATAGAAATAAAATTTTGACAAAAATTTCCACGGAAATGAAATTTTGACAAAATTTTTTATAGAAATAAAATTTTGACAAAATTTTCTATAGAAATAAAGTTTTGACAAATTTTTCTATAGAAATAAAATTTTTAAAAAAATTTTCTATAAAAATAAAATTTTGCAACAGAATTTTGTTTTTGGTAGTTTGTTGGTAAAATTTTCTCTAAAGTTTTGGTAGATTTTTTTTTATTTGACTCGAGTGGCAAACAATGTGGGAAATTTCTCCCCAATTACAATTGTTCATAAGCTTGTACAGCACTTGCTCATAATATACACATCCAAAAATCTCTACATCTCCCAATTAAATAAAATCGAAAAAAGTTCATTGCTCCCTCACAATCGAAATAGTTTTCGTGTCCCAAATAAGACGGAGGAAAAACTCAATTTTCATTGTTTCACTGGGAATGGTGGATGGCGATGATGGAAAGCAACAAAGTCAAGTGTAATAAAATATCTGGTATTTTGGCCACAGACGCGGAGGTGATGTTTTCGGGGAGCAAATTGTCGAATATGTTCATTGTTATTTAATGAAATCATTTTGTTAAATTAGTTTCCAATTAAATTTTACTGTCGTCCTTGTTGTTGTTGTTTTGGTTTTGTGTGTTTGGTTATTGTAGCTTGAATAATTTCTAGCACCAAGTGGTGCTAATTCGTTTTGAGTACAAAAAATATTAATTGTGCTTCATATCATTAACGTTTCCGATTTCATATGGGGCTGGCATTAAGTTTGCCCGCAAAACATTTTCATGTTCGTCTTTGTTTTGTGTTCCCATTTGAATTCAAATTTTGTAACGGTCATTGACACTGGCACTATTTGTATGAGGGATAGGTGTTGCATTTAAAGGCCAATATACAACTCTATCTAAATTGCAAAGTAAAGCCCGATATGTACCTCTAGCGAAATCCATAAGAAAGACAAAACGACGTTATCGACTACATTGAAATATATTGGTATTACCACAAATTTCATTTGGACGATGTTATCTATTCCATTAAATTTCTCCGATAAGAAATACGTGACAACACTGTCTTATCGGCATGTAACGGCAATTTTCGTTAGAGTTGGATACTGGATTTGAAATTATATTATCGATTGTTTACATTTCTTTCAATATACACATAGGTGACTGTCTTATCGACCTGTTGTCGGGTTTAAAACTACACCTAGACCTCGCTTTGCGTAGTTTCGTTTTGCGTTGTTTCGAAGTTGCGTCGCTTCTGAATTAGTACTACTTTTCACTTTGCGTCGTTAGATTTTCGAAGTTGCGTTGTTATCTGTCTACAATTTTGCATGGTTTGCCATAGAAACTCATAACTCACTTTGCGTCGTTTCAGTTTGCGTCGTATTTTTTTGGAACGTATCTGCGACGCAAAGCGAGGTCTAGGTGTATATTAAACTTATAAATCCTATTGGCACGTACCACCTTAGGATCTTTCTCGACCTCTTTTGACCTTGACAATACGGTTATGTGGAATGTTTAGTTCGGTATACGGCTCGAAAGGGATTTTTGATTCTAGCAAAATTTCGGTTACAATTTTTTTCGAAACACATAGTAATATTAATATATCGACACTAAACAGCTCAAGCTCAAGAAAGAAATTATAAACTGCCTTATCGGTATGTAAAGTGAAGATTTTTTGTTCCCACGTTCCGTGAGATGCCATTATTTTCAGAACGCAAGGCAAAACTAATTTACCGACAGCAAATAGGAGCTGCATACACGGTTGCCACTCGAGGCAAAAATAATCTAAAATTGGAGCAAATTTTACCAAAAAAAAAAACTATCAAACAAAAAAAAATTATGTTGTCACAAATTTATTTCTATAAAAATGTTATCAGTATTGTATTTATATAGAAATTTTAACCCTAATCTTATTTCTATAGTAAACTATCTCAAAATTTTATTTCTATGGGAAATTTTGTCAAAATATTGTTTCTATAGAAAATTTAGTAAAAATTTAATTTTTATAGAAAATCTTGTCAGTTTTTTTTTATTTTTATAGAAAATTTTGTCAAAATTCTATAAAAATCAAGTTTTTGACAAAATTTTCTATAGAAATAAAATTTTGACAAAATTTTCCATAAAAATAAAATTTTGACAAAATTTTCTATCAAAATAAAATTTTGTCAACCTTTAATTTCTATAAAAATTTTTGTCAAAACTTTATTTTTATAGAATATGCCGGGCTCAAGAAACACGTGCCATATTGGCAAAATTAAGATTTTTTAGATTTCCACATGAAATACTTGGGACTATGTTTGCTAGCCAAAATTCCGTGTAACTCATTATCGACCGTTTAATTTTTTATTTATTTGTAAGGGAAAGCTTTTAACCGCTTGTGTGATATTTATAGAGGTGCATACCGGCTTTAACAGGAATGTCTGCTTCCCACATGATTCAGACAAAATTTCAGATACCACAATCGAATGTTTACAATTTTTTAGAATCTCATATAAATATTATCTTATCGACACTAAACAGAAGCTGCATAGCGGGCTCAAGAAAGAAATTATAACCTGCTTAATTGGCATGCAAAATGATGATTTATTGTTCCCACATGACATACATGCCTATGTTTACTAGCCAAAATTCCGTGAGGTGTCATTATTTTTTTAGAAACACAAAGCTGCATAGCGGGCTCAAGAAGCATATGACAACCTGCCTTATCGGCAAAAGTAACATATTTTTCCCACATGAAAATACATGTTTACTAGTAAAAATTCCGTGAGCTGTCATTATCGAACGTTTTGTTTTGTTATTTCTTTGTTATTATCGACAAGCAAATTTAATGTTTGCTGTTATCGACATGCAAATTAAATGTACAAGAATCGCCTGTGTGATATTTATAGCCCGGTATGCACCTTTAACGAAGTCTTCGCTATAGTATACAGGAACAAAATTTTCTATAGAAATAAAAATTTGACAAAACTCTCTATAGAAATAAAATTTCGACTAAATTTTCTATAGAAATAAAACTTTTATGAAATTTTCTATAGAAATAAATTTTTGGCAAAATTTTCTATAGAAAAAAAATTTTAACAATATTTCCTATAGAAATAAAATTTGACAAAATGCAAAAATTAAATGTTCAAGAAAGCTGCTAACTGTCTATATGATATTTATAGCCCGGTATGCACCTTTAACGCAGTTTTCGATATTGCTTAGTAGTACTAGTTCGTTTCTGCGAAATGCGAATATCTTCTTCTATCTCCGTAAATAGGGTCCCAAAAACCAGGGATGTTAAGTTATTTATGCGAAATAATATGCCTGCCGAAAAATCCAGGGTTATATAAATATGTGTCTGAAAAGGCTCAAAACAAAGATTTCGCATTTATTCCGCGGTAACGTTTTTATATGGAGTATAACAGTTTTCTTGGGAGCCACCGTGGTGCAATGGTAAGCATGACCGCCTTGCATACACAAGGTCGTGGGTTCGATTCCTGCTTCGACCGAACACCAAAAAGATTTTCAGAGGTGGATTATCCCACCTCAGTAATGCTGGTGACCTTTCTGAGGGTTTCAAAGCTTCTCTAAGTGGTTTCACTGCAATGTGGAGCGCCGTTCGGACTCGGCTATAATAAGGAGGTCCCTTGTCATTGAGCTTAACATGGAATCGGGCAGCACTCAGTGATAAGAGCGAAGTTTACCATCACAGTGGACTGAATAGTCTAAGTGAGCCTGATACATCGGGCTGCCACCTAACCTAACAGTTTTTCGTGCGAAAACGTGATCTTAGTACTAGGCTTATATCAGCATATAGGTACTTTTGTAAACGAAACTTCTGAGAGACGTTATTATCGATTATTTACATTTTGCTTTTAACACTGGATGCAACTTTTGTATGAGCTATCCAGAACATCGTTGCACTGGTGTTCTATCCAGAACATATCATCAGTGCAAGTTGCGCCGACGTTGCCACGTTATATTTTTGATAAAGTGTCGCTTCTTCGATTCACTATAGCACTTTATTGTTATTAATTTATCGAAAAACAAGAAATTCAAAATGGTACAGTGTCATAAATAATCGCAGCAGTAAATATTTATTACTAATTGAAGCATTTCATACATTAAAAATGCAAGATTTCACTTCTTTTCTGTGATTGTTTTTAACCAGCTGATGACAGTGTTGCATATTTGTGGAGATGTCGTATATAAACGAGTACTCTGTTTTATTTTAGTCCTTCACGGCTTAGTGTAACCAGTGCTAAAAGAAAACAGCTCTAATAAATACAAAGAAAAACTGTATTATTGTAAATTTAGTGAGGTTTTATTATCGATTTTGCTCCCATAGAGACCGGTATGCAACTCTACCGATATTTCCGCTACCCATAAGAAATGCGTAGGAATGTAAACAAAAATTCCGCTAGAGGAGAATATCGCACTCACTCATTGGAATTATCTATTGACGACTCTGAATCACCCTGTTTCTAAACAATATCTAAACATCGTTTACGTTACGTTTGTTACCTTCTTTCTGCAATGTAAACTTGGCAACTCTACCCAATGACCTAATCAGCTGTTTATTGTTTTGCATTTGGGGGTGGGTATTATTGTGCCAAAAAACTTTCGGTCAGATACGACGTGATTATGAACAACGAAAAACTTTAATTTAATTAGTGATACAATTAATGGGTCTATTGGAAAATACAATGAAAGGCAAAAATAGACGCATATACAAGTACCTTGCCGTTGTTGCTGTTATATTTCTATTAGACTATTGTGGTCTTTTCACTCATCTTTTCGAATTAGACTATGACACAAATTTTCATTATCCCCTAGAAGGGGATGTACTGAAATATGCCCACGCCCGCAAAAACAAACAAAACCATATCGATGATGGTAGTGAAGAAGTGCCAAATCCAATCAATTTATACAATTTTACATTTCTACATCAACGCCAGTGTGATGCAGTGGAGGCCAAGAAACCACAACTGACCCTATTGGTAAAATCAGCTTTAGCCAATGTTCAAAGACGAGAGGCAATACGACGTACCTGGGGCTATGAACAACGTTTTTCCGATGTCCATATCCGACGAGTATTCTTACTGGGAGCCAGTACCAACACATTTCTAATGGATGCCATAGATCAAGAGGCCCGCGAGTATGGTGATATAGTGCAGGCGGATTTCATAGATGCTTACTTCAATAATACCATCAAGACCATGATGGGTTTCAAGTGGGTTGTGGAGCATTGTCCCCGTGCTCATTATTATATGTTTGTCGATGACGACTACTATGTGTCCATGAAGAATGTGCTTCGTTTCATTGCCCATCCAGCTTTATATCCGGAAAATGCTGTTTCCCTAAATAGTATGTGGGAAAAGAAGGCCAGTGTAGAACATGAAAAACTTTTTGGCGGCTTTGTGTTCCAGTCACGCCCATTGCGTCACAAATTTAGTAAATGGCTGGTAACTCTTAAAGAATATCCATTTAATCGATGGCCTCCCTATGTCACAGCGGGTGCATTTATTTTATCTCGAAGTGCTTTGATCGATCTCTACTATGTTAGCCAATATACGAAACATTTTCGATTTGATGATATCTATTTGGGTTTGGTGGCTCTGAAAGCGCGCCTCACCTTGACGCACTGTGGAAATTTTCATTTCCATCGACCCCGTTATAGTGGTCCTGATAGTTACCGTTTTGTTGTGGCATCCCACGAGTTTGACGATACACCAGAAATGGAGAGAATATGGAATGAGTGTAGATCATCGAATTATGCTTAAAATATGGTTGTGTGCCCCCCACCCCTTAGGGGGCAAACAAGTACTAAATAAAGAGTTGAACATGATGCATTTCACATATCACAAACGTGTAGTAAAAGAACATGATGTTTTATTTTTCCAAAACAACCAAAATGTTGGAATATTGCAACGTATATATAGTAAACCAAATGAGTATTGATTCCCCGAGAGAACTTGGAAACTTTGTTATCGACTGTATTTTGATCCCTTGAATAACGATAAGCAGCTTTTACGAAAATACGAAAAGCGAACATGTAACCATTACTACCCGTGACTCCCTAGTAAGGACACTATCATAGACAACTAACATAAAGATGACCCATCGGTGTTTGACAATTTGAGGAATAAACAAAGAAAATTGGGGGGAATTCTAAATTCTTTTCGATTTTAGTTTTCAAATTAAAATGTTAAAAGTTTAAATCTGCACAAAATTTAATTTAGGGGAAATTTTCTTTTTACCCGTAGAAATGCATTGGCATTTTACTAGTGAAAATTTCGCAAAGCGTTGTTTTTTACATCTTGCTCCTATAAGAAATACATGGCAAAACAAAAGGTCAGAAAATTAATTTGAGTTTCTGCATAATGTTCGATGCTAGAAGGGATGGATTATCTTTTTGTTGATTATCTATGGATACCATAGCCATATTTGTAATTGAGACTCAACCTTGTACCAAAAAATTCCTCTATTCCTCGTGGTGCAATGGTTACCATGCCCGCCTTGCATACACAAGGTCGTGGGTCGATCACCAATTCTCTCATTTTCTCTTATAAAAAACACAGTGGTGCAAGGGTTAGTATGGCTCCCGAAAATTCGGACAACGCTCATTGATAGATAGAATCCAGTTGTGCTACCACAATGGGCTGAATAGTCTAAGCGATTGTTAACATATTGCTCCCATAAGAAACACAATACAAAACTGTATTATTAATTTGCAAAGCAAATTTTGGCTACTTCGCAAACTTTTATAGAAATAAAATTTTTCAAAAACAAATTTATAGAAATAAAATTCTGCAAAAATTTTCTATAGAAATAAAATTTTGCAAAAATTTTCTATAGAAATAAAATTTTGCAAAAATTGTCTATAGAAATATTTTGACAAAATTTTCTATAGAAATAAAATTCTGACAAAATTTTCTATAGAAATAAAATTATGGGAAAATTTTCTATAGAAATAAAATTTTGGGAAAATTTTCTATAAAAATAAAATTTTGACAACATTTTCTATGGAAAAAAAATTCACAAAATTTTCTATAGAAATAAAATTTTGACAAAATTTTCTATAGATATACAATTTTGACAAAATTTTCTATAGAAATAAAATTCTGACAAAATTTTCTATAGAAATAAAATTCTGACAAAATGTTCTATAGAAATAAAATTTTGGGAAAATGTTCTATAGAAATAAAACTTTGAAAAAATTTTCTATAGAAACAAAATTTTGACAAAATTTTCTATAGAAACAAAATTTTGACAAAATTTTCCATAGAAACAAAATTTTGACAAAATTTTCCACAGAAATAAAATTTTGACAAAATTTTCTATAGAAATAAAATTTTGACAAAATTTCTTATAGAAATAAAATTTTGACAAAATTTTCTATAGAAATAAAATTTTGACAAAATTTTCTATAGAAATAAAATTTTGACAAAATTTTCTATAGAAATAAAATTTTGACAAAATTTTCTATAGAAATAAAATGTTGACAAAATTTCTTTTAGAAATAAAATTTTGACAAAATTTTTTATAGAAATAAAATTTTGACAAAATTTTCAATAGAAATAAAATGTTGGGAAAATTTTCTATAGAAATACTATTTTTTCTATAGAAATGAAATTTTGGGAAAATTTTCTATAGAAATAAAATTTTGACAAAATTTTCTACAGAAATTTAATTTTGACAAAGTTTTCTATAGATATAAAATTTTGGGCAAATTTTCTATGGAAATAAAACTTTGACACAATTTTCTATAGAAATAAAATTTTGGGAAAATGTTCTATAGAAATAAAACTTTGAAAAAATTTTCTATAGATACAAAATTTTGATAAAATGTTCTATAGAAATAAAACTTTGACAAAATTTTCTATTGAAATAAAATTTTGACAAAATTTCTTATAGAAATAAAATTTTGACAACATTTTTTATAGAAATGAAATTTTGACAAAATTTCTTATAGAAATAAAATTTTTCTATAGAAAATTGGGAAAATTTTCTATAGAAATAAAATTTGGGAAAATTTTCTAAAATAAAATTTGTTGTTGTTTTTTATTGCAGCTTAAAACCATGCATAGACTAAACTACAAGTGTAGCTTAACCAACAGAGGAAAAGTATGCTTGTCAAATTTATTTGGGCAAAGCCCTATAGACTGCAAGATGGTTGGATGGACGCATGTTTCGGAATTACCACTGAATGTTTGTACTGAATCCGAATCATCGTTGAGGTTTCATTGTAATCAAGCGCTTTGGCGATATTCGCAAAGCTAATAAGTCTAGTAACTTCCCTTCGTTTTGTGAACACGGTTCCCACTCGAGCCAAAAATTATCTAAGACGTTTTTGAGAAATTTTTACCAAAAATAAAATTTTGTCAACATTTTATTTTTATAAAAAATTTTGTCAAAATTTTATTTCTATAGAAAATTTTATCAATATTTTATTTCTATAGAAAATTTTGTCAAAATTTTATTTCTATAGAAAATTTTCTAAAATTTATTTCATTCGTTTTGTTTGTTATTGTTGGTTTCTCTTCAATCGTTATTGTTGTTTTTGATCTCAGCTTAAAACCATGCATTGACTAAACTACAAGTGTAGCTTAACCAACAGAGGAAAAGTATGCTTGTCAAATTTATTTGGGCAAAGCCCTATAGACTGCAAGATGGTTGGATGTACAGCTGTGTCGGAATTACCATATTCCTCATAAGAATCCTCTACTTGCAGCAAAACTATCAACCAATTATCAGAATAAATTCGGGTAATTCACTCAATCCAAAGTGATCTACACTTGAACCTTCAGAAAAATGGTTTGATAGTCGGCTACTGCCTAAACAAATTTGCAAGCATATCTCTTTTCCTTTGCCAAACTCAAATCATCGATTTGAATGTAGTTGGCTGGCCCAAATAAATTTGACAAGCATACTTTTCCTCTGTTGTTTAGTCAATGTATGGTTTTAAGCTGAGATCAAAAACAACAATAAAAATAGAAAACTTTGTCAAAATTTTATTTCTATAGAAAATTATATTTCTATAGAAAATTTTGTCAAAATTTTATTTCTATAGAAAATTTTGTTAAAATTTTATTTCTATAGAAAATTTTGTCAATATTTTATTTCTAGAGAAAATTTTATCAAAATTTTATTTCTAGAGAAAATTTTGTCAAAATTTTATTTCTATAGAAAAATTTTTCAAAATTTTATTTCTATGGAAAATTTTTGTCAAAATTTTATTTCTACAGAAAATTTTGTCAAAATTTTATTTCTATAGAAAGTTTTGTCAAAATTTTATTTCTACAGAAAACTTTGTCAAAATTTTATTTCTATAAAAAATTTTGACAAAATTTTATTTCTATAAAAAAATTTGTCAAAATTTTATTTCCATAGAAAATTTTTGTCAAAATTTTATTTCTATAAAAAATTTTGTCAAAATTTTAGTTCTATAGAGATAATCATTTATAGGAAGATTTTGCAAAATCTACCAAAACATTAAGAATCTAGCTAAACAATTTACTATTGTTGGTATAATTCTACCAACTGTGGCAGTTGTGAGCTTGCTGTAAATCTCAACCTTTCCAGTTTAATTATCACTATTACACATTTCCATCTTATAAATATTAAAACACAATATTAGTTTTTAATTGTTTTTGTTTCTTTGACTGTTCCCATGACATATCTCTTATTTGTTTTTATAATAAAGTCAATAAATTAATGATAAACTTCTTTTTTTTCATATTCACTTGTTAAACTACGAATCCAAACTGAAAAATACTTTAATGACTTCTTAATTGAAACGAAAATTAAATTAATAAAAACGGGGGGCGGTTGAATGCCATGTTTTATAAAGTATATGACAGCTAATACCATTTTAAATAGATCTTAAAAAAGTTAAAGTGAAAAGAGTGATTCAGAAAAAAATATATTAAACAAAATACAACAATATGTGTAAGCAAAAAAAACTATTACAACAAATAAAATAAAAAGAGAAAACACTTTTTGTATTTAAATAAATTAATTCAAAAGAAATCCTATGAATTCATGTGGAGTTGTTTTGCTTTAGCAGAAACATTCATTAGAAAAATTTAGATTGTACTAAATTTGCATGTGTTTGTTTTTGTTGTTTTGCAGAATGTTTTTTTATGTAAAACCTAAATTAAACATACATAAAGTACGAACATATATACTCCATACTCCTGACATCTTAGAATATTCATTAAAATACAATGCTGTATAAAAGGGGTTTGGAAACCTTTAAAGGTTCTTTGTTTCTAATGAAAGTGGTGTTTGGCAAACTTTCTATTAAATCTATTGCGCTGGAGCTGGTTGTGGTGGTGGAGCCAAACGACTAACAAAGGCAATACCACCACGTACAATTTTCCCCACAGCGCCGGGTGATCGATTAGCCAAAGCTTCAGCAGTCATACGCAATTCAGCAAAAGCATTGCGTGTATAGGGATTACGACGAGAACTGTAACGCATAACCAGGAAGTGATAGTACACTATGGGAGTCATAAGACCAGCTCTTCCCCTAGAATTGTAAATGAAAAAAAATTATTTAGTATAAGAATAAGCATAATCATGTACAAATAGACATACATGAAGGTCAAGACCACAGCCAAAGGCATAATGAAAATTTCAGAGAATGAGGCAGCCTTTAAAATATTGGCAGCTTGGAATTCGACCAAGGAAATAAGGAAACGGGCACCCCACCATGAGTTTTGACCAATGATCTGTAAGAAAATATAGAAATGACAAATAATTAATAAATAACCATTACAAATGTATGAGGAATTTATAAATAAATATAAACACTAAGGGCCATTTTCATGTAGCTCCGTTAGGCTTTAACTGCCTGTTAACAGAAAGTAAATTGCAAAGAACTTCTCTCCGGTTAACTTTAACTGAAAAATTTTCTTCAGTTTAGTTCCTAGCAGACAGATGACAGATATGTCCATAGTACGGTTTAAAAGTTCGTTAGCAAACGTAGTATTAACGGAGCTTCATGAAAATGGGGGTTAGAGTCGTTGTAACCGAAGAGAAATCACACCCCTATGTTCCGATATTCCGAATCGAAAATCGCAAGATTTTACTTTTTTTTATATAAAGAAAAAATCGAATCAAAAATAAAAATTCTAACATTTTATTTGTATTTAAACTTTTTATTACAGAGTAATATTTTGCAAAATTTTAAATTTATATGTTTTAGGTTTAAAAAATATCATCAAACAAAAAATTTGATTTCCCAAATGGCCCCCTCCCGTCTATTAGTCTATTAGGTGAAAATTCAATTTTAACCAATATCAAAAGTCGATTAATCGATTTGACTTGATTTTCAACTTTGGTAATCCTGCAAAAAAACACAATCACACCAAATTTCCCCGTATACTTACATCCAATAATTTCAGCGAGTAACTTGATGCATGTAATACAGCAAACAATACAATTGGTATCAAAATCAAAAATGTTGGCTGCACATTAAAGAAAATCAACGAGTACATGAGATAATGGCATGAATCTTCAACAAATAGGCGTGACAAGAATTCACGTGAAAATGTGAAGGCGGGTAAACGTTGATGCAGACGCAATGCTGATACAGCTGCATTTGAGAGTAGTACTTTATTGAATGCACTTTGTGGTGAGCCAAAGATGGGCAGGACATAGAAGAATGTGAAGACAACAGCTAAGCAACGCATTAGCCACATGGCCACATCGACTTTGTGTGCCTTAAAGTGTTCAATCATTTTGGCGGGTATATTGTCAGCAGTTGGTGGCGGCGTATTCGATTGAGAGGATGTGCCATTCCTTTGATTATCACTGTTATTATCGTCACTCATTGTTGTATAGGATTATCTGGAAAGATAAATAAATGAAAAAGGAAATTTGTAAATATGGCGATTTGAATAAAAATATTTAAAATTTGCTATATGTAGGTGGTAAAAAATTTAATTCACCCACAATTTGAATACATACACAATCCTTCTATAGAAATAAAATTTTGACAAAATTTTATATAGAAATAAAATTTTGACAAAATATTCTATAGAAATAAAATTTTTGACAACATTTTCTATAGAAACAAAATTTTTGACAACATTTTCTATAGAAATAAAATTTTTGACAAAATTTTCTATAGAAATAAAATTTTTGACAAAATTTTCTATAGAAATAAAATTTTTACAAAATTTTCTATATAAATAAAATTTCGACAAAATTTTCTATAGAAATAAAATGTTGAGAAAATTTCTATAGAAATAAAATTTTGACAAAATTTTCTATAGAAATAAAATTTTGACAAAAATTTCTATAGAAATAAAATTTTTGACAACATTTTCTATAGAAATAAAATTTTTGGACAAAATTTTCTATAGAAATAAAATTTTTGACAAAATTTTCTATAGAAATAAAATTTTTACAAAATTTTCTATATAAATAAAATGTTGACAAAATTTTCTATAGAAATAAAATGTTGAGAAAATTTCTATAGAAATAAAATTTTGACAAAATTTTTCTATAGAAATAAAATTTTGACAAAATTTTCTATAGAAATAATATATTGACAAAATTTTCTATAGAAATAAAATTTTTGACGAAATTTTCTATAAAAATAAATTTTTGGCAAAATTTTCTATAGAAATAATATATTGACAAAATTTTCATTAGAAATAAAATTTTGTCAAAATTTTCTATAGAAATAAAATTTTGACAAAATTTTCTATAGAAATAAAATTTTGACAAAATTTTCTATAGAAATAACATTTTGACAAAATTTTTTATAGAAATAAAATTTTGACAAAATTTTTTATAGAAATAAAATTTTGACAAAATTTTCTATAGAAATAAAATTTTTGATAAAATTTTCTATAGAAATAAAATTTTGACAAAATTTTTCTATAGAAATACAATTTTGACAAATTATTCTATAGAAATACAATTTTGACAAATTATTCTATAGAAATAAAATTTTCTATAGAAATAAAATTTTGACAAAATTTTCTATAGAAATAAAATTTTGACAAAATTTTCTATAGAAATAAAATTTTTGACAACATTTTCTATAGAAATAAAATTTTTGACAACATTTTCTATAGAAATAAAATTTTTGACAAAATTTTCTATAGAAATAAAATTTTTGACAAAATTTTCTATAGAAATAAAATTTTTACAAAATTTTCTATATAAATAAAATTTTGACAAAATTTTCTATAGAAATAAAATGTTGAGAAAATTTCTATAGAAATAAAATTTTGACAAAATTTTCTATAGAAATAAAATTTTGACAAAAATTTCTATAGAAATAAAATTTTGACAAAATATTCTATAGAAATAAAATTTTACTAAATTTTCTATAGAAATAAAATTTTTACAAAATTTTCTATAGAAATAAAATTTTGACAAAATTTTCTATAGAAATAAAATTTTGACAAAATTTTCTATAGAAATAACATTTTGACAAAATTTTTTATAGAAATAAAATTTTGACAAAATTTTTTATAGAAATAAAATTTTGACAAAATTTTCTATAGAAATAAAATTTTTGATAAAATTGTCTATAGAAATAAAATGTTGACAAAATTTTTCTATAGAAATAAAATTTTGACAAAATTTTCTATAGAAATAATATATTGACAAAATTTTCTATAGAAATAAAATTTTTGACGAAATTTTCTATAAAAATAAATTTTTGGCAAAATTTTCTATAGAAATAATATATTGACAAAATTTTCATTAGAAATAAAATTTTGAAAAAAAAATCTTTAGAAATAAAATTTTTAGAAAATTCGCTATAGAAATAAATTTTTGACAAAATTTTCTATAGAAATAATTAGTATTATATTTATTTGAAAAAAAAAATGTCTGTACAAATTCTTAAATACCTATTTCATTATTTATTTCAAAATTTCAAACTTGTTATTGTTTCAGATTTCTAAGCCAGTCGATACTCCCAGTTTTCAATAGCTATTATAATAAAAATACATATAAAATATTGAAAGATGTATGTAAATATGGCGTTTTGAATAACAATATTAAAAATTTGCTATATGATGGTGGTAAAAAATTTAATTCACCCACAATTTGGTTTCACACACAATCCTTTTATAGAAATAAAATGTTGACAAAATTTTCTATAGAAATAAAATGTATACAAAATTTTCTATAGAAATAAAATCTTGACAAAATTTTCTATAGAATTAAAATTTTGACAAAATTTTCTAAAGAAATAAAATTTTTAGAAAATATTGTATAGAAATAAAATTTTGAGAAAATTCTCTATAGAAATAAAATTTTGAGAAAATATTCTATCGAAATAAAATGTTGACAAAATTTTCGATAGAAAGAAAATGTTGACAAAATTTTCTATAGAAATAAAATTGTGACATAATTTTCTATAGAAATACAATTTTTACAAAATTTTCTATAGAAATACAATTTTGACAAAATTTTCTATAGAAATACAATTTTGACAAAATTGTCTATAGAAATAAAATTTTGACAAAATTTTTTATAGAAATAAAATTTTGACAAATTTTTCTATAGAAATAAAATTTTGACAAAATTTTCTATAGAAATAAAATTTTGACAAAATTTTCTATAGAAATAAAATTTTGAAAAAATTTTCTGTGAACATAAAATTTTGAAACAATTTTCTATAGAAATAACATTTTTAGAATATTCTCTATAGAAATGAAATTTTGACTAAATTTTTTTTAGAAATAAATATTATTATATTTATTTGAAAAATATGTCTGTACAAATTCTTAAATACTTATTTCATTATTTATTTCAATATTTCAAACTTGTTTTTGTTTCATATTTCTAAGCCAGTCGATATTCCCAGTTTTCAATAGCTATTATAATAAAAAAATACATATAAAATATTGAGAGATGTTTATATCTGTGTACAGCTAATTTACCTTATAAATTATTAATAAGAGTGAGTTAACAGACGAATTATACATTCCTATGGAATTAATTTCCATTCTAAAAGGACAATTAAAATGAACATTTTTCAATTGTTGAGTACTTCAAAATAGAATACGATCTTTCTGACAAATGATGTCCGGTGGTTCGTCGTCAGAAACATGGAATCGACCAGAACTCAGTGATATGCGAGAAGGTCGCCTCTGTGCTTTCACGATGGACAGGAAGCTGAACTTTATGCTTAATATTGAATAAAGAGCGAGACAAGTCACGCTAGCCTTGTACTCGTGCAAAAAGGCAATAGGGAAAAAGTGGGGACTAAAACCGAAAATTGTATATTGGCTGTACACTGCAGTGCTTAGACCTATAATGATATACGGTGCTGTGGTCTGATGGCCGGCACATCAGCAGCCAACAAGTTTAAAGTTCAACGAATGGCGTGTTTTTGTGTATCTCTGGCGCATTCAGTAAGACAGGAACAGTTTCCCCTAATGTCATTAGCCAAACAATCAGCAGCAAAAATGGCTGTACGGTTGCGCGAGCTCATATGGTGGTGGGTGAAGAGGAAATTAATGAGGAGGGGACAATATTGGCCTTTTCTCAAAATGTTGTTTCCATAGAAAATTTTCTCAAAATTTTATTTCTATAGAAAATTTTCTCAAAATTTTATTTCTATAGAAAATTTTCTCAAAATTTTATTTCTATAGAAAATTTTCTCAAAATTTTATTTCTATAGAAAACATTCTTAAAATTTTATTTCTACAGAAAATTTTCTCAAAATTTTTTTCTATAAAAAATTTTTTCAAAATTTTATTTTTCTCAAAATTTTATTTCTATAGAAAATTTTCTCAAAGTTTTATTTCTATAGAAAACTTTCTTAAAATTTTATTTCTTTAGAAAATTTTCTCAAAATTTTATTTCTATAAAAAATTTTATTTTTCTCAAAATTTTATTTCTAAAGAAAATTTGCTCAAAATTTAAAAATTTTATTTTTAAGAAAATTTTGTCAAAATTTTTTACTTTTAATTTTATTTTAATTTTTTTCTGCCAAAGAATCTTTGTATCACTTAAAAAAATGTTTTATTATATTATTGACAGTTACCTAATTTCTATTCCAAGGACACTTTTCGATAAATCAAGGGTTTTTATATATATGTTTATTTGTTTTTTTTTTCTGATATCATCCAATTACAAAATGTTCAATTTGGCCGCTAACAAGGTCAATCTAATCTAGATAATATTCGAAATTACTTATCACAAATTTTCAATGTATATTGTCGCTTTATGACATTTTAAAATAGCAGAATTTGATAATGCAAATATTTGATTAAAGCAAAATATGCTTTGTGTTTGCCATTTAGGTACAAACGATGGAAGTCTGTATTGAAATTGGTTTTCATACCATCCACTATAGGATGGACGGTATACTAACATAGTTAAAAGTTTCGAACCAATTTGTCTGAATTTTGAGAAGATATAAAGAAGATGGTTTATTTTAAATATGGTAGGTTTTTAATATTCAACACCCTTTTTCTTATTGTTTAAAAGACATATCTTATTTGTATTCGAAATATTTTCTATACATGCTTTAATTAATAAATATTTGTATGTCTGGTTTCTTAGTTAACAAAATATATTTAAATGCTAGGTAGGAGTATTTGAAGCATTCTTAATATGGAAGACTTTAAATATTTCTATTTAGTCAACATTGTAAGGCACAAGTTTTATTTTCAAAGGCAAATTTCATGTGAACAATATTGCCAGGTACATTCGGTTAACCATCATTCGATCGATCAAGGGGTTAATTTAAAGTCAAAATTTAAATTATGGAAATTAAATATCGCAAAACCGAATTGAAAACAACAAAAAATAAGGAAAATAAAAGTAAAAATTTCACCATCGAATGTGAATTTGAAGCCTGTTTTAGCCGGAGTTTAAATAAAAAATATATTTCTACAAAAATATACACCGAAAATAACAAAATAAAAATAATGTCAAAATTTTATTTCCATAGAAAATTTTGTCAAAATTTTATGTCTATAGGAAATTTTCGCAAAATTTTATTTTTATAGAAGATTTTCTCAAAATTTTATTCCTATAGAAAATTTTGTCACAATTTTATTTCTAAAGAAAATTTTGTCAAAATTTTATTTCTATAGAGAATTTTGACAAAATGTTATTTCTATAGAAAATTTTGTTAAAATTTTATTTCTATAGAAAATTTTGCCAAAATTTTATTTCTATAGAAAATTTTGTCAAAATTTTATTTCTACAAAGAATTTTCTCAAAATTTTATTTTTCTCAAGATTTTATTTCTATAGAAAATTTTCTCAAAATTTTATTTCTATAGAAAATTTTCTCAAAATTTTATTTCTATAGAAAATTTTTTCAAAATTTTATTTCTATAGAAAATTTTTTCAAAATTTTATTTCTATAGAAAATTTTGTCATTATTTTATTTCTATAGAATTTTTTTCAAAATTTTATTTCTACAAAAAATTTTCTCAAAATTTTATTTCTATAGAAAATTTTCTCAAAATTTTATTACTATAGAAAATTTTGCCAAAATTTTATTTCTATAGAAAATTTTCGCAAAATTTTATTTCTATAGAAAATTTTCTCAAAATTTTATTACTATAGAAAATTTTGCCAAAATTTTATTTCTATAGAAAATTTTGCCAAAATTTTATTTCTATAGAAAATTTTGTCAAAATTTTATTTCTATAGAAAATTTTGTCAAAATTTTATTTCTACAAAGAATTTTCTCAAAATTTTATTTCTATAGAAAATTTTGTCAAAATTTTATTTCTATAGAAAGTTTTCGCAAAATTTTATTTCTATAGAAAATTTTTGCAAAATTTTATTTCTATAGAAAATTTTCGCAAAATTTTATTTCTATAGAAAATTTTCGCAAAATTGTATTTCTATAGCAAATTTTCTCAAAATGTTATAAAGAAAATTATCTCAAAATTTTATTTCTATAGAAAATTTTGTCATAATTTTATTTCTATAATTTTTTTTTTTTAATTTTATTTTTCACAAAATTTTACTTTTATAGAAAATGTTCTCAAAATTTAATTTCTATAGAAAATTTTCTCAAAATTTTATTTCTATAGAAAATTTTCTCAAAATTTTATTTCTATAGAAAATTTTGTCAAAATTTTAGTTCTATAGAAAATTTTATCAAAAATTTATTTCTATAGAAAATTTTCTCAAAATTTTATTTCTGTAGAAAATTTTGTCAAAATTTTAGTTCTATAGAAAATTTTATCAAAAGTTTATTTCTATAGAAAATTTTCTCAATTTTTTTTTATAGAAAAATTTGACAAAATTTTACTTCTATAGAAATTTTTTTAAAATTTTATTTGTATAGAAAATTTTGTCAAAATTTTATTTGTATAGAAAATTTTGTCAACATTTTATTTGTATAGAAAATTTTGCCAAAATTTTATTTCTATAGAAAATTTTCTCAAAATTTTATTTCTATAGAAAATTTTTTCAAAATTTTATTTCTATAGAAATCTTTTCCATAACGGAATGTTTTAAATGGCTTGGGAGTAACACGAGCCCACAAAACGTGAACACTGGGAATATAGACCGGGAATAATGGCCGGGCACATAGAATTGAGAGCACATCTGTGACGAATGGGAGCAACAGACGATGGTGCATTTAGGGCGCGCTTTGAGGATGATGAGACCTTGGAACACTACTTTAATCACTGGTCTGTTTCGACCTACATTAATAACAAATACATGTGCCAAGTTTTAAGTTGATAGCTTGGTTTCGTTCGGAAGTTAAGGTGATTTCAACACATATAGACAGACGGACATCGCTAGATCGAGCCAGAATTTAACCACGATATATATTTTACGGGAATCTGAGACCAATATTTTCATGTGTTACAAACTCCCACCCTATGGTGGAGGATATAAAAATTTCTAATGAACGTTCGACTGTTTTTTGTTTACGAACTCCAAACTTTGGCTGAACTCTAGATGATCTTTATAGTACACCTAGAGATCGACTAGACCTATTTAGTTTGTTTTTGTTTTTTTTTTTCACATAACCGATATACAATTTACGATGTCAATTTATTGCGATAAAATATCTTTATAACTTTTTCCATACAAAAATCATGAAAAAACGAACCAACTCTGTTTTTTTCTTATTTATAGATATACAGAAGACTTTTTAATTAAAATTTTCAATAATTTTTTTTTTAATATAAACGATAGCCAACTATTTTATCATTCCCTAGAGAATTCTAGAGGCTATATTAAATTGGTATTAAATTTCACCTTCAATCTTCACTATTTTAATTTTATCATATTTTAAATATTTATCAACTTTTAATAGTAGATTTAATCACACATTTTCGATGGAAAACAACAATTTAAACAAAGATCTAATGTCCATTTTCTATGGTAATTAAAATAATTTTTCTTCAATATCATTATTCACATTTGTTTTTTTTTTTTTTGAACTCAAAGCTCAAAGTTCGTTCATAAACTTGTTCGTAATAAATTTACCATGAAATTATAGTTTATATAAATTTTTTATATGAGACACATGCAAGTATGAATGAACTTGTCAATTTTTTTTAATATTACAAGCGTACCGTATTTCTGTGTGTGTTTTTTTAAGTAAAAAAAAATGTTATCAAATGTTGGGTATTTTTCGGTTATGTTTACTCATCCACGAACGAAAGTAGCAATGACCCGACCAACCAAGCTTAATACTCTATACTAAACTAAAGCCCACTAGCGGCGTACCGTACATACCTTGGACTCACTCTAAAATGCGAGAGGTAGTAGATTTCAAAAGTTATAAACGTTTTGAATAAACAGTAAAGTAATTGCAGGCAAGTTGGAACGGGGAAAAAAGTTAATTTCACACATAAGCCATATGAGTAATTCCACGTTTATGAGGGACGCAGAGAAAGAAAATATATATATATATTTTTTTTCAAAAAAAGGGGTTTCAAATCTAGTCAAAGTTGAATTTTTTGATATGAATGATCGGAATGATAGAAATAAAATTTTGAAAAAAATTTTATAGCAATAAAATTTTGACCAAATTATCTGTGGAAATAAAATTTTGAGAAAATTATCTGTGGAAATAAAATCTTGAGAAAATTATGAAAAAATGGAAAAATGTTCTATAGCAATAAAATTTCGACAGCATTTTCTTAGCAATAAAGTTTTGAGAAAAATATCTGTGGAAATAAAATTTTGACAAAATTTTCCATAGAAATAAAATTTTGACATTTTCTGTAGAAGTACAAACTTTGACAAAATTTCCTATAGAATTCTGACAAAATTTTCTGTAGAAATAAAAATTTTACAAAATTTTCTATAGCAATAAAGTTTTGAGAGAATTATCTATAGAAATAAAATTTAGACCAAATTTTCTACAGAAATAAAATTTTGCAAACATTTTCTATAGAAATAAAATTTTTACTAAATTTTCTATAAAAATAAAATTTTGACTAAATATTCTATAGAAATAAAATATTGACAAAAATTTCTATAGAAAAAAAAATTTGACAAAATTTTATTTTTTTTTCTATAGAAATAAATAAAATGTTGATAAAATCATCTATAGAAACAAGAATATACAGCAGTAAGTTCGGCCGGGCCGAATCTTAAATACCCACCACCATGAATCAAATATAATAGTTTCCTTTGAAAATTTCAGGGGGATTTGATGACAGGTATTTTCCCAAGCAGATCAGTTCAACCAGTACGCTTCCGCAAGATAAATGTAAAGATTTTACTTATGAAGACTAGATCAGATTCTGGGTTTATAAGAACCATTTTTTGTTTGAGTTTTAGAGGAATCATAAACATCTCTTGTAACTGTGCAAGAAAATGATGAAATAACGCCTTGATTTGAAATCTTAAATCTGTAAGTTTTTTACTCCAATTATTTAAATCATTGCGAGAAGTAAAGTCTGTATATTTTACATTCAGTTTCAAGCAATTTTCATGATCAGTGCACCTTTTGTACACTCAAGATCTTAAATCGGTCTATATGGACTAATAAAAACTAAATCATATACACTTATTTGTGGGTCTATAATGCCAGTATTTTTTCAATTTGTGGCAAATCGGATAAAAACCACAATTTCTAGAAACCCTAGGAGTTAAATCGGGATATCGGTCTAATTAAGGCTATGCCAAAAACATGGAGGGATACACACAATATTCAACACATCTAATTATAGTTCTAGAATCTATACCCCAAATCGGAGGGCCGGTTTATAAGCTGGCTATATCAAAAACTGTACCGATACACAAAATATTCGGCACACCTCTTTATAGTCCTGGAATTACATTAGATTTAAAATTTCAGGCAAATTGGATAAAAACTACGGATTCTAGAAGCCCAAGAAATAAAATTGGGAGATCGGTCTATACGGGGGCTATATCAAAACATGGTCCGATAATCACCATTATCGGCACACCTATTTATGGTCCTAGAATAGCCCATGAAGTAAAATCGGGAGATCGGTCGATAAGCCGCCATATATACCAAAACATGGTCCGATAATCACCATTATCGGCACAACTCTCTATGGTCCCTAGCAATAAAATTTAGACTAAATTTCCTATAGAAATAACATTTTGACTAAATTTCCTATAGAAATAACATTTTGAGAAAACTTCCTATAGAAATAAAATATTGCAAAAAATTTCTACAGAAATAAAATGTTGACAAAATTTTCTATAAGAATAAGAGTTGACAAAATTTT
This sequence comes from Haematobia irritans, assembly GCF_050003625.1. Classification (NCBI taxonomy): domain Eukaryota; kingdom Metazoa; phylum Arthropoda; class Insecta; order Diptera; family Muscidae; genus Haematobia; species Haematobia irritans. The sequence goes on from NC_134398.1 coordinate 42,594,500, forward strand.
CTACAGAAATTAAATATTGCAAAAATTTCTTATAGAATTAAAATTTTGACAAAATTTTCTAAGAAATAAAATTTTGCAAAAATTATCTATAGAAATAAAATTTTGACAAAATTTTCTATAGAAATAAAATTTTATCTAATTATACAAACCATTCTTTCAATGGCTCTATTTACCATGTTCCTTAATCTATATCTGTCCATAAAGCTCGAAAAATAATTGTATAATTAGATATAATGCATTTGGACGTCAATTGCCTGTTTCGGTATCAGGCTAACATGAAATAAAATTTTGACAAAATTTGACAAAAAAAGAAATAAAATGTTGACAAAATTTTCGATAGAAATAAAGTTTTGACAAAATTTTCTATAGGAATAAAATTTTGACAAAATTTTCTCTAGAAATAAAATATCGACAAAATTTTCTATATAAATAAAATTTTGACATTTTCTGTAGAAGTAAAAATTTTGACAAAATTTTCTATAGAAATAAAATTTTGACAAAACTTTCTATAGAAATAAATTTTGACAAAATTTTCTATAGAAATAAATTTTGAAAAAATTTTCTATAGAAATAAAATTTTGACAAAATTTTCTGTAGAAATAAAACTGTAACAAAATGTTTTATAGAAGTAAACATTTTGACAAAATTTTCTATAGAAATAAAATTTTGACAAAATTTTCTATAGAAATAAATTTTGAAAAAATTTTCTATAGAAATTTTTTAGAAATAAAATTTTGACAAAATTTTCTATAGAAATAAAACTGTGATAAAATGTTTTACAGAAGTAAACATTTTCACAAAATTTTCTATAGAAATAAAATTTTGAAACAATTTTCTGTAGAATATAAAATTTTCACAAAATTTTCTGTAGAATATAAAGTTTTGACAAAATTTTTTCAGAAATAAAATTTTGACAAAATTTTCTAAGAAATAAAATTTTGCAAAAATTTTCTATAGAAATAAAATTTTTGAACAATTTTCTGTAGAATATAAAATTTTGACAAAATTTTCTATAGAAATAAAATTTTGAAACAATTTTTTGACAAAATTTTCTGTAGAATATAAAATTTTGACAAAATTTTCTATAGAAATAAAATTTTGACAAAATTTTCTATAGAAATAAAATTTTGACAAAATTTTCTATAGAAATAAAATTTTGAAACAATTTTCTGTAGAATATAAAATTTGGATAAAATTTTCTGTAGAATATAAAATTTTGACAAAATTTTCTAAAGAAATACAATTTTGAAAATTTTTCTACGAAAATAAAATTTTGAAACAATTTTCAGTAGAATATAAAATTTTGACAAAATTTTCTGTAGAATATAAAATTTTGACAAAATTTTCTTAGAAATAAAATTTTGACAAAATTGTCTAAAGAAATAAAATGTTGACAAAATTTTCGATAGAAATAAAGTTTTGACAAAATTTTCTATAGAAATAAAATTTTGACAAAATTTTCTATAGAAATAAAATATCGACAAAATTATCTATATAAATAAAATTTTGACAACATTTTCTGCAGAAGTAAAAATTTTGACAAAATTTTCTATAGAAATAAAATTTTGACAAAATTTTCTATAGAAATAAATTTTGACAAAATTTTCTATAGAAATAAATTTTTTAAAAAATTTTCTATAGAAATAAAACTGTAACAAAATGTTTTATAGAAGTAAACATTTTGACAAAATTTTCTATAGAAATACAATTTTAACCAATTTTTTTATAGCAATAAAATTTTGACAACATTTTCTATGGAAATAAAATTTTGACAAAATTGTCTATAAAAATAAAGTGCCCTACTTTTAGCACTAGCGTAGGTCATACCAACGTTGCATCCATTACTAAAAAAGAGTAGTTGGGAATATTAAAGAAAAAGAGCCTTAACTCATATTAAAACAAATATTGTTTTCTTTTCTCCAGCTATATTTGTGGATTGTCTCATATGTACACTATTATGAATATTTTATTAATCTACCTGACGACGGTATTTTCTATAGGCAACTACCCAAAATGGATGTTGAAAAAGGAATTCAAAGTAAAAACACTAAAAAACACACAACGAAGACAACCAAAATAATTTCTTATCAGTAAAACATTTTTTTTTATCTATAAAGTGATTAAATAAAAATTCTATTGGTGGCCAGCAATAGTACAATTTCAAATATGAACATTTATTACGCATGGTAGAGAATTATGACATAAATTAACTCTCAAAAAGAGCGGTAAAAATTTAAAATAGGGTTAACTATTGAAATGTGAGAGTTGTGAAAGAGATAGTTGAAGTAATTTAAAGAAACAATTAAAACTAGTAAAGCCAATAACTATGTCAATAAAAAAACTATATGAAGAAAAAAGGCCAAATTTTTCCTATTAACCATAACAGTGTTAAAAGCTTAAACCACAGTGGGGTCATGGTATAATAACTTTCATCTGCCGTAAGAGATGCCAAACAGAAATATTAGCTTTACATTCCATATAAAGCGGTATACATTATACCGATCGAGTCAGAATCAACTGCATTTCGATTTGTTGGTACATTAGTGTATTAACAAATCGAACTCAAAAATAAGATTAGGGGATTTTGGTTGTATGAAAAGATGGTGTCCAATGATGGTGGAAATGATTCACTTTGAAACGAATAATTCGCGTATATAATTTCCATAAGAAATTGGGGTATAAGACCCCAGATAAGTCATCTCCTCATCCAAATCTATACCGAAGGCTTTGGAAATTCGTACTAGCCTTGCCACAAAATAGTTTAGAATTTTTTAAAAATTAAAAAATTTACCATAAAAACGCCCATCTTGAATTTCGTATGGCGCTAAAGACATTCTTGCAAAATTTCTCTATCAAGTGAAGAAAACAAAAAATAATTATGCCTAATAAATTTTCTTGAATTGGTCGAAAAATATTTACTAATTTTAATGATATTGGCGCGACTTCGATGTTTGTAATACAATTTAGTTACATTTTTCTGGTTAATTTTAGAAAAATTTAAATTCCTTCCTGATGTGTTCACTATTTTTAGAGTGTACACAGAAAAAAATATGACCAAAATATTTCCAATTAAAAAGTTGATTAAAGTCGAAACTATTTTTTAAATTAATAAAATAATTGATAAAATTAACTTTTTAATCAAAATAAAAAGTTAATTAAGTCAATAATAGGAAATTATAAAATTTATAATTAAAAAATTAATTGATACAATTAACTTTTTAAACAAACTCGGAAGACTAAGTCATTTAACTAAGTACTTGAAAATAGTTACGCTTTTAATGAAAAAATTAGTTGAGGTTTGCAATCAACATCAATTAAATTTTTAATTGAATTAATTTAAAAAAATTAATTGAAATTTGATAATGAAATCAATTAATTGTTTAATCAAGTATTTTTTAATGTCCAATTAAAACGGTGATTGATGCTATCATTTTCGTAATTAAAGACAGTTCACTCAAAAAACAAGTAAGGAAAGTCTAAAGTGGGGCGGGGCACATTTGACTACATTATTAATTGTACTCCTAGTGCAAAATTTCAACAAAATTGGGGTAAAACTCTGGCTTCTGGGACCATATTAGTCCATATCGGGCGAAAGATATATATATGGAAGCTATATCTAAATCTCAACCGATTTCAATAAAATTTGGCACACATGACTATAGTACTAATTGTTCTTCTTGTGCAAAATTTTAAGCAAATTGGGGTAAAACTCTGGCTTCTCCGGCCATATACGTCCATATCGGACGAAAGATATATATGGGAGCTATATCTCAATCTGTATCGATTTCTTCCAAAATCAAAAGGGTTCTATTCTGAGCCAAAACACATACTTGTGCCAAATTTGAAGTCGATTGCACTAAAACTGCAACCTAGACTTTGATCACAAAAATGTGTTCACAGACAGACGGACATGGCTATATCGACTCAGGAGTCCACCCTGGGCATTTTTGCCTAAGACACCATGTATCTATCTCGTCTCCTTCTGGGTGTTGCAAACATATGCACTAACTTATAATATCCTGTTCCACAGTGTGGCGCAAGGTATAATTAATTGGATCAATCAATTTCGTGATTGAATCAGAAAACAAGTATATACGGCCGTAAGTTCGGCCAGGCCGAATCTTATGTACCCTACACCATGGATTGCGTAGAAACTTCTGCGAAAGACTGTCATCCACAAAATTTAAACTCACTCGGATGAAATTTGCTCCTCCAAGAGGCTCCAAAACCAAATCTCGGAATGGGGCTATAAATGATTATGGACTGATATGGACCACTTTTGGCATGGTTGTTAAATATCATATACTGCCACCACGTACCAAATTTCAACCAGATCGGATGAATTTTGCTTCTCCAAAAGGCACCGGAAGTCAAATCTGGCGATCGGTTTATATGGGAGCTATATATAATTATGGACTGATAGGGACCAATTCCTGCATGGTCGTTGGATACCGTATACTAACATCACATACCAAATTTCAACCGAATGGGAACAATTTTGATCTTCCAACGTGCTCCGGAGGTCCGGAGGTTTATATGGGGCCTATATATAATTATGGACCGATATCGACCAATTTTTGCATGGGTGTTTGAGGACATATATTGACATCACGTACCAAATTTCAACTGAATCAGATGAGTTTTGGTCTTCCAAGAGGTTCCGGAGGTCAAAGCTGGTGATCGGTTTATTTGGGGGCTATATATAATTATGGACCGATATGGACCAATTTTTGCATGGTTGTTAGAGACCCTATACTAACACCATGTACCGAATTTCAGCCGGATCGGATAAAATTTGCTTCTCTTAGAGGCCTCGCAAGCCAAATTTGGGGATCCGTTTATATGTGGGCTATATATAATTATGGGCCGATGTGGACCAATTTTTGCACGGTTGTTAGAGACCATATACTAACACCATGTACCGAATTTCAGCCGGATCGGATGAAATTTGCTTCTCTTAGAGGCTCCGCAAGCCAAATTTGGGGGTCCGTTTATATGGGGGCTATACGTAAAAGTGGACCGATATGGCCCATTTGCAATACCAGCCGACCTACATCAATAACAACTACTTGTGCCAAGTTTCAAGTCGATAGCTTGTTTCGTTCGGAAGTTAGCGTGATTTCAACAGAAGGACGGACGGACATGCTCAGAACGACTCAGAATTTCACCACGACCCAGAATATATATACTTTATGGGGTCCTAGAGCAATATTTCGATGTGTTACAAACGGAATGACAAAGTTAATATACCCCCCATCCTATGGTGGAGGGTATAAAAAAAAAAACATTTCTGTGTGCAGTGTCAGCTCATTTTATTGTTTACAAACTCACAGAAGCATTTTAATATATTTCATTCATAAAGTTCTTCTTCTTTTTTGGCTGGGAACCCACAAGTGGCATTAGCCCGGATATGCCGACCGTACTACATGTAGTACACCTATTATGTTCAGGTTTCTGCGTTTACAGTGCTTTACATTTTCTAATCTACTTGCTGGTGTGCTACAGAATATAACGTCCCGTCGGCATATCTGGGTTAGAATGTGAATAAATATTTTCGTTTTTCGTACCATTGCTCGTTACTACGATATTCGCTTAATTTCTACCGCAGAATGGCCATCAAAAAAAGTTGGCACTAAACAAATACCAAAGTGTCGAATGAGCCAAAATACCGCAGATGGCTTTGTCGACCTTTGAAGTTGATAATCCGACCCAAAGGCAGGTAATTGAAACAAATCTAAATTAATTCTATAATTTGATGTTTATTCCGAAATTTATTGCTTTTAAACTATAAAGGTAAAAAAAAGAATAATATTCACTTTACTTATTAGCCACTATGGTAACTGGTAACACTTCGTGTCAGCTACTCCTAAATTTTTGTCTACAAATTTTGAACATTTAATTTGAATTTTAAGAAAAGTAACCCACAGTGAACATATTTGCTAGGAAACGAAACTGATATAAAAATCATACTATATAGAATTCTAAGGCGGCTGCGGTTACACTAGTCAAATATTTGACCAAAATGAAATATCTGGATAATTGGAAAATACCCCTTCGTGACTTTATATACTCAATATGGCCTAAAAAGGTTGCTGGTTTGACGGAGGCGAGGAACTTATTTTTGATTTCTGCCATATATTTGTTCAGTCTGACAGTACTCACAAAAAAATATTACCAAAATTTTTCAAATTAAAATTTTAATTGAATTCTAAAAAAAAATATCATTTTTTAATTGCTGTTCTGCGATTGAAGACATTTTAAATAAAATTTTATTGCATCAATTAATTTCGTGAGTGAAGATAAAAAATGTGTGTATGCAATTTTCTATAGTTATTAATAGGACCAAAAAGTTATTAATTAATAATAATAATAATAATTTATAAATATATTGTATATTTATAACAATGCCCCATTTTTAACTTTTGATATTTTCTCCTTTCGACTTTCTTTAATTAAAACAGCATATCAAGAAATTAAAAATAAAATAAATTATCATAACTCGTTCACTCGTAAAATGAAAAACAAATCAAAAATCAACGAAATTCAAGTATTTTAAAATGTTTTTTATTAAATTTATATATTCTTATTCAAAGAAAAAATAAAACACACAAACATACATTAAAAACAAACCAGTTAAAAAAAAGGCAAAAGAGATAGGACCAGTACAGCTGAATCAATAGCCACATTCGCTTAAAAATTCAACAGTCTTCTTTTTCGCTAATCCAATGACTAAATAACAAAAAAATCATGTTGAAATCGAAACTTGCATACAAATACATATAAACGTATTACATGATATAAGCACACAAAAAAGCAAATACCAAGTTGGGAAAAAATTGTATATAAACCTGTTGTGAAGCCCCATATACGCAATAATTAACAGAAATGGGGGTTTTAATTACGAGGCTGGGATGAGAATGACCAATGAAATGTTTTGATTTGACAATATCGAACATTTTAGATATTTTTTTTTGTATATTTAAGGCAAACATTGATAATATTTAAAATATATATTTTATTTAATTTATGTAGAAGTATTACATATCATCGCTATACAATTTCATCATTCCAGCCAAGTATTGATAGAAAAATATATGACCATTGTTATGTTCTATAAAACTGCCTTTATTTTGATGACGAACTTTAATCGTTGACACCACAAGCAAAACAACAATAAAAATTTAATTACTTGCCTGTTTATATTGTCCATAGCAAACCCAAAAGAAGAAACAATGTGAAAAGAAAGAAAATAAAATAAGCAAGGAAAGTCTAAAGTCGGGCGGGGCCGACCATAATATACCCTGAACCACTTTGTAGATCTAAATTTTCAGTGCACTATATAAAGGTCCATGTTTCCATACACATATATTAAAATCTGACCCGATTTGGACAAAGTTTGTTAGACTTCTACAAAATCCCTAGACTTGAAATTTAATTTTGTCAAACATTTTTTTTTTTGTTATAGAAAATTGTGTCAAAATTTTATTTCTATAGAAAATTTTTGGAAAATTTTATTTCTATTGAAAATTTTTGCAAATTTTTATTTCTATAGAAAATTTTTGCAAAATTTTATTTCTATGGAAAATTTTTGCAAAATTTTATTTCTATTGAAAATTTTTGCAAAATTTTATTTCTATAGAAATGTTTGTTAAAATTATTATTATTCTATAGAACATTTGGTCAAAATTTTATTTCTATAGAAAATTTTTGCAACATTTTATTTCTATAGAAAATTTTTGCAACATTTTATTTCTATTGAAAATTTTTGCAAAATTTTATTTCTAAAGAAAATTTTTGCAAAATTTTATTTCTATTGAACATTTTTGCAAATTTTTATTTCTATAGAATTTTTTTTGCAAATTTTTATTTCTATAGAAATTTTTTGCAAAATTGAATATTGAAAATTTTTGCAAAATGTTATTCCTATAGATTTTTGCAAAATTTTATTTCTATAGAAAATTTTTGCAAAATGTTATTTCTATAGAAAATTTTTGCAAAATTTTATTTCTTTAAAAATTTTTTGCAAAATGTTATTCCTATAGAAGACTTTTGCAAAATTTTATTTCTATAAAAAATTTTGTCAACATTTTATTTCTATAGAAAATTTTTGCAAAATTTTATTTCTATTGAAAATTTTTGCAAATTTTTATTTCTATTGAAAATTTTTGCAAATTTTTATTTCTATAGACAATTTTTGCAAAATTTTATTTCTATAGAAATTTTTATCAAAATTTTATTTCTATAGGAAGTTTTTGCAAAATTTTATTTCTATAGATAATTTTTGAAAAATTTTATTTCTATAGAAAATTTTTGCAAAATTTTATTGCTATAGAAATATTTTGCAAAATTTTATTTCTATAGAAAATTTTTGAAAAATTTTATTTCTATAGAAATTTTTGTCAAAATTTTATTTCTATAGAAAATTTTTGCAAAATTTTGTTTCTATAGAAAATTTTGTCAAAATTTTATTTCTATAGAAAATTTTGTCAAAATTTTATTTCTATAGAAAATTTTTGTCAAAATTGTATTTCTATAGAAAATTTTTGCAAAATGTTGTATCTAAAACTTTTGCAAAATTTTATTTCTATAGAAATTTTTTGCAAAATGTTATTTCTATAGAAATTTTTTGTAAAATGTTATTTCTATAGAAAATTTTTGCAAAATTTTATTTCTATAGAAAATTTTTGCAAAATTTTATATCTAAAATTTTTGCGAAATGTTATTTCTATAGAAAACTTTTGCAAAATTTTATGTCTATAGAACTTTTTTGCAAAATGTTATTCCTATAGAAGATTTTTGCAAAATTTTATTTCTGTAGAAAATTTTGACAAAATTTTATTTCTATAGAAAATTTTTGAAAAATTTTATTTCTATAGAAAATTTTTGCAAAATTTTATTTCTATAGAAAATTTTTGCAAAATGTTATTTCTATAGAAAATGTTTGCAAAATTTTATTTCTATAGAAAATTTTTGCAAAATTTTATTTCTATAGAAAATTTTTGCAAAATTTTATTGCTATAGAAAATTTTTGCAAATTTTATTTCTATAGAAAATTTTTCCAAAATTTTATTTCTATAGAAAATTTTTGCAAAATTTTATTTCTATAGAAATATTTGTTAAAATCATTATTATTCTATAGAACATTTGGTCAAAATTTTATTTCTATAGAAAATGTTTGCAAAATGTTATTCCTATAGAAGATTTTTGTAAAATTTTATTTCTATAGAAAATTTTATTTCTATAGAAATGTTTGTTAAAAATATTATTATTCTATACAGTCGACTCCGCTTTACTGAAACGTTAAAAATGCAGCCATTTAATTTCAGTTATCCGAAGTTTTTGCTAAAGCGGACTACGGATAACTGAAAAAAACTTCCAGTAATGCGAACTTCGGATAACTGAAAAAGTTTCAGTAAAGCGGACTCCGTATAACTGGAAAAAAATCCACTCAATTTCAGTTAACCGAACTTATGACCAATGCTATGTACATAAAATAATAAAAACAAGGTGTTTGATTCCGTGTGTGTGCCATCTACAATTTTACCTTTCAGTTGATTTTATTTACAGAGTGATTTAAACTGTTTTGAAAGTGCCATCTTCACTTGAAATAAAGCGTTCTCAATACGGAGAAGAAAATGTACTCTCTCTCTCAATAGCGAGAATGTGGCATTTTCAGTAAAGCGAAGTCATACTAATGTGACGAAACTCATTTGAACACAAAAAACTTTTCAGTAATCCGATTTTTTCAGTTAAGCGGAGTTTCACTAAAGCGGAGTAATTTAAATGAAATGGACAGAAAAAACAACTGGGGAATGCGATCGATTTCAGTTATCCGAGGTTTTTCAGTAAAGCGCATTGCGCTAAAGCGGAGTCGACTGTAGATCATTTGGTCAAAATTTTATTTCTATAGAAATTTTTGTCAAAATTTTATTTCTATAGAAAATTTTTTGCAAAATTGTATTTCTATAGAAAATTTTTGCAAAATGTTACTCATATAGAAAATTTTTGTCAAAATTTTATTTCTATAGAAAATTTTTGCAAAATGTTATTTCTGTTGAAAATTTTTGCAAAATGTTATTTCTATGGAAAATTTTTGCAAAATTTTATTTCAATAGAAAATTTTTGCAAAAATAGAAATTTTTGCAAAATTTCATGGTTTCCAAACACGTGTCCCGTGCATTCCAAAAAAATCGCACTACTTGCGTTTTCGTTTATATACAGAAATAGGGCGGTTATGCAAATGTAAAACGAACCAGCATAACAAACGTCGGGTATGGGGTGTTCCCTTTCAACTAATTTTTTGTTTTGTAATTGTTCTGTATTCAAATCGTTGGACAATCTTTAACATTTCATATGAATTCACGCTTGGTTTGTCAAGGTGAGGTATACATCTCCTCAAATAATCCAAATGATCGGAAAAGTAAAAGTACTTAAAAATTTAGCATATTTGTTAAAGTGTTGGACACGAAAAATTGAGCACCCTCTACGTTGCCTGTCAACTTCATGTAAATTTAAGTTTTTTTACTTAAAAAAGTCTGGCAGAAGCCTGTGGAAAAATTATGCACTGAGTTCCCATTTATCGACAATTGACTTTCTATTTTCAAAAAATTTTGCAAATTTTATTTCTTCGCTCCTCCCCGACCATATATCGTAAATTCACGTACCCTATATTCATATTTCACAAACTACCCAACTTCACTATTCCCCTTCCCCAACCAGACATCGATCATGTACCCTGTATAAATTTAATCATCTTCTCCCAATTTCTAGTAAAACGAAGAAGGTTAGATTTTGCTCCTTTTTTTTTGTAAAGGGACGTCACTTTCTCTGCAAATTCCAAGAAACTTTCTGTAAACTTTCCTTCAAGTTTCATAGTGTGGGGCAAGGAGAAGCTTCCCGTCCAAATACCAAAAAATCAAGTACACCATATTTATTTCATAACCTTCCCCTACGGCCTTTGTAAATTTCAAGTAAACTTGAAAATTCTAGTTTTTTCCAGTTTCAGAGGAGGTCTACCTCCCCGTCCCAATATCGAAAAATGATATAGTGTATATTGTGTAGACGTCCTAGGAAATATCAAGCAAATTATAAGCCCAATCTTGAAGCATCAGGGCAAGGGGAGGCCCCTCTTCCCTTCCGAATATCACAAAATCGGATATCCATTATAATAATATAACCTACCCCACATCCTCTGTAAATTTCAAGTAAATAGGAAAATTTTAATTGTTTCACGGTATGTACTTGAGGAGAAATGAGGGCTTCCTGTGCCCTTTTATTTATCCCCGACCAAATATTAAAAAAACATATACCTCATATAAATTTCATAATCTCCCCCAAGTTCTCCGGAAAAATTTCATTAAGTCGACAAATTTTAGTTTTTTTTTACTGTACTTTAAAAAAAAAGTCGGACAAAGAGTAGGCCCCCGTCCTCGACCAAATATCGAAAAAAGTAGCTGTTCTCTGCCTAGACGCCCCTTTCAATCTTCCCTGAAAATTTCGAGAAAATTTTGTTCCAATTTTAAGAAAGTCGGGCAAGAGGGAGGTCGGTCCCTTCCTGTCCAAATATTAAAAACATCGGTTACCCAATAATAAATTCGTAATCTCACGGCGTGTTATCTGTAAATCGCAAGTAAATCAAAGAACTTTTGTTTTTTTACAGTACTTTTTACTTTAAACAAAAGTTGTACAAAGGGGTGGGGTCCACCTCCGCGACAAAATATCGAAAAATAAAGTAGCGGATCTTTGTCTAGACATCATCTCCAACCTTCCTTGGAAATTTCACCCAAATCAGAGAACTTTGGCCAAATTTTGAAAACGTCGGGCAAGGGGGATGTCCCCCTCTCCCACCAGATATCAAAAAATGAGATACCCTATTTTCACCACATGATTACCCTCTACTTTCTCCGAAAAAAATAAAATTATTTTATAACAAAAGCAACTGCAATGAATTCAAATTATAAATTTTTATAATGTGCACTGCATGTAAAAAAGATTTTCTTTAAACCTCATAGAGCCCGAGACCTATCCAACGAATGCAAAACAGTGGAAATCGGTTCGTGCGTTCTGGAGTTGCATCAGAGATGGCGTTGAAACTTTTCTTGCATTTTTTTGCTATAAACCTCACGGAGCCCGAGACCGAGACGAACGCAAAACCGTGGAAATCGGTTGGTGCGTTCTGGAGTTATTGCGTGAGGAATGGAAACCCGACTTATTTTTATATAGTAGAAAGAAGATTTTGACAAAATTTTATTTCTAGAGAAAATGTTTGCAAAATTTTATTTCGGCATTGTTGCTGTTTTTATTGCAGCTTAAAAACAACAATAACAAAACAAAAAGTGTGGTTCATTGTTGGGTTTAATGAACTGCCTGAATTTATTCTGATAATTGGTTGATAGTTTTGCTGCAAGTAGAGGATGCTGATGAGGAATGTTGTAATACCGAAACGTGCATCCATCCAACCATCTTGCAGTCTATAGGGCTTTGCCCAAATAAATTTGACAAACATTCTTTTCCTCTGTTGGTTAAGCTACACTTGTACTTTAGTCAATGTATGATTTTAAGCTGCAATAAAAACAACAACAATGCTTAAAGAACAAAACCAACAATAACAAAACAGAAAGAAATTTTTATTTCTATAAAAAAATTTGTCAAAATTTTATTTCTGTAAAAAACTTTGTCAAAATTTTATTTCTATAGAAAATTTTGTCCAAATTTTAATTCTATAGAAAATTTTGTCCAAATTTTATTTCTTTAGAAAATTTTTGCAAAATTGTATTTCTATAGAAAATTTTATTTCATCGGTTTAAAAATGCGTCGTTTATGACCAGATCAGTGATAAATATATATGGCAGCTATATCTCCATCTGAATCGAAATTTTTCTAAAATCAACAGAGTCTTTGTGCCGGAAAAAGACCCTATACCAAATTTAAGAACTATCGAACTTAAACGGTGAGCTGGACTGCACAAAAAAAAAACGTCAACAGACAGACGGACATGGCTACATCGACTCAAAATTTAAATCTAGGACGATCGGGTATGTTATAAGATCGGTCTATGACTACTCCTTCTGGGCGTTACATACAAATGCACAAACTTATTATACCCTCTACCACAGTAGTAGTGAAGGTTATGAAAACAGAAGAAATTATATACAAGTGAATTGATATTAATCGCAGAAATATTGCCATTCTTTGTGAAGTGCCTAATTATGTACATTAAAATATTTTGCTATGTCATATTTATGACATTCACCCCTACTGTGGATTAGGGTAATATAATTGTTGGCATTTGTTGGTAACCTGTAGATGGAAGATTGTGCATCGCATAGTTGTTGTTGTTGTTGTAGCTCTTTGAAGTTGTTATTTTCGAGTTTTTCGGGAAATAGGCATACTCCAAATGGGGGTTTGCAGTCCTTGGACTGGGTTGTAAACCCTGTGTCCACCCATCACATAGTAATATTGTGTGAACATTTTCTAGAGTTCTTTCCAAAATGCTTTTGGAAAAGTTTTGACACAAATTTTCATCAAATATTTGACCTATAATACATACCACAAAAACACTTTCATGGAGTATATACAATCCACATAGTTTTAATTAATAATTAAAGCAATAAATATTTCATGCGGTTTGATAGCTCTTATGTACAAACGTATGTGTGTGATGCCATGGTGGTGGTTTAGATATTTCTTCAATATCGATTGACTTTCGATTGGCTTATTCCAATTACCCATATTCTTTATTATGCTAGGTCAATGGAATAAGTATACGGTACGGACAGTACACTGAAAACTCAAATGTACATGTACGGCACATTTAATAGCATATAATTGATTGTTGGTGTTGCCCTATATAACAAAAGTTAATTTTGATTATGGTTATAATCGACCTTGATACAAAGAATCCTCAAAAAACGTAAAAAACTGAGAAAAACCAACCAAAAACCAGAGTGGAAAAATCGGTAGGGAAATCCAAAACTCTAAAAAACTCTTCAATCAGTTTAAAAAAATTGCCAAAGATCTGAAAAATGTATATGGGAGCAGCGTTGCAGCTGACTTTTTTGAAAAAGAGCAAATTTTAAAAATGAATTTTGTTAGAAAGAAAACGATGGTTTATAGGATTTTTTTTTAAGATTTTTTCCTTACTAAAAAGTCTATTAAATTTGTCTATAATACAATGACGTATACCAAAAAAAATTAAAATTGATTTTTTCGGGCGAGGGACCATGTATGGCTGAATTTTGTTAAGGTTTTCAGAAAAATGTTATTATTTTTTCTTCATCGTTGAGCAAACTTTCTGACATAATACATTCTACCTGGTATCACCACTATGATTCAAGATTTTATGTTCCGGTACTTCGAAAATGCCTTTATGTTCCTTAAACCGTGTTTGACGTTTAATACTTTTGAAATATTTCGTTGTACTTGTTCGACGTCATTTCGTATGCATTTTAATGCGGCTTGTTAGTTGCATTCATAGAATGGCAAACAGATCCATTATGGAACAAATTTTGGATTTTATTATACCCTCCACCATAGGATGGGGGTATATTAACTTTGTCATTCCGTTTGTAACACATCGAAATATTGCTTTAAGACCCCATAAAGTATATATATTCTGGGTCGTGGTGAAATTCTGAGTCGATCTAAGCATGTCCGTCCGTCCGTCTGTTGAAATCACGCTAACTTCCGAACGAAACAAGCTATCGACTTGAAACTTGGCACAAGTAGTTGTTATTGATGTAGGTCGGATGGTATTGCAAATGGGCCATATCGGTCCACTTTTACGTATAGCCCCCATATAAAGGGACCCTCAGATTTGGCTTGATGAGCCTCTAACAGAAGCATATTTCATCCGATCCGGCTGAAATTTGGTACATGGTGTTGATATATGGTCTCTAACAACCATGCAAAAATTGGTCCACATCGGTCCATAATTATATATAGCCCCCATATAAACCGATCCCCAGATTTGACTTGCGGAGCCTCAAAGAGAAGCAATTTTCATCCGATCCTCCTGAAATTTGGTACATGGCGTTAATATATGGTCTCTAACAACCATGCAAAAATTGGTCCACATCGGTCTATAATTATATATAGCCCCCATATAAATCGATCCTCAGATTTGACTTGCAGAGCCTCAAAGAGAAGCAAATTTCATCCGATCCGGCTGAAATTTTGTACATGGTGTTGGTATATGGTCTCTATAAACCATGCCAAAATTGGTTCATATCGGTCCATAATTATATATAGCCCCCATATAAACCGTTCTCCAGATTTGACCTCCGGAGCGTCTTGGAGGAGCAAAATTCATCCGATCCGGTTCAAATGTGGAACGGTCTATAGTTATATATAGCCGATCTCCAATCACACAAAAATTGGTCCATATCGGTTCATAATCATGGTTGCCACTCGAGCCAAAAATAATCTACCAAAATTTTATTTCTATATAAAATTTTGTCAAAATTTTATTTCTACATAAAATTTTGTTAAAATTTAATTTCTATAGAATATTTTTGTTAAAATTTAATTTCTATAGAAAATTTTTGTTAAAATTTAATTTCTATAGAAAGATTTTGTTAAAATTGTATTTCTATAGAAAATTTTGTTAAAATTTTATTTCTGTAGAAAATTTTGTCAAAATTTTATTTCTAAAGAAAATTTTGTCAAAATTTTATTTCTATAAAAAGTTGTTTGAAAATTTTATTTCTATAGAAAATTTTGTTAAAATTTTATTTCTATAGAACATTTTGCCAAAATTTTATGTCTGTAGAAAATTTTTTCAAACTGAATTATATACGTATTTAATCGATCTTTTTTGATTTAATATATACCACAATACAATTTAGAAGACGGTGTTAGGAGGTTTTAAGATACCTTGCCATCGGCAAGCGTTACCGCAACTTAAGTAATTCGATTGTGGATGGCAGTGTTTAGAAGATGTTTCTACGCAATCCATGGTGGAGGGTACATAAGCTTCGGCCTGGCCGAACTTACGGCCGTATATACTTGTTTTTACTAACATTGTGTTCCACCCTAGTGCATTAGCCGACTTACATTTTGAGTCTATAGATTTTGTAGAAGTCTATCAAATTCTGTCCAGATCGAGTGATATTTAAATGCATGTATTTGGGACAAACCTTTATTATAACACCCAACACATTTGACGGATGTGATATGGCCCCGCCCGACTTTAGACTTTCCTTACTTGTTCATTAACATAATTAGTACACCCAATTTTGATACAACACAACAATCTTGCTTTGCTTTTTCTTTGATAGGGCCTTCAATTTAGTCACTTTAGTTGGGAAAAAACCTGATGGGCCAAAAAGAGTCAGAAAAATTAAAGAGTCAAATTTGGAGCCAACATAAGAAAGGGCTAGAAATAGGATAGCAGTTTAAAAAGGAGCCAATTTGGCTCTTTAGAGCCAGTAACGGCAATGCTGTATGGGACAATGTTAGGACCAGATATTTGGTGACAATTTTCGCAAATTTCTCTACGTGTAAAAATTAAAAAAATCTGCAAAATTCATATTGAGGTGATCGCAGACGTTTGCAATGAAATGACAGTTAAGACCAAATAAATTCCATATATTCCATTTACTCTAACTAAATATTGGCAGCAGAGCTTGATGACAGCTATCCCTTATAATGTCTAAAAGTTCGTTAGCTATTCTTGCAATAGCGGATTCTCATGGAAATTTAGGCGTAAACAAAAGTTACTTATGACCACAAGCGCAAGAGTAAGACCATTTCTGAGTACTCCGAGGGTTTTTCCACTTCGCTTTCTGACATTCGAAAAACCGACAATCCCCTGGTGCACTCTGGAGATCAACATCCAATAGAAACAAGGAGCTGAACCGGTCGAACGTTCTCCAAAGTGCCGAACTCGCTTCAAAGAAGTTGAACCGGCTCATTTTTTCTCACTCGCTACGGCCAATTAGATTACGTACTTTTGCCGCATCCACAGTATTCTCTTCATTTAAACACGTTGTGTTCAAGGCGGTTTATTCGACGAAACGGGAAACCACTGGAACATACCGGTGATCAAGACCCAGAAAAACAGCGGGCTGCATCCGTCTCCGTGCTCCTTAACAGGTGAAGGGTTTACCATCGACAGCATAATGACAACGGCAGTGAGACAATTTCAGAATTGTGTTTAGGGATTTTCAAAGTTGTTTCCTATAGAGATATTCGCGCGCCAAAATATTGTACCGATTCGAAGCTGAATGGAATGAAAAAAAAATCTCGTTCATCATAATAGCGCTCGGGCTCACACTAAGTAGTATTCTCAGGTTTCAGCCCATTTAAAAAAAAATACATAAGCAATCTTTGAACTTGAATGATAATATCACAGCAACAGAGGTCCATATAGAACATAAATCTACCGGTAAACACTGGGGACATAGCAGAACTCGAATCAGTAAGTGAAGGAAGTCAAGACTGCCCAATCGACCGGAAAGGTGATGGTCATTGTTCCACAAGATGTGATCGACATCTACTGACTGAAGAGTGGTTCAACTACGAATTGAACAAAAGACTTCACATATATTATAAAATATTGATATTTCATCATAATGACGAAACATCCGCACCTACTGCCTCTCCAAGGTACAATTGATCGGACTACGAACTTATGTTCCAACTACTATATCCACTCGACTTGGCACCAAGCGCTATATTTTTCCAAATTTAAAACACTCGTTGGAAATGTTAATACCGTAGCGTATGGAGGGTATTTAGGCCAAACGTATCGAGTTTAACAGATTTCTAAAATTGGCGACTTTTTGTAGCTCCTAATTTAATTTGAGCTTTTTGGAGCCAAGCATCTATGTGATGCTAAATTCATGAACAAAATTCCATTTTAAGCCAATTTTGAAATCGACTTCCTTTACAATCGGCTTACTCTACGAAATTTAAAAATAACATATAAAATAAAATAATCTTTGTAAGCGGACTTGTTAAAATTGCACAAATATTTTTTTATATTATCAGAAATGCCAATAACGTTGAAGAAATCCATTGATCTGATATGTACTAAAGCATTTTTTCTCTATGTACAATTTCAATAAATTCTTCAAAATTGCATTGAGTTTCCCCCATCATCACAGGGCAGCTAAAAACACAGAAGTAATGGAAAAGCCTTAACAAACATACACTTGCATGATATGTGAGACTACCCTTTAATATAAAATATATAAATAAAATTAAAAACTGGATTTGAAGCGAGTACAAACTCCAAAGTTCAGATAAAAGGCCAGTTGACAGTTGCTTCACTTTAATTAAATTATTGTACGTCGAATAAAATACAGACTTGTGTTATGAGAGAAAAAAACATAAGGGCCCCCATCTATTTAGGAAGTTGTAATTTAGGTAATTGGGCCACATACCATTAATAGTAGCTAAGCTTTTACTATCCAAGACTTGCGATATTTCGTTGACCTATTTAATAATATGTGAGTTTAGCACAGATTTCACTTTTTGTGTTGAAAGAAGACAGTAGGGTCAATGGTATGGGTCATTTTTTTAAGGACAATAGAAACTTGGAAACTCTCCCCCTTCTAAAAAAACTGGATTAATATCCTATTGTGACTATATCCACGTAGTAAATTTGGTAACACAAATTGAATTAAATGGTCTTTGATTTATAATAAAAAAAATAGTTATTTGCACTTTTAAACAAACACAAAGAAATAATTAAAAGGCTATCCAACACCATGACCAGTAATAATAGGAATCACGGTAAAGTAAATTTTTATTCATCTCGACTTTCTTCAAATTATTGTATTATTTTTATCACAACTTACATTTGCTAGTTCGGATGTGTCTTTTTAATACTTTAATTTTATTCCGTAAAATTCTACTTTCTTCCGTTCGACTTAGAAAATACAAAATTTATCCGCGTGAAATCGAAAGCTAATATTTACGCACACGAATCACACGTCAGAATTGTGAAAAAATTTACCTAACCATTCACAATAGTTTAGTGTCAAATTAATAGCGACGCTTTTCAAGGCGTTTACTACGACGCAAACGCTACATGTTCAGCTATTTAGCAGAGTTTCATTGCGTACACATTGAATTAACCCAATAAACACAGGATGAGCGTTTTTCAAATGCAACACCTCTTCAGTTTGAGGGTAAATATAATTTTCAACATAAATTGAACTTGACTTGAAAAAGCTCATCTTCAATACATCTTCAAGTAGTTTGCGAATTACAACCAATTTGGCAAAATGTTGACGAAAACTTTGAAAATGTGTTGAAGATAATTGGAGAAAACTTTGACAAAACACAACCCTGAAATGCAACGAAAAAACCACATGGTTTTCAATACTACTTCCCAATAAACACAAACGTTTGAAAAATGCTAAATTTCAACAATTTTTCAAACATTTTTTCAAAGGATTAGGGTAATATTCAAGTTGAGAAATTGTTGAGAAAATCGCGTTCTCAACAAAAAACAGACATTACCCTCAACAGTGAAATTCAACACATTAGCAATAATATCTCAAGTGTTCTCCTCAAATTGAAATACATCGCTACTCAATAATTTCTCAAACAGTTTTCAACAGTGAGAAAAATAAAAAATTAGCATTGTTGCGAATACTTTCAAACCACAATTTGTATGAAATTCAATCCTAGTTCTAACTGAAAGTCAATACTAAATTTCTAGGGATTTTGTAAATTTTATTATTTTTTCGTTAACAAATATAATAATCTTAAAAATAACATTAATAATATATAAAAATAATAATATAATACCGATCAAAATGTAATTATCTTATTAAACGTATTAATAAATAAAAATATGAATACAACTTTAAATATCTTAAACATTTTTACATGTATAATTCCATTTCCTCCATAATGTTGGTGTCAAATAACTATTAATTAATATGCTGGCAATTTGAAATAATTACTATCGAGGAACTTGCTGGCTTGTGTGTTAGAATAGATTCCAGCAAGAGGAAATCACTAAATATCAACCTGATGACGGGATGTAAATTGATGTAATGCACATTTTCATCCAGAAGTTCTTGATATAGGAATTGTTGCACTTTGTTTTAGTTGGTTGCACTTTGTAAGTTTTCTGAAAACTTTTCTTTGTTGTTTCCTTCATTGGTTTTTCTTCGGCCAACATCTTCCAAGAATATACCATCCAATGATTTTAGTTTTCTGCAAAACAATCGAGTTTTGTGATTTCCATTATGTTTTCATTTCACTTTTTATTTTGACTTACCAATTTGTATTTCGTATTTCTTCCAACTGACCACGTACTTCGTGATTTCCTCAAGAACGTTGGAGTTACAAAATTGTTGTTATTAAAATTCTGGCAATTTTCAGGAACTTGATGACCAGATAATTGGAATAAATTTCCAGCAATTTCAATTCACAAAATAACAAATTAAACCGATGATGCGATGTAAATTAAACTATCGATGTGATGCGAATTATCATCCAGTAGTTGTTGATATGGAAAAGCATAAATACCAAGTTTGTTTGGTTGCACTTTGATTTATGGAAACTTTCTCTTCTCGATAAGCCACTACCATTGTTCATCGGCCAGCCTCTTAATGTGTCCAAGAACCAGCATCCAAATATTTTAGTCTTCTGCAAAGAGATTTGAGTTTAGTGACTTCCTTAAAGTTTTCATTTCGTGTTTTAGTTTTACTTACCAATTATTATAAGCAATTTCAATTGATTATTAAAAACTTTCCACATTTTTGTATTTCTTCTACGAACTTTGTTGTCCAAACCCAATAAACACAGGATGAGCGTTTTTCAAATGCAACACCTCTTCAGTTTGAGGGTAAATATAATTTTCAACATAAATTGAACTTGACTTGAAAAAGCTCATCTTCAATACATCTTCAAGTAGTTTGCGAATTACAACCAATTTGGCAAAATGTTGACGAAAACTTTGAAAATGTGTTGAAGATAATTGGAGAAAACTTTGACAAAACACAACCCTGAAATGCAACGAAAAAACCACATGGTTTTCAATACTACTTTGGACAACAAAGTTCGTAGAAGAAATACAAAAATGTGGAAAGTTTTTAATAATCAATTGAAATTGCTTATAATAATTGGTAAGTAAAACTAAAACACGAAATGAAAACTTTAAGGAAGTCACTAAACTCAAATCTCTTTGCAGAAGACTAAAATATTTGGATGCTGGTTCTTGGACACATTAAGAGGCTGGCCGATGAACAATGGTAGTGGCTTATCGAGAAGAGAAAGTTTCCATAAATCAAAGTGCAACCAAACAAACTTGGTATTTATGCTTTTCCATATCAACAACTACTGGATGATAATTCGCATCACATCGATAGTTTAATTTACATCGCATCATCGGTTTAATTTGTTATTTTGTGAATTGAAATTGCTGGAAATTTATTCCAATTATCTGGTCATCAAGTTCCTGAAAATTGCCAGAATTTTAATAACAACAATTTTGTAACTCCAACGTTCTTGAGGAAATCACGAAGTACGTGGTCAGTTGGAAGAAATACGAAATACAAATTGGTAAGTCAAAATAAAAAGTGAAATGAAAACATAATGGAAATCACAAAACTCGATTGTTTTGCAGAAAACTAAAATCATTGGATGGTATATTCTTGGAAGATGTTGGCCGAAGAAAAACCAATGAAGGAAACAACAAAGAAAAGTTTTCAGAAAACTTACAAAGTGCAACCAACTAAAACAAAGTGCAACAATTCCTATATCAAGAACTTCTGGATGAAAATGTGCATTACATCAATTTACATCCCGTCATCAGGTTGATATTTAGTGATTTCCTCTTGCTGGAATCTATTCTAACACACAAGCCAGCAAGTTCCTCGATAGTAATTATTTCAAATTGCCAGCATATTAATTAATAGTTATTTGACACCAACATTATGGAGGAAATGGAATTATACATGTAAAAATGTTTAAGATATTTAAAGTTGTATTCATATTTTTATTTATTAATACGTTTAATAAGATAATTACATTTTGATCGGTATTATATTATTATTTTTATATATTATTAATGTTATTTTTAAGATTATTATATTTGTTAACGAAAAAATAATAAAATTTACAAAATCCCTAGAAATTTAGTATTGACTTTCAGTTAGAACTAGGATTGAATTTCATACAAATTGTGGTTTGAAAGTATTCGCAACAATGCTAATTTTTTATTTTTCTCACTGTTGAAAACTGTTTGAGAAATTATTGAGTAGCGATGTATTTCAATTTGAGGAGAACACTTGAGATATTATTGCTAATGTGTTGAATTTCACTGTTGAGGGTAATGTCTGTTTTTTGTTGAGAACGCGATTTTCTCAACAATTTCTCAACTTGAATATTACCCTAATCCTTTGAAAAAATGTTTGAAAAATTGTTGAAATTTAGCATTTTTCAAACGTTTGTGTTTATTGGGTAGGATTGAATTTCATACAAATTGTGGTTTGAAAGTATTCGCAACAATGCTAATTTTTTATTTTTCTCACTGTTGAAAACTGTTTGAGAAATTATTGAGTAGCGATGTATTTCAATTTGAGGAGAACACTTGAGATATTATTGCTAATGTGTTGAATTTCACTGTTGAGGGTAATGTCTGTTTTTTGTTGAGAACGCGATTTTCTCAACAATTTCTCAACTTGAATATTACCCTAATCCTTTGAAAAAATGTTTGAAAAATTGTTGAAATTTAGCATTTTTCAAACGTTTGTGTTTATTGGGAAATTTGCACACTATTAGCAAAAAGCGGTTGGCGAATTTATCGAATGGCAATGGGTAAAGCTGAGTACTATGTTCAGTTTTCGAGCTGAAAACCAGCTTGTTTTCACGGTTACTTTTTTTAATTAACTAATTTAGAAATATAAAATTATTTGTATTCAATTCCTTGGATCTTTTCCATCCATTATTTGGCAAGACTCGATCAAAATATAATCGTCTTCATAATTATATTTGTACTTTTTAGTGTTTTGGTGAAAAAAAAACGAACATAGTACTCACCTTAAGAATTTAGTTTTGTTTTCGTAGTTTAGGTGAGTACTATGTTCGGTTTTTTCACCAAAACACTTAATTAAAAGTACAAAAATATATATGAAGACGATTATATTTTTATCAAGTCTTGTCAAATAGTGGATGGAAAATATACAGGGAATTAATTGCGAATCATTTTATATTTCTGAACTAATTAATTTGAAAAAGTAACCCTGAAAACAAGCTGATTTTCAGCTTAGAAACTGAACATAGCACTCAGCTTTTTACTGGAAAATGCAACGTGCTGAAGGTAGAATTGCATACCATCCGGTCATAAGTGCATACGTTATATTCGAATGCGCCGACGAATACGATTCTCGAATTTAGTTACACAGTACTCGTCGGAACACCAATGGATTTGCTGAATTCCTCGCATCTGCACTATTTATTATGTTTTTTAAGTTCCACGCACTAAAGGATAGGACTTTATGTTTTTTCAACTTCCTCAATACCCTGCCAGCATTTCAAAGTTCCAATTCAACGTCATCGCTACCACAGACTCGTAAGTGACACTGCAACAATCGCCAACTGTGATAGTATTTTGCCATCACTATTCGCATGAAAGTATTTTGCCATCACTATTGTTACAAGAGCCATTTTATATTTTGAGAAACACCGAGCACAACTAGCTTCTTATAATTTATTTAAATAAAAATGACAATGAAGTGCTGAAAACATAAGGGCTGTTTTCTTTTAGCACTGGATATGCTAAGCCGTTAAGGACTAAAATAAAACAGAGTATTCGTTTATCCAGGACATCTCCAAAAATATGCAACACTGTCATCAGCTGTTTAAAAACAATCACAGAAAAGAAGTGAAATCTTGCATTTTTAATGTATGAAATGCTTCAATTAGTAATAAATATTTACTGCTGCGATTATTTATGACACTGTATCACTTTGAATTTCATGTTTTTCGGTAAAATAGTAACAATAAATTGCTATTGTGAATCGAAGAAGCGTCACTTTATCCAAATACATTCTGGCAACACCGGCGCGAATTGCACTGATGAGATGTTCTGGATAGAACACCAGTGCAACGATGTTCTGGATAGCCCATACAAATGTTGCATCCAGTGCAAAAAGAAAACAGCCCTATAGTTATTTCGCTTACAATTGTGAAAGGTATATTGGTGAACAATTTTTGACTTTCCAAATGGAATAAAGTGATAGTTTTTCTAATATTTTTCCAGACACGCTGCCTCCATTGGGAATAAAAGCACTGGCTGATAGACGCTACAACATGTAGCTTCAACTTGTAACTCAACATCAATCTTTTATTAATGCATAAAAATATGTTAAATGTGATGTGATAGTCGTATAAATGTTATATTTATGAGAATTTATAAATTTTTAATAAACATCTAAACAATCGTGTTTTACTTGACCACAACGATTCTTTTACAACTATCTTAAAATGCACTTTGTCTGATTGTTTGAAGGGGCTCTTACTGGCGTCCCTATAAATGTATCCAGAAGGGCACCTAATAATTGCACTCATGCGATACTTTTTTGTAGTAACTTGGCGTGGTACAACTTCTCAATAGTGACGGCGCTTTTCCGAGAAGTTTTAGATATCGTATACGACTGTTTTCGACGTAGTGGGGATTCTCAGAAGCGCCCCCAAATTCAAAAAATGTTGGCAGGGTAATTCCTCGTCCATATTTTAGATTGTTTTTCGTTTGTAGATTCGTTTAAGTTTCGTTAAAAGTTATGTCAAATTCATGCTTCATATGCATACGTTAGGTGGTTGTGCAACTCAAATAATAATATTTCCCACATTTTAACTTTTATTTTGACATTAACATATAACGTACGCGATATCTAAATATCATCAGAAAAGTGTCACTATTAAGACGATGTACCACTATTGAGAAGTTGTACCAAGCCAACTTATTGAATTAAAAGGTTGTTGTAATCGACATTGTGGCAGGAAATTTAGCAAGGCACAGCTTCTCAACTTGATGATGCCGTAAAGGCCGACACACAATGAACACGCCGCTTAACTCTTTGCTTTGAAATTTCGGCCTTGAAAACTCCTCGCAAAAGCGCCGTCACTATTGAGATGTTATACCACGCCAAGTTACTACAAAAAAGTATCGGATGAGTGCAATTATTAGGTGCCTTTTTAGATAAGAACGAGCCCAATATGAGCCCTTTCAAACTATCAGAAAAAGTGCATTTTAAGATAGTTGTAAAAGAATCATTGTGGTCAAGTAAAACACGATTCTTTAGTGGTTTATTAATTTCATTAAACATTTATAAATTCTTACAAATATAACATTTATAAGACTATCACATCACATTTAATATAATTTTATGCATTAATAAAAGAATGATCCCGACCAACATTTTTTGAATTTGACGGCTCTTCTGAGAATCCCCACCACGTCGAAAACAATCCAAAACTCGTCGGAAAAGCGCCGTCACTTTTGAGAAGTTGTACCACGCCAAGTTACTACAAAAAAGTTTTGCATGAGTGCAATTATTAGGTGCCTTTTTAAATAAATTTAGAACGACGACAACAATCGCATCACAGTTGGCGATTGTTGTAGTGTCACTCACGAGTCTGTGGTAGCGATGAGGATGAAACGGAACTTTGAAATGCTGGCAGGGAACCTAAGGAAGGATTTAACACGATATAATTGGGGACTGTGCGCTTTATGCGCTTTACAGACTATCAGTTATTCCGGACGGAATGTCGGTGTTTGTAAAGAATCTTACAGTGTGTCGGGTCGATACGACTTGTCGGCGATGACTAAATAATCGGTAAATGTGTTATCGATCCCATAAACATGCAGTAGTATCGATTATGCCTTCGGACTTAACTTATAATGCGCACAATATATGGGATATGTTCGACACGAGCACTGTCGTCCGGAATAACTGATAGTCTGTAAAGCGCATTACGTCAATTTATCAACTCGAAAAAAAAAAAACAAAGTACCACAAATGAAAAATAATTCGGTAGTTTTTCGCATTTTTGGTTTGTATGGGATTTGGCTGCGGAAACCGAACTTAGTACCGACCATTAAGTTTCCCCAATACCAAATATATTGGATTTGTAAAGTTGTGTTTGTAATCCTACCTTTTATTATTTCATTCTGATTGGACTGTGAATTACTTTGCGCACAAATGTTTTGTTTTTAGAGGGGGTACCACCCTTTGCCAAGGCTTGCGTGTCATATCCATTTGGCATACCATTCACAATAATAAACAAAACATTGCTTGTTAATATTCTCAAAACGTGCTAGTTTACTTTGTAACAATTTTTGTTTGCCAGAAAAACTAAACAAAACATGGAAGATGATGATGTTACTACCCTTCCTGCCGACACAATGGCGATTCTTCAGCAATTTCTAGCGGAAAAAGCCCAACGAGAACAACAAGAATTGGAGAAGATAGAAAAGAAAGCCGGCAAAGATGCTGAATTCGAGGAAGATTGGGTTAGTCCCCCATATATTATTATTTATTATTATTTTTTATAATAAATGGAATAGAAATCAATTATCATCATTTTTAATTTATTAGCAACTCAGTCAGTTTTGGTATAGTCAAAGTACAAAAGAGATCATTGGCGGTGTCGCATCACAACTCCTGGGCAATTCCAAAGACTATAGAATGGCTTTATTATCGTGTCCATCATTATATGGAACAATTAAGGAAATACATGAAAACGGTAAGAATAGGGAATAGTACCATAGTAATTATAAACTCATCTCAAGGATTTATTTCACAAATATGGTCTTTTAAACTTTAATCTGCGATGACAAAACTGAATATTGGTCCGTTACATTTGAATCTGCTCCCTAAGCTCTCTAGTTTCTTAACACCATGCAATTTCTATTGTGATAGTCATTCGTTTTTGGGGTTACGGCACCACGCTATTCCAAGAGTCTTTCGATTGGCACGACACATAGTTTTGAAATGGTTGGAATGTCCACTGTGACGATCATGAGGTTGTTGTAACAGTTTATTGTGATTTCATCCAGTTTTATGTTATACGCTTTGTACTTCAGTTTGTAGCCAGATCGATCTGCGACTAAGGTGGGGTGTGTCCAGAGTGATTTGGTGGTAAGTCGGGCTGGTTTAGCTGGGTAAGAAAGAAATATGACGCGTGTCATGTGGCCCTTGGTTGCATATTGGAACGATCATGAGGTCTATTCAGGCGTCGACCGAGCATAAAAATGTTTCAGTGGGGGATTTTCAGCCCCCCGAGAATTTCTCAAATGGTGTTCCCTTACCATAGAATCAGACATAAGGTACCAGATGATAACACAACCGACTCCTGTGATTTCGGAAGATCTATTGCAACATGCATCAATTAAAATCGACTTTAACTGAACTTATCGACCTTTCTTTAAAAACGTTATTGACCGTAATCTAACTGACAAATTTTAAAGTCCCAATCGAATAATCCAAGGCTTAATCTTGCAAATAAATTCTCAAGAAGCCAAAAAATTCGAAAAATTAGGAGGCTGGGCATTGTAAAAACGTCAGGTAGATTGTTTCCATTATTTGAAAAATATTAAGTGAGATTGAACATCCATAACCTTCCAAAGTATAAGCGTTTTTAACCCAAACTAATACAAGTATTTTTTTCTTTTTAGTTATGATATTCGAGTTTGATAAACGCTTCTCGGCATACGGCGAAGATTTTGTATTCTACGATTTCAACGAGGCCAACAGTGAGAATTATCTACATAATTTATGGCATAGCTTTGATTTGATTATAGCCGATCCACCCTTTTTGTCAGAGGAGTGCATTACAAAAATATCGAAAATTATAAAAAATCTATTAAAACCTGAAGGAAAAATTATTTTCTGCTCTGGAGAAATTGTGGAGCCATGGCTTATCAACAGCTTGCCTGGTATTAAAAAGTGCAAATATCAACCACAACACGAAAGAAATTTAGGCAATGAATTTGTGTCTTATGCTAATTTTAACTTGGATGATTTTGTAAAAACGTAACCACAAATAAAGGCGACAATTTTAGAAAAAATTAATGAATGTTGTTTTTTAATATCTTAGTATATCTTTGATGTTTAATAATTTAATAGATATTTGTGTGTAACATTCTATCCGATCGATAGGTCTAATGACATCGGATCCTGTAGAAGTAGTAGTAGTAGTAGTAGAGTATTGCTTCTAATACCACATATATTGTTCGTTCTACTTCCTTGTTAAAAGCTAAATGCAAACAAATTAAAGTTAAAGACAATGAGTAGCGGGAGCTGGTTTTAGCTGTGTATGTTTTTTGTGATTCTATTTGGTAGCTTCGGCCTCTTTACGCTGCTGGACTAGTTCACGTAAACCATCTTCTTGATCTTTCAGCGATTTCACTAGAAATTCTTTCTTTTTACTCAACAATTCAATGGCCTTATCACATTTTTCCTGTTTGGCTTTCAAATCACTACGCATATCTGTGACACTGGTCAGGACAAACATACGGCCCACCGATAGGTATACTCTATAAGAAGATTAGTTGTTAATGATGATTCGTGAAAATGATTCCACTAGTCCTTCTTACCTGGTATCATCTGTTAGGTCACTGGTACCTTTTTCTGTTAGTTGATATTTCTGTTTACCCGTCTTTACCATGTCGCATTTCATGTCAATCATATTCATTTTTTTGGTTGTCTCAATTTTATTAATTTGCATTTCGGTGAATGCCTGGAAAAGATGGGAAAAAAATTCACCAGGACACATTGGTTTTATGACTCACAATGTGAAGATGGTCCATTTGTTAGAGTAAATCGTACATACCTTCTTTAATTCCATATCCATTTGCTCCATTTTGAAGTTATCTTTTGTTCTGTAAATAGTTTGTTGTAATTTTTATTGATTTTCTTTGGAATTTTTATAAAATATACAACACCTGCAAAATTTCTATTCCTTTACGAGGTCTACGGTGATTTTTGTGACTGTCATAAGCTTTTGACAGATCAAAACAGCATGAATGGGGCGAGTTTATCTAAATGTAAACATTCGACGTCGCCGCTATTCACAATAATAAATAACGTTTCTTATTGTGAATGTATTGTAAGGTGGGTAGAGTAAAAATGTCTAGTAAATATCAGTCCATGTACATTGTCACAGTAAAATCCCAATTGTAAACTCACAAAAATATATTTAAAGGCATACAAATGTTGAAAAAGTCACACAAACTATAGGATGGCAGATATCCAGTGTATTGGGAGCGATTTCGTCTTATAATTGATCATTTCAAAACACAATCGCAAAGTATGCGTAGCCCATTGTCTATCGGACCAGATTTCTTTCTGTCTGTCGGACTTGATATCGACTTTCGGTTTAACCATTAAGTACACTATCGAAATTCTTCCAGCCATCCGAACGTCAGAATGCGAGCATAAACTATTTGTGCTATGATGCACAAACATTGGCATTCTCTTTTAGGCAACGTCAAGAGGAAGGTATACCCTTCACAAGCCTATTTGATAACTCCAAAGTTTACACGGTGAACGAGGATACCACAATGGAATTATGGGTGCCCACTGTAGCTTACAAAAATTAAATACATAGCGAGATGTCCAATTAGGAATGCTTCATGGACAACACCGATTGCCGTTTCAATGTGCTACCGCGCCACCTCATGATCGTTCTTCCGAGTGGAAGTTGTGGGAGATGATCAAAGCAGCAACTACTAGTTCTTTAACCGCAGCTAGGACCTGAGAGGCAAAGGAACTGAGTCATTAGACATTAGAAAAATAGTACACGAGCACCTAACCAAAAGTTAGGCGCAGATACATGTAAGTTTTTTTCTGGCCGTTGTAAAAGCACTCTCGAATTCCACCAAGATGAATAATGCGATCTCAGTTTATTAAACGACCCGGGAGTGATAAAGCGACAAATAATGCCATTTTTAGAAAATGTAGTGTATTTGCGTAAAAATGTGATTTTTTCTCTAATTAAGGCACAGCCGCAAACAAAAGGTTTGCAAAGCAGATTAATTCCTAATTTTAAATCCGGGTTTGAAATCGTAGCGGTCGTGTTCTTTCAAACCGTCTTGATTTACTACCAAATCTCTTTGGACACATCCCAGTTGTACTGTTCCTTCATATGTTAAATCGATAGTTTGGAAGATACACGCAGTGCATTGTTACACCATCAAGATCCAATCTCATCCGACACTCGACTAAAATTCTGAAAATACCAACATGTGTCCAAGAACTAGACTACATCTACGTTCCTACAGTCTAACAGCCAAGATCATAGTCCTCTGTAGTACGGTTGTCACAGTCGAACTGTCCCATCGCCAACTTTCCCGCCCCTTCCGACCGTGAGGGCCTCGTCCCCATGACGTAGCGACAGCGTACACACCATGATCCGGACCATGGCGGGGTGGAGGCAGAGGGATTTAACCAGCTACAGAGAAGAACTCATCAGCCGGGTAAATTACAAAACAAGACAAAATATTAGGTTATTCAATAAAACAAATGTATTAGTTATCCAAATATGCTAAAATTCTGGACTTCACCATATCAATACTTAAGTTAGTGTCAACTATATGATAGATTGAATTAAAATTAATGCACATCCTACGAATAGGCTCCACAGAAGCATAATTCGAACGTTGAAAATTAATTAAAAGAAACTGGTAATTCCTAGATGCCCTAAAAGGAACATTTATCATAATCCTAGATATCAATTCAGAGCATGGAATATCGCCACAAACTAGCCCATACATCATCATGGAGCCCAACATCGTCCTTCGGCTCCTAAGAGTAGGCAAATGAATCAGCCTCAATCTAGAAATGTAAGGAAGAAGAACAAAATCACTGTTCCAATGAAGATGTCTCAGAGCGAACAACAAGAACTGCTTTTGAACCTATTCTATTTTATCATACTGAGGATCCCACGTGATAGGACCATACTCCAGAATAGGTCTAACAAAGGCAGTAACATAAGGGTCCGAAAACTCCTTCGTCCAACGCTTTATGAATCCTAGAACCCCAGATGCCTTACTCACCATCGAATTAATGTGATCATTAAAATTAAGCCTACGATCCATAACAATGCCAAGATCAACAAAAAGAATAAACCTCCTCCAATAACGTGCCCTGTATACTATACCGAACATCAATAGACCTAGACCTGAAGAAACGAATAAACTTGCATTTCTTCAAGTTCAAAACCAAAGTGTACTGGCTAATCCAATCCTATCCAGCTTATACAACAACAGTTTTTGATTCGCCCGGTCAAAAGCCTTACCCTCTTCTCAAAATTTCCTTTACAAATAAAATTTTGCGAACATTTTCGATAGAAATACAATTTTCTAGAGAAATAAAATTTTGACAAAATTTTCTATAGAAATAAAATTTTGACAAAATTTTCTATAGAAAAACCAGTAAGGAAAGTCTAAAGTCGGGCGGGGCCGACTATATTATACCCTGCACCACTTCGTAGATCTAAATTTTCGATACCATATCCCATCCGTCAAATGTGTTGGGGGCTATATATAAAGATTTGTCCCAAATACATAAATTTAAATATCACTCGATCTGGAAGAATTTGATAGAATTCTACAAAATCTATAGACTCAAAATTTAAGTCGGCCAATGCACTAGGGTGGAACACAATGTTAGTAAAAAACCAGTAAGGAAAGTCTAAAGTCGGGCGGGGCCGACTATATTATACCCTGCACCACTTTGTAGATCTTAATTTTCGATACCATATCACATCCGTCAAATATGTTGGGGCTATATATAAAGGTTTGTCCCAAATACATAAATTTAAATATCACTCGATCTGGAAGAATTTGATAGACTTCTACAAAATGTATAGACTCAAAATTTAAGTCGGCTAATGCACTAGGGTGGAACACAATGTTAGTAAAAAAATATGGGAAACGTTTAAATCTGAAGCAATTTTAAGGAAACTTCGAAAAAGTTTATTTATGATTTATCGCTCGATATATATGTATTAGAAGTTTAGGAAAATTAGAGTCATTTTTACAACTTTTCGACTAAGCAGTGGCGATTTTACAAGGAAAATGTTGGTATTTTGACCATTTTTGTCGAAATCAGAAAAACATATATATGGGAGCTATATCTAAATCTGAACCGATTTCAACCAAATTTGGCACGCATAGCTACAATGCTAATTCTACTCCCTGTGCAAAATTTCAACTAAATCGGAGTTAAAAAT
Organism: Haematobia irritans; assembly: GCF_050003625.1. Taxonomy (NCBI): domain Eukaryota; kingdom Metazoa; phylum Arthropoda; class Insecta; order Diptera; family Muscidae; genus Haematobia; species Haematobia irritans. The sequence continues at coordinate 42,626,702 of NC_134398.1, forward strand.
TGGCCTCTGTGGTCATATGAGTGTAAATCGGGGGAAAGCTTTATATGGGAGATATATCCAAATCTGAACCGATTTCAAGCAAATTTGGCACGCATAGTTGCAACGCTAATTCTACTCCCTATGCAAAATTTCAACTAAATCGGAGCAAAAAATTGGCCTCTGTGGGTAAATGAGTGTAAATCGGGCGAAAGCTATATATGGGAGCTATATCTAAATCTGAACCGATTTTGCTGATATTTTGCAAGTTTTTCGAGACTCATAAAATATTCGGATGTACGGAATTTGAGGAAGATCGGTTGATATACACGCCAATTATGACCAGATCGGTGAAAAATATATATGGCAGCTATATCTAAATCTGAACCGATTTTTTCCAAAATCAATAGGGATCGTCTTTGAGCCGAAACAGGACCCTATACCAAATTTTAGGACAATCGGACTAAAATTGCGAGCTGTACTTTGCACACAAAAATACATCAACAGACAGACAGACGGACAGACAGACGGACAGACAGACGGACAGACAGACGGACATCGCTAAATCGACTCAGAATTTAATTCTAAGCCGATCCGTATACTAAAAGGTTGGTCTATGATTACTCCTTCTTGGCGTTACATACAAATGCACAAACTTATTATACCCTGTACCACAGTAGTGGTGAAGGGTATAAATATGGGAAACGTTTAAATCTGAAGCAATTTTAAGGAAACTTCGAAAAAGTTTATTTATGATTTATCGCTCGATATATATGTATTAGAAGTTTAGGAAAATTAGAGTCATTTTTACAACTTTTCGACTAAGCAGTGGCGATTTTACAAGGAAAATGTTGGTATTTTGACCATTTTTGTCGAAATCAGAAAAACATATATATAGGAGCTATATCTAAATCTGAACCGATTTCAACCAAATTTGGCACGCATAGCTACAATGCTAATTCTACTCCCTGTGCAAAATTTCAACTAAATCGGAGTTAAAAATTGGCCTCTGTGGTCATATGAGTGTAAATCGGGGGAAAGCTTTATATGGGAGATATATCCAAATCTGAACCGATTTCAAGCAAATTTAGCACGCATAGTTGCAACGCTAATTCTACTCCCTATGCAAAATTTCAACTAAATCGGAGCAAAAAATTGGCCTCTGTGGGTAAATGAGTGTAAATCGGGCGAAAGCTATATATGGGAGCTATATCTAAATCTGAACCGATTTTGCTGATATTTTGCAAGTTTTTCGAGACTCATAAAATATTCGGATGTACGGAATTTGAGGAAGATCGGTTGATATACACGCCAATTATGACCAGATCGGTGAAAAATATATATGGCAGCTATATCTAAATCTGAACCGATTTTTTCCAAAATCAATAGGGATCGTCTTTCAGCCGAAACAGGACCCTATACCAAATTTTAGGACAATCGGACTAAAATTGCGAGCTGTACTTTGCACACAAAAATACATCAACAGACAGACAGACAGACAGACAGACAGACAGACAGACAGACAGACAGACAGACAGACAGACAGACAGACGGACATCGCTAAATCGACTCAGAATTTAATTCTAAGCCGATCCGTATACTAAAAGGTTGGTCTATGATTACTCCTTCTTGGCGTTACATACAAATGCACAAACTTATTATACCCTGTACCACAGTAGTGGTGAAGGGTATAAATATGGGAAACATATAAATCTGAAGCAATTTTAAGGAAATTTCGCAAAAGTTTATTTATGATTTATCGCTCGATATATATGCATAAGAAGTTTAAGAAAATTAGGGTCATTTTTTCAACTATTCGACTAAGCAGTGGCGATTTTACAAGGAAAATGTTGGTATTTTGACAATTTTTGTCGAAATCAGAAAAACATATATCTAAATCTGAACCGATTTCAACCAAATTTGGCACGCATAGCAACAATGCTAATTCTACTCCCTGTGCAAAATTTCAACTAAATCGGAGCAAAAAATTTGCCTCTGTGGTCATATGAGTGTAAATCGGGCGAAAGCTATATATGGGAGCTATATCTAAATCTGAACCGATTCCAATCAAATTTGGCACGCATAGCAACAATGCTAATTCTACTCCCTGTGCAAAATTTCAACTAAATCGGAGCAAAAAATTAGCCTCTGTGGTCATATGAGTGTAAATCGGGCGAAAGCTATATATGGGAGCTATATCCAAATCTGAACCGATTTCCACCAAATTTGACACGCATAGCTATAATGCTAATTCTACTCCCTGTGCAAAATTTCATCTAAATCGGAGCAAAAAATTGGCCTCTGTGGACAAAGGAGTGTAAATCGGGCGAAAGCTATATATATGGGAGCTATATCTAAATCTGAACCGATTTGGATGATATTTTGCTAGTTTTTCGAGACTCATAAAATATTGAGATGTACGGAATTTGAGGAAGATCGGTTGATATACACGCCAATTATGACCAGATCGGTGAAAAATATATATGGCAGCTATATCTAAATCTGAACCGATTTTTTCCAAAATCAATAGGGATCGTCTTTGAGCCGAAACAGGACCCCATACCAAATTTTAGGACAATCGGACTAAAACTGCGAGCTGTACTTTGCACACAAAAATACATCAACAGACAGACAGACAGACGGACAGACAGACAGACAGACGGACATCGCTAAATCGACTCAGAATTTAATTCTAAGACGATCGGTATACTAAACGATGGGTCTCAGACTTTTCCTTCTTGGCGTTACATACAAATGCACAAACTTATTATACCCTGTACCACAGTAGTGGTGAAGGGTATAAAAATTGACATAAATTTTCTATAGATATACAATTTTGACAAAATTTTTATTTATAATTTTTTGTTTTAAAATTTTGAGAAAATTTTTATAGAAATAAGATTTTGAGAAGAATTTCTGTAGAAATAAAATTTTAAGAAAATATTCTATACAAAAAAATTGAGAAAATTTTCTATAGAAATAAAATTTTGAAAAAAATTTCTACAGAAATAAAATTTGACAAAATTTAGATACGAAATAAAATTTGCCAAAATTTTCATAGAAATAAAATTTTGAAAAAATTTCTATAAAAATAAAATTTTGAAAAAAATTTCTATAGAAATAAAATTTTGATAACATTTTCTATAGAAATAAGATTTTGAGAAGAATTTCTGTAGAAATAAAATTTTGATAAAATTTTGTATAGAAATAAAATTTTGACAAAAATTTTCTATAGAAATAAAATTTAGAAAAATTTGTCTACGAAAATTTTTGAGAAGATTTTTTATAAAGATAAAATTTTGAGAAAATTTTCTGTAGAAATAAAATTTTCCATAAATTTATTATAATTTATTATTTTTTTAAATTAAAAATGACACCGTTTTCACATTCACATTTACCTGGAAGTGGATTTGGGAACATGGGCAAATATCTATGAAAATTTTAATTTTTGTGTTAGGTCACTATCAATGTTCATTGCAAGTTCTCTATTTTTGTAGTAACTTTCCCTTGTTGGTGTCAGCTAAAATCGTTAAAACGTTTAAAATTCGATACATTTATAATTAAAGGGATATTTATAACCCAAAAAAAAAATATATGAGGATCATTCATTCATTCGAAAAATTCTTTTTAAACTAACCACAAATATTTGATCAAAAACTTCAAAATAAGATTTTTTTTTTAATTTGGTAGAATTGTCGTAAAATTTTGTTAAAATTCTGGTAGATTATTTTTGGCACGAGTGGCATCCGTGATCTGTAGATGTAAGGTAGGTTTACTGAACTTTGCGTAATGATATCTCCATATATAAATATTCAGCCGACAAATTCTCTACCTTTTCTATAAGCGACACAAAAAAACAATTTTCAATTATCAACATCTTTATACCAAAAAAATGGAAAAATATTTTTTCAATAGAGTATGAGAGTTTTGCCATAACTTTATTAAAAAGAAAAAGAAAAAAATCTGTTTTTACATACAAAAGATTGTAAATAAAAATATAATAAAATTTTGCCTTATTTGCTGATTACATTTTAATTTTGATTTAAAAAAAAAAAAACATATTACAGCCAAAATATATTTATTTTATTTCCAAATTTCTTATCCCTGTGCGTGCAAATTTGTTAGTGAAATGTTTGACTGGATAGTTGGTTTGTGTGGGCTCCCATACAGATTGCCTTTAAAATCCACCTGTAATCATAAAAAGATATAGAAAACGAAACTTTTAGTGGAAAGTTGGATCCATATATTTTACTCACTGATGATTAGACTATAAATATAACGGAGAAAAATGAGGGAAGGTGAGTATAATATAGAAACGGATCCTCTGCAATCAATTAAATTCAATAAACAATTTTTGATCCTGGGGTCTTTATTTTAATTTTCCTTAAAATCTTTTTTTCTATTTTTAACAACAAGGTTTTGGTGGTGTTTTATAGCAGTGAGCCTTGCAGGCACATTTCCATTTGCAGGGAACACAATCCCGTTTCAAATAACGCTTAGGACAAACACATGGTGGACCTTTTTGAAGAAGAAAAGCATAATCACATCAGTATATATGTGGATTCTTAGAATCAATGCTATAGTATACGGATAGGTACATTTTCGTGTAGATAAAGGTTTGTATTCCCTGACCTGACAATGAAGTAGGCCATGCATAGATTCTTTTTGAGGAAGAAAATCATAATCACATTCAGAGAATCAAATCAAATAACTCAAGGGTGGTGGTGCAATGATTAGCATGCCCGCCTTGCATACACAAGGTCGTGGGTTCGATTCCTGCTTTGACCGAACACCAAAAAGTTTGTCGGCGGTGGATTATCCCATCTCAGTAATGCTGGTGACATTTCTGAGGGTTTCAAAGCTTCTCTAAGTGGTTTCACTGCAATGTGGAACGCCGTTCGGACTCGGCTATAAAAAGGAGGTACCTTGTCATTGAGCTTAACATGGAATCGGGCAAACACTCAGTGATAAGAGAGAAGGTCAACAATGTGGTATCACAATGGACTGAATAGTCTAAGTGAGCCTGATACATCGGGCTGCCACCTAACCTAACCTAAACTAACCTAACCTAAGGTTGGATATAATGTGGGCTCGGATACAGTTAGACACATTTTAATTTAGATAACTGCATTCTCTGATCTGACAGTGGTGTAGATGAAGAACAGAATTTTTAAATATTGAAAGTTGTCAGGTATATAAAATGCCACATATTATACAGAGGATAGGCCAACTTTTTGTTGACAGTGGCGTGACGGGTGTTTGTAAATGGTTATTATTCCGCATGTATATAAAAAGGTCTTGGATTCAAGTTTCCAGTCTCTACTGAGCCTCAAAAAGTTTTTCAGCGGTTAACTATCCCTTCCTAGTACTGCTGGTGACATTTCTGAGTGTTTTTAAGGTTTCTCCATTATGTGAAATGTCGATCGGCTTTGTCTATAAAAAGGAAGTCTCTTGGTATTGAGGTATACATGGAATTAGGCAGACCTGAGTGATAAAGAGAGAAATTCATCACAGTGGTATCACACTGGACTGAATAGTCTGAAAAAGCCGGCTGTCACTATACCTAACCTAACCGGGCGTTGGACACTTTATAACCTTTTGATCGTTTCACGCTTCTTCAGATATTCGCTGTGGATCCGCAGTGGCTATCACCTTTTATGCTGAAGAGACAGTCTTCACCTTTCTGGGAGACGAGTTCTGTACACTGTTTTGAAATGGTCTCCAGTTGCGCTTATTTGTCGGAGTGAATAACCGACAGCTTCTTATTATTTTCAAAATTTTGAAGGACTTCTTTCCGATTTTTTCTAAAACCAAATTTTTTTCGAATTTTGAAAAATTGGACTTCGGATATTGAAAATTCTACTTTTGACTTTCACGACTTTCGTTAATTATCGATCAGTTGATTTTAATCAACATTAAAACTCGATTAAACGAATTGTTTCGATTAAAAAACAAAAATGGATCAATATATTTCGAAGGTTACAAAAGGTCCACTTCGGATTATTATTGAGAAAAGATCCGATAAACCGATATTCGAACTGATTCGATTTAAAAAAGAATTGAAAGTCGATTAATCAATTATGAACATTACAAAAAGTCGACTTATTTGTCATAGTGAATATCTGACAGCTTCGCAATTCCTAAATTTTTCAAAATTTTAAATGATTTTTTATTCGACTTTTTCTAAAACTAAATTTTTTCTTTCGAATTTTGAAAAATTCGACTTCGGATATTGAAAAATTCGACTTCGAATATTGAAAAGTCGATATTTGACATCACGAATTTCCTTAATGATCGTTTAGTTAATTTTAACCAAAATCAAAATTCGATTAGCCGAATTGAATCGATTAAAAGAAAAAAAAAAGTAAATGGCATTTCGAATGTTACCAAAGGTCGACTTTGAAAATTATTTGGAAAAAATGCGATAAGTTGATATTCGAATTGATTCGATTTAAAATAAAATTGAAAGTCGATTAATCAATTATGAAGATTACAAAAGTCGACTTCCGATCCTTTGATAAAAAGTCGATTACTGGAAAAGTCGATTTTCGTTAATGATGAAAAATTTGCTGGAACATCTAAAAAATTGCTGAAAAGGGACGCCGTTACGTTTTTCATTTTATTGTTTTACAGAAAAAATGATTAGCCGGAAAGTTGAGTCCATTTCTGTGTTAACTGTTTTGGGGGCACTTAAATCCAAACAAAAACACTTGAATGAGGCCAATCAAATATGCAACAACGTTCAAATTCTTTTTGTCAGTAGTCATCAAAGGAGAAGAATTACTGTACGTAGCATCGAAACACGCGGTTTTTCTTTAAAAAGCAAGAATCAGACAATAGACCGGTATTGCAGTTTAGTTTTTGCTAAATGATAGTTTTTGCTAAAGGATAATTTTGCATCGGACAGTGAACCTAAGTATTTTTCCTGACCATTATTGTAACCTAAAAACGTAAGTGGACATAAATTTTATTTTACTCACATGGATAGGTGGGTGGTGTATTGCAAACATTCCATATTCTTGGATCGGGAATGCCTCCCTCGGGCAAAGGTGGACAACAGCTAGTTGAAGGTGACCAAGGTACGGGTGATGGTGCTCCACATGGAGGATTTGAAGGACCACAACAAGGATCACATGAGCCTTCACAAGATGTTTGTGGTTGAGGACAAGCATTAGAGCCGCCGCCGCCACCACGTCTTTTCGAAACTCCCATGGTCATATTGGCAAAACGCAAAGGAAACGAAGATGGACAACAATTCGGTTTTGGAAAGGACATACATGCCGAACGACCCTGACACATAGCACGTGGGCATTTGTCTTGGAGGCCATTACGTCTGACACAATCGCAGGTGCTATACATAATGCCGCTACGTAATTCGGGATTTTGACAAGATTTATTAGACTGCAATGAGAAAAAAAAGACGGAAAATTATTTTTGTTTTTTGTGTAATCAAATGTATGCCCAAGAATATTACCAAGGTAGAGTCTCATTTGCTATTGGGACTCACCTTGAGTAATTAATCCAAGGTTAATCCCTTTAATCAATATGAAACTCACCTTGATAATACTCACTGATGTATTGTGAATGCTTTTAACAAGAAGGACCACAAGGATTCAGTGGCCCCATACAGGGGCCGCAGGGTTCACATGGAACTTGAGGTCCACCAGGACCACAAGGTCCACACTGAGTATTCCATGGTGTGGGTGAACATGGGTAGCATGGTCCACATTCGGGAGCTTCGTAAGGACAACCGGGGAGACAGGGACGACATGGACCGCTTGGTCCACAGGGTCCAGACGTACCACAGGGTCCACAAGGTCCACAAGGCCCGCAGGGGCCGCAAGGTCCACAAGGAGCTGGAACGTAAGGCCCAGATGGCATGGTCATTCCGCAAGGTCCACAATTAGGAGGTAAACCGCAAGGTCCACAAGGCCCACAAGGTCCACAAGGCCCACAAGGTCCATAAGGTCCACAAGGTCCACAAGGTCCGCAAGGTCCACAAGGCCCACAAGGCTCACATAATGGATATTGATTAGTAGAAAAACATGGCAATGGACCACATGGTCCGCACGGTGAACTCGGTCCCATGGGACAGGGCGGACAAGCTGCACTTGGTTTATAATTAATGGGCCCGGTTGGATAACAACAGAACTCTCTTGCTGGTGGCACATCTAATGTTTGAGGTTTGGGCTGGCACAAAATTGACTGACACACTTCTCTTGGCTCGCATATTTTCTTGGGATAGCACACCACATAGGGATCTGGTATCATTGATGGATAATATATGACTCGCGGTTCTCGAACCATTTGTGAAACCCATGTTAATTTTGGAACTTTTATGACACGTGTGGTATCGACCACTTTAGGTATGGTTATTTGGCGGCAACGATTAACCACCATTGGCTCGGGAACAATTTTTTCGGTAAAGACCACACGTTTTTTGCATATCAAACGGGGTGGCTGTTGAACTGTTATACATCTGGGCACCGGTGGTGGTATACGGGGAGCACATTGTGGTATGGCATCTAATTGAGCTCCAGTATAACATTTGGGCGAGCACTAGGAACATTGCAATCACGCAATGAGTGATGTTGAAATGTAAAAATTGCAGGGGGAGGAAGGAAAGGGTAAAATATGTTGCTATGGCAATTGTTTCTCGTAAAGGATCTTTAAGATTTCAAGATGGATTCTTTTTATCTTCCAATCTTGAGAACTTACCTCAAATGGTGCACAGCATGGGTCACAGGGACTGCATGGTCCACAAGGTCCACAGGGAGCGCAGCAAGGATCACACATTTTGTAATTTTTATTTGAAATTTATTCTGAAAAGAAAAAAAAAAATAAAATTGAGACTAGCGAAAACTGTTCAAAACCTCTGAGGAGGATTTACTTACATTTCTTAAAAGTTTTTAAGGAAAATTCTGGAATTGCAGATTTTTTTCACGTTTTTTTTTCTCTAAATTATTTCTAACGAAGAATTTGGAAGCGTCTTAGTTTATTAAATTATGGAAATGAATGAAAATTTTTAATTTATTTTTTTTTTGGAATACAGAAAAATTGAGTCAATGTTTACTTGATTGATTTAAACTATTTTCAGAGGAGTGTTTCTGTAGCAAGTTTTTTTTCAATTCTATGCACACTTTCGAAAAATTATATACGGTTACCGTAGGAATCCAGAAAAGTGCTTTTAATTATCTTGTCACGATGAAAGCCACTGTGGTGCAATGATTTCCATGTATAGTTAGTGTTCAATTTCAGGCTAAGGCAAAAAATCAAAACGCTTCTCCAAGTTGGCGTTGCACTACGTTTTTAATTTGTATCCGTATCGGGAATCCGAACTAAGATGGGAATATCCAAAGAGATCTTGTGAGTCGGCTAAGTTTATCAATCCAAGCGAACAGATGGATTTTGTGTGATTTTGCGCTATTGGGTGACTGAGATGGGAAGTGTCCAGAACGATCTGGAAACCCATCAACTCGCAAAGTCAAAAGTCGACTTTTTCAATTTTGAAAAACGTCGAAAGGTGGAAATGTCGACTTTTGGAAGCTCGAATATCGATTTTTTCTAATAATGAAAAAATCGGTTAATGGCCTGGCCACTTATTTTCTATAGAAATAAAATTTTGACAACATTTTCTATAGAAATAAAATTATGATAAAATTTACGATAGAAATAATATATTGACAAAATTTTCTATAGAAATAAAATTTTTACAAAATTTTCTATAGACATAAAATTTTGATAAAATAGTAGTAACATTTTGAGAAATTTTTCTAAGGAAACAAATCTTTCAAATTTTGTTTCTATAGAAAATTTGGTCAAAATTTTATTTCTATAGAAAATTTGGTCAAAATTTTATTTCTATAGAAAATTTTGTAAAAATTTTATTTCTATAGAAAATTTTCTCAAAATTTTGTTTTTATAGAAAATTTTCTCAAAATTTTGTTTTTATAGAAAATTTTCTCAAAATTTTCTAAAAATTTCATTTGTAAAGAAAATTTTGTCAAAATTTTATTTCTATACAAAATTTTGTCAACTTTAATTCTATACAAAATTTTGTCAAAATTTCATTTCTATAGAAAAATTTCTCAAAATTTTATTTATCTAGAAAAATTTTTATTTTGAGAAAATTTTATTTTGAGAAAATTTTCTCAAAATTTCATTTCTACAGAAAATTTTTACAAAATTTTATTTCTATAGAAAATTTTCTCAAACTATGATTTCTAAAGAAAATTTTCTCAAAATATCGATGTCTCCATTCCAAAGTACGCTAAAGTCAATTTTACAGGAAACAAGTTCAAAGTTTTTTTTGGAATTTCTCAATACAAAATTTTGTTTTACAGAAAATTTTGTAGTGAAACAAAAGTTTGATAAAATTTTCTATAGAAAAAAAAAAATTCAGAAAATTGTCTATAGAAATAAATTTTTGAGAAAATTTTCTATAGACATAAAATTTTGAGAAAATTTCCTAAAATTTTGAAAACAAAATTCTATAGAAATAAAATTTAGAAAAATTTTCTATTTTTGACATAGTTTTCTTTAGATTGAGAAAATTTCCTATAGAAATAAAATTTTGACAAAATTTTCTATACAAATAAAATGTTGACAAATTATTCTATAGAAATAATATTTTGAGAAATTTTTTTATAGAAATCAAATTTTGAGGAAATTTTCTACAGTAATAAAATTTTGACAAAATTTTCTTTAGAAATAAAATTATGACAAAATTTACGATAGAAATAAAATTTTGACCAACTTTTCTATATGTGAGACATAAAATTTTTTCAAATTAGTAGTAACATTTTGATAAATTTTTCTATAGAAACAAATCTTTGATAAAATTTTCTGTAAAACAAAAATTTGACAAAATTTTCTGTAAAACAAAAATTTTACAAAATTTTCTGTAAAACAAAATTTTGACAAAATTTTGTATAGAAACAAAAGTTTGATAAAATTTTCTATAGAAATACAATTTTGAGAAAATTTCCTATAGAAATAAAATTTTTAGAACATTTTCTAACATTTTGAAAAAAATTTTCTATAGAAGTAAAATTTGGCAATTTTCTATTTTAAAAATTTGGCAATTTTCTATTTTTGACAAAGTTTTCTTTAGAAATCATAGTTTGAGAAAATTTCCTATAGAAATAAAATTTTGTAAAAATTTTCTTTAGAAATAAAATTTTGACAAAATTTTCTATAGAAATAAAATTTTGAGAAAATTTCCTGCACAAATACAATTTGAGAAAATTTTCTATAGAAATAAAATTTTGAGAACATTTTCTATAGAAAAAAATTTAACCAACAGACGAGATCACCCTCCGACAGATCTAATTTGAACAGAGCCTCAAGAATCTTGAAAACCCATTTAATATGCTACAAGAATGACTCCGTCAATTATTGTCTTCGTAATCTTGAACCTTCAGACAATGAATTTAATCTATGGAGAGCTACAAAATATCTTAAGAAACCACAAAAAAGGAACTGCCTCTGGTACTTGGTGTCGTTCAGATAAAAGTAAAGTTGATGCGTTTAAATCTCTTCTGGAGGAAACTTTTACACCATTTTCTATCCGTGAGGCGTCTGATGATAAGAAAATTCGGGATTTTCTTGATGTACCCTGTCAAATGTATCGTCCGATCAAAGCATTCACTGTGAATGAAGTATGTAACGAGTTGAAGAAACTTAATGTTAAAAAATCTCCCGGTTACGACCTAATTGATGGAAGAATTTTGAAATCGCTGCCAAGAAAAGGTATAATTTTTCTTACTCTTCTATTCAACGCGGCGTTACGTTTGAGATACATCCCCATTCAATGGAAGTTAACCAAAATTATCATGATTTTGAAACCTCAAAAGCCAGAAAATTCTATAAGCTCCTACAGACCCATAAGTTTGCTACCTATAATATCAAAGGTATTTGAAAAGCTAGTACAAAAAAGACTGGTGCCCATATTGCGTGAGCTCAATATTATACCTGATCACCAATTCGGATTCAGACAAGGTCACGGAACATCTGAACAATGTCATAGAGTCATTCAAACCATTAGAGATTGTTTGGAGAATAAAGAATATTGCTCTTCCATTTTTCTAGATGTTAAACAGGCATTTGACAAAGTCTGGCATAATGGTCTGTTATACAAATTGAAGATCTTACTACCCACACATTTTTACCTATTGTTGAAATCACATTTAAATGAAAGGCGTTTCTATGTTAGTATCAATGAAGAAAACTCTGATATTGGTTGTATACATTCTGGAGTTCCTCAAGGCAGCGTCTTAGGACCAATATTGTATACTATTTTTACCAGCGATTTTCCCACTAGTGACGAGGTGACCGTAGCTACTTATGCCGATGATACTGCAGTATTGGCCGTAAATAAATCATGTGTAGATGCCTCAGAAATATTACAAGACCATATAGATATTATCGAAACATGGTTTAAAAAGGGGAATATAAAAGTAAATACTGACAAATCGAATCATGTAACATTTACACTAAACAAAGGTAACTGTCCGGAGGTCTATCTAAATGGAGATGTTATTCCAATGGCAAATTGCGTAAAGTACTTAGGACTAAATATTGACAGACGATTGACGTGGAAGGAGCATATAAAATCTAAACGACAACAGCTTGAAATTAAAACAAAGCGAATACACTGGCTTCTAGGTCCAAGATCACAGTTGAGATTAGAAAATAAGTTATTGCTATACAAAATAACCTTAAAACCAATCTGGACATATGGAATTGAACTTTGGGGTACTGCAAGCAACTCAAACGTTGAGATACTGCAAAGATATCAATCCAAAACGTTAAGGATGATTACAAGTGCACCGTGGTTTATGACCAACAAAAATATACACAAAGATCTTGATGTCCCAATGGTTCGAGATGTAATACGAAAAAGTAGTACAAATTACCTCAATAGACTAAGTAACCACTCGAATATTCTAGCTATAACTCTCCTTGATGATACAAATGAATTAAAAAGACTGAAAAGACTTATGGCGTTTTCTTTTCTGAAAAAAGGGCTTTGCCTTCATTTTGTCTATACAGAATGCGCATTTTTTAAATGTTACCAGCAACCTAAAAAAATGCTATCATTTCAGCGGGCAGAAAAGAATTCAAAGAAGGAAACAGGGCAATCGCAGCACTCCCGTTTGTTGGCAGTGCTGAAAATGCCCGTAATTTGCCTCTATGCGTGGCGTTATTTTCACAAAAGAATTCGAAGCCTTTTCGCACCTTTGCCTGTTTTTTTAGAAAAGAACCTAAAAAGTACATTTTCCGGGCAAAATGCAAAAAAAGTGCGCATTTTTTACAAGAAAAGAAAACGCCATTAGTGTTCTCGACTTGCCCTTTTTAACTTAAGTCAAAATTATATGTATATAGCCTGTAAATTTCATGGTATAAAAGTTATGTTTTTATGATATTAATTCAGTTTTTGAACAATTTCATCTAATGATTTAAGTTTAATGGAGCTTAACATAACATGTCATGTATTGTAAATTCATCCAACCAATTTTCTTAATATTTGTGTATTGTAAATAGATTGCAAATAAAGACATAAACAAAAAAAAAAAAATCACGATAGAGAAAAAAAAATTTCAGAAAACTTTCTATAACAATAAAAATTTGAGAAAATTTTCTATAGAAATCAAATTTTAACAACATTTACAATAGGAATAAAATTTTGGCAACATATACAATAGAGATAAAATTTTGACAACATTTTCTTTAGAAATCATATCGATATCCTCATTCCAGAGTACGCTAAATCGACTTAGCGTTTTTTGATGGAGTTCATTGTTTTTTATTCGGATTGATGTGAATTGCATCCTGCCAAAAGTTTGAATTTATTTGACACTTCTATCAAAAGTTATGGTTAATATTGTACGTAGCCTGTGAATAAAGTTTTAAAAATGTCCAATCCAAAAAGCGCAAAAAGCTTTGTTCGGTCTAAAGTGGTGTAAGTCATTTTTAGCCATGTTCAATTATCATTATTTTGAATTCGTACGTACTAAAAAAAAATCTACAATAAACATGGTTTTAAGACCGAAAAAAGTGAATTTATATCTTATACGGTTTTTGAGAAATTCCAAAAAGAAACTTTGAACTTGTTTCCTGTAAAATTGACTTTTTAGACTTAGCGTACTTTGGAATGGAGAAAATTTTCTTTAGAAATCATAGTTTGAGAAAATTTTCTATAGAAATAAAATTTTGTAAAAATTTTCTGTAGAAATAAAATTTTGTAAAAATTTTCTGTATAAATGAAATTTTTACAAAATTTTCTCAAAACAAAATTTTGAGAAAATTTTCTATAGAAACAAAATTTTGAAAAAATTTTGTTTAGAAATAACATTTTGACAAAATTTTCTATAGAAATAAAATTTTGAGAAAATTTTCTATAGAAATGAAATTTTGACAAAATTTTGTATAGAATTAAAGTTGACAAAATGTTGTATAGAAATAAAATTTTGACAAAATTTGCTTTAGAATTTTCTGTACAAATGAAATTTGTAGAAAATTTTGAGATAATTTTCTATAGAAATAAAATTTTGACAAAATTTTCTATAGAAATAAAATTTTGACAAAATTTTCTATAGAAATAAAATTTTGATCAAATTTTGTATAGAAACAAAATTTGGACAAAATTTTCTAAAGAACTAAAATTTAAAAAAAAAAAAATCTATAGAAATAAAATTTTGGCATAATTTTCTATAGAAATATAATTTTGACAAATTTTCCATATATTTTCAATATCTTTACAAATTTAAATTTCCGTGTTAGGCCACTATCAAGGTCCATTGTGAGTAAGTTCTCCCGATTTATAGAAGTAGTAACTTTTTCTTGTTGGTGTCAGCTAAAATCGTTAAAACGTTTAAAATTCGATAAATGTATAATTAAAGGTATATTTATAACCCAAAAAATCCCATTCATTCATTAAAAAAAAAAAAATAAGATCGATTTTTTATACTAACCACAAAAACTTCAAAATATTTTTTTTTAAGTAAAGCATTATTACACACTTTCTAAACAATTCTATTTATTTGTTTTTTGTCCATTCTCTATTTCAATTAAACTTAAAGGCTTTGCTCAAACATTAAAGAAACTGTTCCCAGATAACCACAGATGCTGATGAGAATAGAAATGTGTTTGAAATCGGCAAGTGATTTGAATGATCGTTTTGAGCTAAACTATTCAGTTCCTGTTTGGCGGCGGTTGGTGACGGTTCGAAAATTCGGAAAGTGTTCTGGAAACGTTTGAAAAAAAAATTGGAAATAAAGTGAGATATTTTTTTGAAGATAAAGTGAAAACCAAAGAAATATGAAAATTCTTTGGAAAATCCAAAGAAAATCACTTAAATTTAATGAAAAAATTGGAAATGAATAAAAATTATAACATATAAATTGATTTTAAATAAGATTTTTATAATAAAATTAAGGATTTTGTGGATTTACGGTAAACCGGAAGTGATGTCAGCATTATATGAAATAACTTGAATTTAGAAGAAATACCAAAGAAATTCAGATTTTTAGTAATGAAAAAAATAAAAATGAAATAAAACAGTGCTTTAAGGAAAAAGAAAGAAAATCCAAAATTAATTAATAATTAATTTATTTTTTATACTTATATAAAAAAATAAAAATTGAAATTTTTTAAAAATAAAAAATAGTATATAAATATTTATACAATCATTAAATATTATTTAAAATAATTAAAAATATATTTATATATAATTTCTCTTATTATTTAAAAAAAATGTAGAAAAATGTATAGTTTAAAAAAGTATTAAATTTAAATTATTAAATTTTTAATTACTTCATTTTCTACTTCAATCTAAAATTTGAAATTTTTTTAAGTGATAATACTGCACTATTTCATACAACAAAGTTCAAAATGTTATCACCCTTTTGTGTTATTTTTTTTTCGAATAAAGAGAAGTGGAAGTAGAAAATGAAATTATAACAAATTTTGGCTTCCCGGGTTTTGAGATTGACAGAAAAAAATATACAGTGAAATTACGGAAATAGAAAACAGCTGATAATGAGACCAATAACCGGCCGGCCATATTTGGTCCATTCATGAAATTTCATAAAATCATAAATTTCACTATTTGAGTTGTCTACTCTGTGATAAGAAAAAATACATACATATAAGTGACCTAATCATTTACGAAATTTCAAATTGTATGGTGTATTTTGAAAATGTGTTTGGCTTTGGTGAAATTGGAATTTTTATGTATTGGCCCTTATTTGCCATTAGGTCATTTTGATAAGCAAGGCTTTGTAATGTCGTCAAATTATTTTTAGCCCTAAAGTTAAAAAAAAGATTTTTTACAGATTTTTAATTTGCTTTGTTGTTGTTTTATTCCGTCTATAGAATTTTTATTTACTAGGAAATATTTTAACCAATCTCTGACAATTTTTTTATATTTGGTTAATTGCAGTTGCTTTTTATTCCACCATGTTTTTCAATTGAAAACTATTTTTTTAGTAATAAATATAAATTTAATATTTAATTGTTAACAATTGAAAAGAAACACAATTCTTCAATAGATTCGACTGTTCGTGTGTGTGTGTGTTAGTGTATATGATTTATTGCCTTAACTGCCATGGCAGGAGGCAACATTTTGAAATATTTTATGAAAATGTTTCAACATTGTGGAATATTCCTGCTGTTTGTCGCTGCCATTGTCACAATTCGGATAGCTGAAGTAAATGCAGGTGAGAGCTTATTCACAGATTTTGGTAATAATAATACAAATAAATTTTACTCAATATTTGTTATAGGGATACTACTAAAATCGAAAATTTATTTTATTTGTCAAAATTGTTTTGATATTCAAATTCGAATCTTGATATTTTAGAAAATCTCAAAAAATTAATTGACTAATCGAATTGTAGAAAAAAAATCGAAAAGTTCATAGGAGAATGTAATTTGAATTTTTTCATGCAGAACATACAACAAAAAAGTCGAAATTCGCAAAGTCAAAAGTCGATAATCGCAAAAGGCGATTGAAAAACGTCAAAATGTCGACTTTTGCAAAATTCGACAGATCGATTTTTTATAGTGATGAAAAAATCGGAAATTAGAAAAGTCGTTTATTCAAAATTAGGAAAGATAAGTCGACTTTTGGATTCGCATTACAATCCCCACTGCATAGTTCACCACTCACCTGCAAATTGTCTCAATTAAATGACGATTTCATAAATTTTAAAGATTTTTTTTTAGAAGCTTAATACCAAGTTGGACAGAAACAAATTTCACGAAAATTTTTCCAATTAAAGGTGGGTATTAAGTTTACCCAGTTTAGCCGCCAAAATCGTCATTTTTTCACGATTACTTTTTTGTAATAATCCATTTTAAGGAATACAAACTTTGTGAAAATTTGCTTTGGGCTACTCCCCATCAAGTTATAATAAAATTTGCAACAAATATGTATAATTTTATGCCTTTTTTTACAGGTTTAGTTTTCACTTTAGCGGCTAAACTCGAACTTAATACTCACATTAAAGTCTTAGTTGATTTTTAAAAAATATTAAATTAAAAATTTTATCGATTCAACAAATGTTTTAATTGAAACAAAAATCAATCACAAAAATTAATAGTATCAATTAATTTTTTAATTGGATCAATTAGCTTTTTAATTGACTTTCAATTACTTTTTTAATTGATACTATCATTTCTGTGATTGAAGACATTTCAATTAAAAAATTAATTGGACCAATTAATTTCGTGATTGAATCAGAAAGAAAATTTTTTGTGTGTGCCCTTACACGCAAAAACAAAATCAATCATCAAAAGATTTCCAATTAAAAAGTTGACTGAAGTTGAACAGTTTTCAATTAATAAATTAATTGATACAATTAACTTTTTTTTTCAAGATAGAAACAATAAGTTAATTAAATCAATGGTTGAAAATTTTTAAATTTGTAATTAAAAAAATAATTGATCCAATTAACTTTTTAATCAAACTCGGAAGACTAGGTCAGTTAAAAAAGTGATGGATTTTTTTTTAATTATACCCTCCACCATAGGATGGGGGGTATATTAACTTTGTCATTCCGTTTGTAACACATCAAAATATTGCTCTAAGACCCCATAAAGTATATATTCTGGGTCTGGTCTGGGTGAAATTCTGAGTCGATCTAAGCATGTCCGTCCGTCTGTTGAACTCACGCTAACTTCCGAACGAAACAAGCTATCGACTTCAAACTTGGCACAAATAGTTGTTATTGATGTAGGTCAGATGGTATTGCAAATGGGCCATATCGGTTTACTTTTACGTATAGCCCCCATATAAACCGATCCCCATATTTGGTTTGCGGATCTTCTAAGAGAAGCAAATTTCATCCAATCCGGCTGAAATTTGGTGCATGGTATTAGTATATGGTCTCTAACAACTATGCAAAAATTGGTCCATATCGGTCCATAATTATATATAGCCCCCATATAAACCGATCCCCAGATTTAAACTTCGGAGCCTCTTAGAGGAGCAAAATTCATCCGATCCGGTTGAAATTTGGTACGTGGTGTTAGTATATGGTCTCTAACAACCATGCAAAAATTGGGCCATATCGGTCCATATCGGTCCATAATTGTATATAGCCCCCATATAAACCGATCCCCAGATTTGACCTCCGGAGTCTCTTGCAGGAGCAAAATTTATCCGATCCGGTTGAAATTTTGTACGTGGTGTTAGTATATGGTCTCTAACAACCATGCAAAAATTGGTCCATATCGGTCCATAATTATATATATAGCCCCCATATAAACCGATACCCAGATTTGACCTCCGGAGTCTCTTGCAGGAGCAAAATTTATCCGATCCGGTTGAAATTTGGTACATGGTATTAGTATATGGTCTCTAACAACCATGTAAAAATTGGTCCATATCGGTCCATAATTATATATAGCCCCCATATAAACCGATCCCCAGATTTGACCTCCGTAGTCTCTTGCAGGAGCAAAATTTATCCGATCCGGTTGAAATTTTGTACGTGGTATTAGTATATGGTCTCTCACAAACATGCAGGAATTGGTCCATATCGGTCCATAATTATATGTAGCCCTCATATAAAGCGATGCCCAGATTTGACCTCCGGAGCCCCTTGGAAGAGCAAAATTCACCCGATCCGGTTGAAATTTGGTACGTGCTGTTAGTATATGGTCTCTAACAACCATGCAAAAATTGGTCCATACCGGTCTTAATTATATATGTTACTAGCGTAACCCGGCCCGCTTCGCTGCGCCTTCCTAAGCATATTTGGAGGAATATTTTGCGTTAAATTAGTCAACTATATCCTTCGTGCTGAAAACAAATTCGAAAAGATTTGAATTCTTTTAAACAAATCGGACTACTTGATTTTTCGTTTTTAGGTACAAAAACGGCGGGAGAGGGTGTACCTTCTTCTATATTTCTTGTGAATTTTAAGTGTGGTTTGTCAAGGAAAGGTATCCTTCTCCTCAACATATCTGAAAATTAGGCACTATATTATAATAACATACAAAGAATTACTCTTTCCCATCCAATAAATCGGAAAAAGCAAAATTAGTAAAAAATTTTACCACATTAACATTTGCTAAAATGTTGGAAAATGATGCACCCTCTACGTTGGCTGCCAATTTCATGTAAATTTAAGTTCTTTACTAAAAAGAAGTCTGGCAGAAGCCTGTGCAAAAATCATAAAATTATGTACCGAGTTCCCATATACGGACAACCCTCTACTTTCAATTTAAGAAAAAAAAGGACAAAATTTTGTTCTATTGTTTTAAAGGGACGTCACTTTCCCCGATACAATATCGACAAACACAAATGGTAATAATCGAAGGTAATTATTGCTACACACTGATTTCACACTGACTACTTTATCGGTAATAGTTATGAAAGGTAAAATAACAAAGCCACAATTTAATAGTTTTTTTAATATCAAAAGATACGCGTGTCCGCACTATTTCGTTTTTAAAAAGCAGGTAGAACAGTTTCCTAAAAACATTTTGCACGACTACTGTGTAAATTTCAATAAAACCCGAGAAGAGTAGTACTGTACACTGTATTTTACTGTACTGTATTTAAAAAAAGTAGAGTAAAGGGGAGAGACCCCTCCACGACTAAATTTCTAAAAATAAATTAGTGGCTCCTTTTCTAGGGGCCATCCCTACCACCCTGAAAAATTTTAAGTTAATCGGAGAAGTTATGTCCAATTTTCAAAAAAATCGGGCAAGGGGGAGGTACCCCTCCCAGACCAGATACCAAAAAATGAGGTACCCTATTTTCACCACATGGTCACCCTCTACATTCTTGAAAAGTTCAAGTAAATCTGCTTGACCGTTTCCGACTTCAAGCAAATCCGAAACTTGAAAAAGGATCGGCAAGGGGGAGGTACGCCTCCGGCAAAGGGTCCCTTCCCTGATTCAATTTCAGAAAATGAAGTTGCGGATCTTTGTCCCATAGTCACCCCCAACTTTCACTGAAAATTTTAAGCAAATCGAAGAACGTAAGTCAAATTAACAAAAAGTCGGGCAAGGGGGAGGTACCTCTCCACGACCGGATATAACAAAAGGGAGTACCTTTTTCTACCAAATGATCATATTTTACCTTCGGTTCAACCGTTTGCGAGTTCAAGCAAATCTGAAAACGTAAGTCCAATTCTAAAAAAATCGAGCAAGGGGGTGGTACCCCCACCCCCCCGGGCCAGAAATATAAAAATGATTTACCCTATTTCTACTACATGATCATCCTTTACCTTCTCTTAAAATTTCAAATAAGTCGGTTCAGCCGTTTCCGATTTCAAGCAAATCGGAAAATTTGAGCTCTATTTTCAAAAAGTCGCTTAAGGGGGAGGTACCCCCTCCCGACCAAATTTCGAAAAAAAAAATTGCGAATCTTTGTCTAGGGATCACCCCCTACTATCCCAGAAAATTTCGTGCAAATCGGTCAACTTTGGTCTAATTTTCAAAAAGTCGGACAAAGGGGAGGTTCCTCTCCGCGACCATATGTCAAAAAATGAGGTACCCTATTTTCACCACATGAGTGCCCCCCACGATCTATGAAAGTTTGAAGTAAATCGGCTCAGCCGTTTTCGCGCCAACCCGGAACATACAAATAAACAAACAAACAAATAAACAAACATTATTTGAATTTTATATATATAGATAACCCCCATTTAAACCGATCCCCAGATTTGACCTCCGGAGCTATTGGAGGAGCAAAATTCATCCGACCCGGTTGAAATTTGGTACGTAGTGAAATTTGGTAAATTGCGCTAGTATATGGCAGCTAACAACAATGCCAAAATTGGTCCATATCTGTCTATAGTTATGTATAGCCGATCCCCAAAAATAATCTACCAAAATTTTATTTGTCAAAATATTATTACTATACAAAATTTTGTCAAGATTTTATTTCTATAGAAAATTTTGTCAAAATTTTATTTCTATAAAAAATTTTCTCAAAACTTTATTACTATACAAAATTTTGTCAAGATTTTATTTCTATAGAAAATTTTGTCAACATTTTATTTCTATAGAAAATTTTGTCAACATTTTATTTCTATAGAAATTTTTATCACACTGAATTATTTACGTATTTAATCGGCCTTTTTTTGTTTAATATACACCCCGTATGGACTAACTTACAATTGAGAACACGGTGTTAAGAAGTTTTAAGATACCTTGCCATCGGCAAGTGTTACCGCAACCCAAGTAATTCGATTGTGGATGACAGTCTCTAATACAAGTTTCTATGCAATCCATGGTGGAGGGTACATAAGATTCGGCCTGGCCGAACTTACGGCCGTATATACTTGTTTTTAATTAAAAATTTATTTCAAACAATCGATTTTTAATCAAACTAAAAACACTAACGATCATTTTCATGTAGCTACGTTAGACTTTAACTGTCAGTTAACAGAAAGTAAATTCCAAATATCTTCTCTCCAGTTAACTTTAACTGAAAATTTTTCGGCAGTTAAGTTCCTAACTGGCATAACATATGGAATATATACGCAAGATTGCAGCTATGCCCATAATACAGTTTAAAAGTTCGTTAGTTAACGGAGCTTCATGAAAATGGGCGTAAGTCAGTTAAGAAAATAAATGAAAATCGTTATAATTTTTATGATAGCAGGCTGGTTTTTCGTCCAAATCAATTACTTTACATTAATTACAATTTTAAATGCGAGCTAATTGGACATGAAGATTAAGGAATTGGTATTATTATGCTATTGAAAAGAAAATGCCAGATACCCATCTTACAAGCCTACTATACATATGTTTCAGTGTTGGCTAATCCACATTTCCATAGTCTCTAGTAAGATCTTGCTGGATGAGATGATTCAATTTGGGTCTTATATGCTAATTTCTTATGGAAATTATGTTTTTAATTAAAAGAAATAAATAATTGAGTTTTTCCATCAACATCAATTAAATTTTTAATTGAATCAATTAAAAACTTAATTGAAATTTGCTAATGAAGTCAATTAATTTTTTAATGAAGCCTAATTAAAACTGTGATTGATACTATCATTTTCGTGATTGTAGACATTTCAATTAGAAATTTGAAATTTAGATCACCAATGTGGTATCACAATGGACTGAATAGTCCATTGTGATCTAAATTTCAAATTAGAAATTTGAAATTTAGATCACCAATGTGGTATAACAATGGACTGAATAGTCTACACGCACAGAAAAAACATGTTTGGACATGGTTGCCGCATCCATTTAATGCTTATTTAGAGTATTTAATTGTCGCGAAAACCATGTATTTTGTCTTTGTAAAAATAATTTTCGAGCGGAGAAAAATATATGTTGGCAATAAGCATTTAAATGGTTCTCAAATGCCGCAAACATGTTCTATTATTTAAATGATAGAATTTGAGACCATTATATGGTCAGGAAAATCATGTACCTGACCATTCAATTTTTTTTTACTTTTTTGCAAAGAAAAAAGTATTTTTATAGTTTACGTATAGATATGTCTACAAGCATTACATGGCCATAAAGACCATGTACATTGTTTTCGTGACCATTTAATTTTTTAATTTTTTTGCAGCGACAAGAATTTTATAACATTGAGCAGGTACACACGATTTTCATTTTGCGCGTCAGTCGTGTGTTGATTGTTTCTTGGAATGGACGGAGAATACGGAATTATTGTGTTTTGTGTTAATTTATTTATTCAGAAATGGCACGTGATTTTATGTGAATACAAAAAAGGGAAGTGTAATTGAAACAAATGTACCTGGTTTTTGTTCTGCATTTTGACATATGGTATAATTTATTTTTATTTGCAGTTATATGATGTCTGTGTTTGTACATTTGATGGGCACGAAGTAAATATGGAATGATTTCTTATTGTTGAAATTGAACCAAACTAGAGTGTGTAAAAATATGTGAAGTTTGCTTGCACAACATTATAAATACAAATAAACAATGAATTAGTTTATAAATAAATAAAAACAAATAAATAAAGTTGATTTTGTGTTTTCTTTTCTCAAGTGGCGTCCTTTTTTCGACGACGAAAAAAGTTTTTTCATAAAAATCAAAACATTTTAGGTTGTGACCATGTTCTTTTAACTAGAAGAAAAACATTTTTGACGAATAACATAACATTTTAGATCGTGACCATTGTCTTTTAATGGAAACAAAATTCTTTTTATCAATATAATAACATTTTAGATGAGGACAATTGTATTTTTCTTAGAACCATGTTCACTGAGCCAACATGGTTGCAGGTTAAAATGTTACATGGTCGCCGCAAAAATAGCTGCTATCATATTATTTTGCTCTTCGAATATGATTGTGGCAATCATGTTTCTTCTCTGCGTGTAAGTGAGCCTGAAACATCGGGCTGCCACCTAACCTAACATGGCAGATCATAAAAATTTAAGCACCATTGTACCGTTGCCACATATATCGGGAACATTCAAAAAAATATTTTAAGGCAATTCACGTTGCTTAAAAATGTCGAGCAAGGAGGTTATAGAAATATTGTCGTGAGACCAAAGATTTCATGTCCTTAAAATAGAAATACTAATTTTGCTTAGCATAAAAGACACATTTCTCCGATATAAAGTTTTTTTTTGTCCAAAAGTCGATAAACTTTTCAACGAAGTCGTTGTTTCCCTTTAGTGAGATTCGACTTAAAAATGGGTATCTTTTTTTTTGACTAAGGTCAACTTGGCTAAGGTCAACTTGGCTTTCTGAAAAATTCTTGAAAATTAATAAAATCATCTTTAGATTTCTTGACTTTTTTATCTTAACTAGAAAACAAAGCGCGTTTAAAAATAGAATATGTTTTCAATACTTTATTTTAAAATCGTTTTTATACCCTCCACCATAGGATGGGGGTATATTAACTTTGTCATTCCGTTTGTAACACATCGAAATATTGCTCTAAGACCCCATAAAGTATACATATTCTGGGTCGTGGTGAAATTCTGAGTCGATCTGAGCATGTCCGTCCGTCCGTCTGTTGAAATCACGCTAACTTTCGAACGAAACAAGCTATCGACTTGTGTTGAACTCCGTTCCACAAACAAATATTTCCTCTTAAAATGTTTAATGAATTACTTAATGAATTATGAAGCAAAATATTATGAATTATCTTTTCTATTATCTATCATGAATATCCCTAAGAATAACTTGAATATCCTTTGAATTTCAATTGTTTCCATATGTCAACCATTTATTCTTATCAAATATCGATAACTGCTCTAACTCAAGAGATATATTGTCACCATATTTGAATTAATATCTCAATGTTTAAGTAGCTTTTCACTCAATTTTACAATAACGCCTGCGCGCGAACCTTTTATACTTCACTTGTACATCTTCATCGAAGACGGTAAGAAGCATAATCGAGAGCACCAACAATAAATCTGAATATTGAATCTGAAACTTGGTTTTTTTCTGTTTCTTTATTTTTTGGTTACTGATCTTGGCTTCTGCTTTAACAACTCTGGGAGTTAACAAAACATTAACCTACAGTCCATTTTTAGAAACTACTCCCACATTTGTTCAACTTGAATCTTGGCACAACTAGTTGTTATTGATATAGGTCGGATGGTATTGCA
Source organism: Haematobia irritans (assembly GCF_050003625.1). Taxonomy (NCBI): domain Eukaryota; kingdom Metazoa; phylum Arthropoda; class Insecta; order Diptera; family Muscidae; genus Haematobia; species Haematobia irritans. The sequence continues at coordinate 42,651,754 of NC_134398.1, forward strand.
AATGGGCCATAGCGGTCCACTTTTATGTATAGCCCCCATATAAACGGACCAAATTTGGCTTGCGGGGACTCTAAGAGAAGCAAATTTCATCCGATTCGGCTGAAATTTGGTACATGGTGTCAGAATATGATCTCTAACAACCATGCAAAAATTGGTCCACATCGGTCCATAATTATTAGAGCCCCCATATAAACCGATCCACCGATTTGGATTGCAGAGCCTCTAAGAGAAGCAAATTTCATCCGATCCGGCTGAAAATTGGTACATGGTGTAAGTATATGGTCTCTAACAACTATGCAAAAATTGGTCCACATCGGTCAATAATTATATATAGCCCACATATAAACCGATCCCCCGATTTGGTTTGCGTAGCCTCTAAGAGAAGCAAATTTGATCCGATCCGGCTGAAATTTGGTACATGGAGTTTGTATATGGTCTCTAATGACCATGTAAAAAATGGTCCACATCGGTCCATAATTATATATGGCCCCATATAAACCGATCACCAGATTTGAACTCCGGAGCCTCTTGGAAGACCAAAATTCATCTGATTCAGTTGAAATTAGGTACATGGTGTTTATATATGGCCTCAAACACCCATGCAAAAATTGGTCGAAATCGGTCCATAATTATATATAGCCCCCATATAAACCGATCCCCAGATTTGACCTCCAGTGCCTTTTGGAGAAGCAAAATTCATTCGAATCGGATGCAACCATGCAGGTATTGGTTCACATCAGTCCATAATTATATATAGCCCCCATATAAATCGATCCCCAGATTTGACCTCCGGAGCCTCTTGGAAGACCAAAAGTCATCTGATTCAGTTGAAACTTGGTACGTGGTTGTAGTGTATGATATTTAACAGCCATGCCAAAAGTGGTCCATATCAGTCCATAATCATATATAGCCCCCATATAAACCGATCCCGAGATTTGGTTTTGGAGCCTCTTGGAGGAGCAAATTTCATCCGAGTCAGTTGAAATTTGGTACATTGTCCATATGGTCCATATCGGACCATGTGGATAGCCCTCAGATAAGTCGATCCCCAATCACACAAAAATTGACCCATATCAAATTCATAATTGTTTATAGCCCCCATATAAGCGACCCCCATATTCAATTCTGGCTCTCTACCACGTATGGACTAAGTCACAATTTTAAAAACGATGTTAAGAAGTTTTAACATACCACAACCCAAGTAATTCGATTGTGGATGACAGTCTTTCGTGGAAGTTTCTACGCAATCCATGGTGGAGGGTACATAAGATTCGGCCTGGCCTAACTTACGGCTGTATATACTTGTTTTTTCTTGAGAGATGGTTCCCTTCGGAGATAAAATTTGGTATAGTTTCGTACTAATTTCTATAGCAATTTCTATTACAGATATACTATGTAGTGAATACGTTACCAATATCTATACTATGTGGTACATATGAGATTTTGAATTAAGAATCGTTTCTATTTATTTTTAAATTCGATTGTATCGTATATAGTTCGATCATCATTGTCATCTTACCCAGTTTTCCTATATGTTATGTCCCACTAGCAATGAATATGCCGTTGATTTCCTCTACACATTTAGTGCATTGCTAATGATGATATCTTGGTGTTTGAGGGCGTCATTGCATTGCATTATTATTATTGGACCACATTTATGTTGGGCTGATGCGACTGGCTCTGCATGAACGGCTGGTTGTCGTTAGCAATTAAAGAGATTGTCGTGAAGATCTCGAAAAATGAATGAACTTAATTGCCAAAACATGTTCGATTAGTTCACCAGCAGTATCCATTTAAGTGAACTTGGAGTTTGTGGTGGGCCTGTTGGATATAGTTTTGTGCATCACGGTTGCCGCAGTTGGTAGAATTCTACCAAAAATGGTAGATTTTTTACTGTTTGGTAGATTAGTATAATTCCTAATGTTTTGTTAGATTTTGCAAAAGAGGAATACATTTTTAACATCATTTTATATAGATTTTGGCAAAAGTTTTTAAAGAAATACAATTTTGACAAAATTTTCTATAAAAATAAAATTCTGACAAAATTTTCGATAGAAATAAAATTTTTACAAAATTTTGTGTAGAAATAAAATTTTGACAAAATTTTGTGTAGAAAAAAAAAATTATCAAAGTAGAATTTTTTTGTTTGGTAGTTTTTTGGTAAAATGTTCTCCAAATTTTGGTAGATTATTTTTTCGAAACATGGAATAATTCGAATAGTAGATTATTTTTGGCTCGAGTGGCAACCGTGGTGGCGATAGGAGAGGTGATAGTGAGGTTTGGGAGATAAACCGCATTTCTATATATATATATATATATATATATATATATATATATAGATATATATATATATATATATATATATATATATATATATATATATAGGGTGATTTGTTAAGAGCTTGATAACTTTTTTTAAAAAAAAAACGCATAAAATTTGCAAAATCTCATCGGTTCTTTATTTGAAACGTTAGATTGGTCCATGACATTTACTTTTTGAAGATAATTTCATTTAAATGTTGACCGCGGCTGCGTCTTAGGTGGTCCATTCGGAAAGTCCAATTTTGGGCAACTTTTTCGAGCATTTCGGCCGGAATAGCCCGAATTTCTTCGGAAATGTTGTCTTCCAAAGCTGGAATAGTTGCTGGCTTATTTCTGTAGACTTTAGACTTGACGTAGCCCCACAAAAAATAGTCTAAAGGCGTCAAATCGCATGATCTTGGTGGCCAACTTACCGGTCCATTTCTTGAGATGAATTGTTCTCCGAAGTTTTCCCTCAAAATGGCCATAGAATCGCGAGCTGTGTGGCATGTAGCGCCATCTTGTTGAAACCACATGTCAACCAAGTTCAGTTCTTCCATTTTTGGCAACAAAAAGTTTGTTAGCATCGAACGATAGCGATCGCCATTCACCGTAACGTTGCGTCCAACAGCATCTTTGAAAAAATACGGTCCAATGATTCCACCAGCGTACAAACCACACCAAACAGTGCATTTTTCGGGATGCATGGGCAGTTCTTGAACGGCTTCTGGTTGCTCTTGACTCCAAATGCGGCAATTTTGCTTATTTACGTAGCCATTCAACCAGAAATGAGCCTCATCGCTGAACAAAATTTGTCGATAAAAAAGCGGATTTTCTGCCAACTTTTCTAGGGCCCATTCACTGAAAATTCGACGTTGTGGCAGATCGTTCGGCTATTCATGATGAAATGTCAAAGCATACTGAGCATCTTTCTCTTTGACACCATGTCTGAAATCCCACGTGATCTGTCAAATACTAATGCATGAAAATCCTAACCTCAAAAGAATCACCCTTTATATATATATATATATATATATATATATATATATATATATATATATATATATATATATATATATATATATATATATATATATATATATATATATATATATATATATATATATATATATATATATATATATATATATATATATATATATATATATATATATATATATATATATATATATATATATATATATATATATATATATATATATATATATATATATATATAAATATTAAGGGGTACAGGTTTATGCGAGCCGTACCTCAATCTGATATTAGAATCTATATTCTATTTTGCACCTACAGAGTTACTAGAGCACTAATATTGAGTCCATTATTAAACAAGTGAGCAAAGTAGAAAGTCGGGCGGGGCCGAATATATCATACCCTAAATCACCCCTACGGAATTAGTAAACATTGTTTGTGGGGTATGAGTGATATAGGATTGTGAGATAACCCCCATTTTCATATGTAAGAAAATTAAGGGGTACATAGTTATGGGAGTTTTATCACAATCTGAACAGAAATGTCTGATATTAGGAGCTATAGTTGATTCTGAACCTACATAGTTTGTATGCCACTAATAACATGTTGGCTGATAAGTCCCCGGTCTAACAAAGAAAAACACATTTATTTTGTCAAAATTCGTTTTTATTATTCAACATAGTTCCCTTCAAGAGCGATACAAGTTTTTGATACCATTTTGGTAGTACTCCTTTGGTTTTACCTCAAAATGGGCCTCAGTTTCGGCGATCACCTCTTCATTGCAGCCAAAATTTTTTCCCTGCAAGTATCCTTTTGAGGTCTGAGAACAAGAAACAGTCGCTGGGGGCCAGATCTGGAGAATACGGTGGGTGGGGAAGCAATTCGAAGCCCAATTCATGAATTTTTGCAATCGTTCTCAATGACTTGTGGCACGGTGCGTTGTCTTAGTTGAACAACATTTTTTTTCTTCATATGGGACCGGTTTGCCGCGATTTCGACCTTCAAACGCTCCAATAACGCCATATAATAGTCACTGTTGATGGTTTTTCCCTTCTCAAGATAATCGATAAAAATTATTCCATGCGCATCCCAAAAACAGAAGCCATTACTTTGCCAGCGGACTTTTGAGTCTTTCCACGCTTCAGACACGGTTCACCGGTCGCTGTCCACTCAGCCGACTGTCGATTGGACTCAGGAGTGTAGTGATGGAGCCATGTTTCATCCATTGTCACATATCGACGGAAAAACTCGGGTGTATTACGAGTTAACAGCTTCAAACACCGCTCAGAATCATCAACACGTTGTTGCTTTTGGTCAAATATGCACAGTGCTTCCGCATATCCAAATATTGATGAATGAGGTGACCAATACGTTCGTTTGATATCTTTAAGGCCTATGCTATCTTGATCAACTTCATTTTACGGTCATTCAAAATCATTTTGTGGATTTTTTTGATGTTTTCGTCGGTAACCACCTCTTTCGGGCGTCCGCTGTGTTCACCGTCCTCCGTGCTCATTTCACCACGCTTGAATTTTGCATACCAATCAATTATTATTATAGATCAGCACAACTGATATTTTATTCTGAGTCTACAATTTTCGTCAGTACAACTGATTTCCAAACAATTTGTTTTCTGTGTGTATGGAAAATGTTGTCAAAATTTTATTTTTATAGAAAATTTTGTTAAAATTTTATTTCTATAGAATTTTTTGTTAAAATGTTATTTCTATAGAAAATTTTTTCAACATTTTATTTCTATAGAAAATTTTTCAAAATTTTATTTCTGTAGAAAATGTTGTCACAATTTTTTTTTATAGAAAATGTTGTCAAAGTGTTATTTCTATAGAAAATTTTGTCAAATTTTATTGCTATAGAAAATTTTGTCAAAATTTTATTACTTTAGAAAATTTTGTCAAAATTTTTACCTCTATAGAAAATTTTGTCAAAATGTTTACCTCTATAGAAAATTTTGTCAAAATGTTTACCTCTATAGAAAATTTTGTCAAAATCTTATTTCTATAATAAATTTTGTCAATATTTTTACCTCTATAGAAAATATTGTCAAAATTTTTACTATGGATAATTTTGTCAAAATTTTATTTTTAAAGAAAATTTTCACAAAATGTTATTTCTTTAGATAATTTTGTCAAAATTTTTACTTCTATAGAGTATTTTGTCAAAATTTTATTTCTATAGTACATTTTTATTTCTATGCAAAATTTTCTCAAATTTTATGTCTATAGAAAATTTTCTTAAAATGTTATTTCTGCAGAAAATGTTCTCAAAATTTTATTTCTATAGAAAAGTTTCTCAAAATATTATTTCTATAGAAAATTTTCTCAAAATTTTATTTATATAGAAAATTTCTTTAAAATATTATTTTGTTAGCAAATTCTCTCAAAATATTTTTTTTATAGAAAAAATGTCTCCAAATTTTATTTATATAGAAAATTTTCTCAAAATATTAATTCTATACAAAATTTCTCAAAATTTCATTTCTATAAACAGTGTTGCCAAAATGTTATTTCTATAGGTGATTTTCTCAAAATCTTATTTCTATAGAAATATTTTTCAAAATTTTATTTCTATAGACAAACTTCTCAAAATTTTATTTCTATAGAAAATTTTCTCAAAATTTTATTTCTATAGAAAATTCTCTCATAATATTGCGAGTATTTCTATAGAAAATTTTTTCAAAATGTTATTTCTCAAAATTTTATTTCTATAAAAAATATTCTCAAAATTTTATTTCTACATAATATACGCAATATTAAGGACAAACATCTTTAAAATAAATACATTTTAATTAAACAATCGATTTGTCAACATTTCGATTATTGACTCTAAAGCAAAAATCGATTTGCGAATAATTTTATCAACCAAAACTCGAGTATTAACCATTGCACCCCAAACATATGAACTAAGGCCTCTGAACCCCATTGCTTACTAAGTCTCTGGAACCTACTTATGCACTCACAGAGAATGTTTGTAAGTCATTGAAGTTGTTGCCTTCGTCGTCATAGCCATCATGCGATAGAAATGCAACGAGAGACGAACGTTTCATATGTATTTAAATATATGAGAATTTATTAAAATCAAGTCAAATGGCATTCAAAGAATTCATTCAACGACAGCCGCAATAGAAAAGCAATGAAAACATAACCAAACTGGGAAACTAGGCTTTCCAAGACCAACTGATTGTTTAGATGACATTGTTAAGGAGCTTTGTGGCGCCAATATAGTAAAAACCATTTGAACAGTGGTGAATTTATTCAATTATTTGAAAAGAAGTAAAATTATCTTCAATTATTCAATAGAACTTCGTGGTACTTTGCACCATCACCCAAAGGAAATTTCAATGCCACCTATGGAGATTGGTGTTACTTTGAAGATATTACACTAAGAAAATATTGTCTTTAGAGCGAAGATTTTTTGTCATTTAAATACACCAAAAAAAAAACATGCCCGGTTTAAAATATTTTGTCTTATGGCGTTTTATTTTCTCGTGTAAAATGAGCACTTTTTTTGCATTTTGCCCGGAAAATGTACTTTTTAGGTTCTTTTCTAAAAAACAGGCAAAAGTGCGAAAAGGCTTCGAATTCTTTTGTTAAACTAGCGCCACGCATAGAGGCAAAGTGCGGGCATTTTCAGCACCGCCGACAAACGAGAGTGCTGCGATTGCCCTGTTTCCTTTTTTGAATTCTTTTCTGCCCGCTGAAACGACAGTATTTTTTAGGTTGCTGGCAACATTTTAAAAATGCGCATTCTGTCCAGACAAAATGAAGGCAAAGCACTTTTTTCGGAAAAGAAAACACCATTAAACTAATGATTTGGTATTAATTCCGAAAAAATTAAAGTCGCCCAAAAAGTATTGAAAATGTTCTTTTGGGATCCGGAAGTGGTGCAAAATTGTCGCCTAACCGATGAATTTAACATGGGCTTGTCATGGGACGGATGTCCACCATTTCAACAGCCGTTGCACTGAATTTGCATCACTTCGTAAAGTGTGATTCAAATTCAGGGTTTTAGATGTGAATTAAAAAGTTTTATGATATTTTGCCAAATAAATATTTTTTTTATAATATTTTATGATTTGTATTCTAGCCTTTGTTTGTAACATTTCACATCAAATATTTAAAAATTTCGTTTCAAATATTAAAATATTTTAAAAATTTGCAATTTTTCTAGAATTGAATTAAAATTTTTTTCTTCAAAATTTAAATAGTTTGTACCGTTTTATTTATTCTTACTCTGTTTTTAACCTATTTGAAAGAAAAAAAAAGATAAAATTACCCATTAACAAGTATATGCAGCAGTAAGTTCGGCCGGGCCGAATCTTAAATACCCACCACCATGAATCAGATATTAGGGTTTCGTTTGAAATTTCAGGAGGGTTTGAGAACAGATCAAGCAGAGCTGTTCAACCAGAAGATAAAGTTAAAGATTTTTACCTATGAGGACTATATCATATTCTGGATTTATAAGAACCATTTTTGTTTGTGTTTTAGAGGAATCATTAACATCTCTTGTAAGTGTGAAAGAAAATTATAAAATAACTCTTGATTTGAAATCTTAAATCTGTAGATTTTCACCCGAAAAGTAAAATCTGGAAATTTTACATTGAGTTTCAAGCAATTTTCATGATCAGTGCGCCTTCTACACCCTCAAGAAGTGAAGTCGGTCTATATGGAGGCATTACCAAATGGACCGATAAAAACTTACACCGATACACGTTTTTGTGAGCTTAAAATACCAGAATATTTCCAATTTCAGGCAACTCAGATAAAAACTACGGTTTCTAGAAACCCAAGGAGTTAAATCGGGAGATCGTTCTTATGGGGGCTATACTAAAATATGGACCGATACTCACCGTTTTCGGCACACCTCTTTATGACCTGAAAATACCTCTAGATTTCCAATTTCAGGCAAATAGGATAAAAACTTCGGATTCTAGAAACCCAAGAAGTAAAATCGGGAAATCGGTCTATATGGGGGCTATACCAAAATATGGACCGATACTCACAATTTTTGGCACACGTATTTGTGGTCCTACAATACCTCTAGATTTCCAATTTCAGGTAAATTGAATAAAAACTGCGGTTTCTATAAGTCCAAGAAGAAAATCGGGAGATCGGTCTATATGGGGCCTATACCAAAATAGGGACCGATACTCACAATTTTTGGCACACGTATTTGTGGTCCTACAATACCTCTAGATTTCTAATTTCAGGTAAATTGAATAAAAACTGCGGTTTCTATAAGCCCAAGAAATAAAATCGGGAGATCGTTCTATATGGGGGCTATACCAAAATATGGACCGATACTCACAATTTATGGCACACCTCTTTATGGTCATAAATTACCTCTAGATTTCAAATTTCAGGCATATTGGATTAAAACTGCGATTTCTATAAGCCCAAGACCCCAAATCGGGAGGTCGGTTTATATGGGGACTATATCAAAACCTGGACCGATATAGCCCATCTTCGAACTTGACCTGCCTGCAGACAAAAGACGAGTTTGTGCAAAATTTCAGCTCGATTGCTTCATTATTGAAGACTGTAGCGTGATTACAACAGACAGACAGACAGCAGACGTACATCGTTATATCCTCTTAGAATTTCTCCCTGATCAAGAATATATATACTTTATATAGTCGGAAATCGATATTTCGATGTGTTACAAACGGAATGACAAACTTATTATACCCCCGTCAGCATTCTATGGTGGTGGGTATAAAAATATGAAAACCGCGAGTTATAAAAAAATAAATTAACAGAACTTCCTGCGTAGTTAAAATAAACAAGTATATACGGCCGTAAGTTCGGCCAGGCCGAAGCTTATGTACCCTCCATCATGGATTGCGTAGAAACTTCTTCTAAACACTGCCATCCACAATCGAATTACTTAAGTTGCGGTAACGCTTGCCGATGGCAAGGTATCTTAAAACCTCCTAACACCATCTTATAAATTGTATGTAAGTCCATACGTGGTATATATTTAATCAAAAAAGATCGATCCAATACGTATATAATTCAGTTTGACAAAGTAGACATACAATTTTGACAAAATTTTCTACAGAAATAAAATTTTAACAAAATTTTGTATAGAAATAAAATTTTCACAAAATTTTCTATAGAAATAAAAATTTTGACAAAATATTCTATAGAAAGAAAATTTAGACACAAATTTCTACAGAAATAAAATTTTAACAAAATTTTCCATAGAAATAAACTTTTGACAAAATTTTCTATAGAAATAAAATCTTGGTAGATTATTTGTGGCTCGAGTGGCAACCATGATTATGAACCGAATTAAATTTGAACAAAATTTTCTATAGAAATAAGATTTTGACAAAATTTTCTATAGAAATAAAATTTTGAAAATGATGAAAATTTTATTATGAACCGAATAAAATTTTAAAAAAATTTTCTCTAGAAATAAAATTTTGACAAAATTGTATATAGAAATAAAATTTTGACAAAATTTTCTATAGAAATAAAATTTTGGTAGATTATTTTTGGCTCTAGTGGCAACCATGATTATGAACCGATTGTGTGATTGGACCAATTTTGGTATGGTTGTTAGCGACCATATACTAACACCACGTTCCTAATTTGAACCGGATCGGATGAATTTTTCTCCTCCAAGAGGCTCCGGAGGTCAAATCTGGAGAACGTTTTATATGCGGGCTATATATAATTATGGACCGATATGGACCAATTCTGGCACGGTTGTGAAAGATCATATACTAACACCATGTTCCAAATTACAACCGGCTTGGATGAAATTTGCTTCTCTTGGAGACTTCGCAAGCCAAATTTGGGATCGGTTTATATGGGGGCTATATATAATTATGAACCGATGTGGACCAATTTCTGCATGGTTGTTAGAGACCATATACCAACATCATGTACCAAATTTCAGCCGGATCGGATGAAATTTGCTTCTCTTTGAGGCTCCGCAAGCCAAATCTGGGGATCGGTTTATATGGGGGTTATATATAATTATGGACCGATGTGGACCAATTTTTGCATGATTGTTAGAGACCATATACCAACACCATGTGCCAAATTTCAGCCGGATCGGATGAAATATGCTTCTCTTAGAGGCTCCACAAGCCAAATCTGGGGATCGGTTTATATGGGGGCTATATATAATTAAGGACCGATATCGACCAATTTTTGCATGGTTGTTAGAGACCATATACCAACATCATGTACCAAATTTGAGCCGGATCGGATGAAATTTGCTTCTCTTTTAGGCTCCGCAATCCAAATCTGGGGATCGGTTTATATGAGGGCTATATATAATTATGGACCGATGTGGACCAATTTTTGCACGGTTGTCAGAGACCATATACCAACATCATGTACCAAATTTGAGCCGGATCGGATGAAATTTGCTTCTCTTTTAGGCTCCGCAAGCCAAATCTGGGGATCGGTTTATATGGGGGCTATATATAATTATGGACCGATGTGAACCAATTTTTGCATGGTTGTTAAAGACCATATACCAACACCATGTACCAAATTTCAGCCGGATTGGATGAAATATGCTTCTCTTAGAGGCTCCACAAGCCAAATCTGAGGGTCCCTTTATATGGGGGCTATACGTAAAAGTGGATCGATAGGGCCCATTTTCAATACCATCCGACCTACATCGATAACAACTACTTGTGCCAAGTTTCAAGTCGATAGCTTGTTTCGTTCGGAAGTTAGCGTGATTTCAACAGACGGACGGACGGACGGACATGCTCAGATCGACTCAGAATTTCACCACGACCCAGAATATATATACTTTATGGGGTCTCAGAGCAATATTTCGATGTGTTACAAACGGAATGACAAAGTTAATATACCCCCATCCTATGATGGAGGGTATAATAACATCTGTGGGAGGACATTTGTGGAAATGCTTGTAAAGTTGTGCCTTTAGAACAACTTCCAAATTTTTTGCTGCGAATGGCCTCTAAAAATAGATCTCTTGTTATTGCATTACTGTTGTAACAAAAACGGACTAAATATAAAATTCAGGGATTTGTACACCCTCAAAAAAATCGCTTCTCTAACATGTGTTCCAAACACACAGAAACAATTTTCACGAAAATTTTTCCAATTAAAGTCTTAATTGAATTTTATAAGATATTCAATTAAAAATTTAATTGATTCAACAAATATTTGAATTGAAACAAAAATCAATAAAAAAAATTAACCGTATCAATTAATTTTTTAACTATATATATATATATATATATATATATATATATATATATATATATATATATATATATATATATATATATATATATATATATATATATATATATATATATATATATATATATATATATATATATATATATATATATATATTCCGCATTATTGCATATTCCCTCACATCTTTCACATTTCCACGACGTTTTTTTAGTCCTTACCACCTTCACTCAAAAAAAAGTGAACTCTCTATTTCACTAATGCCATATTAACTTTATATTAGTTCATAGAATCATTATGTTTGGAAAAAGTTTATTTTAGTCAAATAATTTTTTGCGTATGTTAGTTAAATGAACTAAAAAACGGGAAAAAGTTATACACAAATAAAGCATAAAGATTTACTAATTTCGTATTTCTTACAAAATAGTTCAATATTTCTTTAAATTTGTAAATTTTACCAAAAATGTGTCCATCATGAACTTCGTATGTCACTAAAGACATTCTTGCAATTTTGAACTCCAAGATTTCTCTTAAAACTACAAAATTTTCTTTAACTACTGAAAAAATTTAGTTATGTCTAATAAATTTTCTTGAATTTGTCGAAAAATATTTACTTATTTTTGCCATTTCGGAGTGATGCCAGCGCTTGTAATACCGTTTAGTTAAAATTTTCTAAAATAGTTCCAAATTTTCTAAAATTAATCGAAAGTTATCTTTCCTGGTGGGTTCACTGTTTTTTCAGTGTTTTTTTGTAATACAAACAATGTTGAAGAAATTATTCAATTTTATAATTTTTTAAATTTTACCTTTCGCCTGTACGGGGAACCGAGCATACAGTTTGTAAGCCAACACACTATCCACCGGGCTACGTAGCTGTTATTGTCATCAATAGACAATTATCGCTATAAGTTATATTTAGCATAGCATAATTTGCGGCGCCCACGATCCGATGCAAACAAAACATTATTTAAAAGAAACATTTATTTATTTATTAATTTAATTTACAATTAAATTATATATATAATTCTAAGCTTTGACTGATATGGTTCTAAGTTTGTTCGCAATTACACTAACAGAAACATACATTTGTTGGCCACGTGGAGTAATGGTTACCATGTCCGTTTTGCATGCAAAGGGTCGTGGGTTCAATCCCTGCTCCGACCGAAAAGATGTTCGACATTACACATATTAAACTACACATATTAAATTTTTACAATGAAGCTTCGAAATGTGGGTTATTTCAGATTTACACACTGAAAAAACAGTGAACCCACCAGGAAGAAAACTTTCGGTTAATTTTAGAAAATTTTGAATATTTGTAGAAAATTGTAACTAAACAGTATTACAAACGTTGGCATCACGCCGATGTCATAAAAATAAGTAAATATTTTTCGACAAATTCAAAAAAATTTTTTAGACATAACTAAGTTCTTTCACTTGTTAGAGAAAATTTTGTAGTTTGAAGGAAAAACTTGGAGTTAAAAATTGCAAGAAAGTCTTTAGTGACATACGTAGTTCATGATGGACGCACTTTTGGTAAAATTTACAAATTTAAAGAAATTCTGAACTATTTTGTGGAAGACACGAATTTAGTTAATCTTTATGCTTCATTTGAGTATATTTTTTTCCTCTGTTTTAGTTAATTTAACTAACGTACACAAAAAAATATTAGAGTAAAGGAAACTTTCTCCAAACATAATAATTCCATGAACTGAAATAAAGTTAAATTGGCTTTAGTGAAATAGAAAGTTCACTTTTTTTTTGAGTGCAGTCAGAAAACAGTGAATGATATAAACGAAATAGATAAATAAAATAGATAAAATATTATTTTTATTATTGCAAAAATAACAATTTTGGAACTAAAAAATGTTTTTTGTATAAAAGTTTGAAATTTTCGAAGAAATTCAAAAACTCTAACAATAGAAGAACGTGACGTTGAGTATAAACATACATAATTTTACGATATAAACATAAATTTATTTAGGCTTGAATTATTTTTTACTAGCAGTTAACACAATTTTTAAAATTTATCGTATTTAGAAATACAAATAAATATTAATTTTTATTAGCGAATAATTTTGTACTTAACTTCATTATAATGTTATTCGTCTTTTAGAGATTCGAGTTTTGCCGCTAAAATGATAAATAATTTTAGCGATAAAACACGAACTAACGCTCGCTTTTATTTTTGAAAGTGTCCGTCAACTCCTCTTGGACTACTTATTAATAAATTTGCACAGTTTCCCCTTTTTTCATTTTACTGTCCCAACTCTAGAAAGAGTATAGTGCCCTTTCGATATTTTTTATGAAGATCCCTTTGTAATTTTTATATATTTTCCACTGTTTTTTTTTTTTTATAACCTCCACCATAGGATGGGGGGTATATTAACTTTGTCTTTGGTGAAATTCTGAGTCAATCTAAGCATGTCCGTCCGTCTGTTGAAATCACGCTAACTTCCGAACAAAACAAGTTATCGACTTGAAACTTGACACAAAGAGTTGTTATTGATGTAGGTCGGATGGTAAATAATACCGCATTTCAGAGTGTCCAAGTTTTTATTTGTTTTGTGTGTGATGGTTAGGTTAAGTTAAAGTGGCAGCCCGATTAAGATTCATGTTCACTTAGACTATTCAGTCCATTGTGATACCACATTAACTAAAAGTACCTATTACATATGGGCACTTCTAGTTTAACCGCTGAACCTTCTCGATTATTGTCTTCTATTGAACCAACCAGATTGTTCCAAAAACATTAGCAGACTGCTTAAGTTAACGTTTTCCAGGTCCGCCAGTAATCTGAAGCTATATGCCCCTAAAATTTATATGCCCCTAAATGCAGGACACTCACACATGAGGTGTTTAATTGATTCCTTTTCCTCCGCATCATGGCAGCTCATACAATAGTCATTATACTTCGCGCCATTAGTGTTGCAAAATCGCCTATCAGGCAGCGACCCATTATAGCAGATATCAGGAGTGATATCTGGCGTCTCGAGAACACTAGCATATCTAGTGTGCGGTTTAAGTTTAAATGGGGCCATATTTGCTTGGAGTCGTTACAACCCTTACAATTCTCCCATCGAACATTTGCCATCATGACAGCCTTCTCACGCAGTAATAGCTTGCAGGTAGCCAGAGACATACCAACAGATTCTAGTTCCCCTGGAATATGTAAAGTAGCCTTGCTAGCTCATCTGCTTCGCAGTTCCCCGGTATGTTCCTATGGGCACACTCAAAAAAATATCCTTCATCAAATTTGATGAAGCGTGTTCATCAACCCAGTTTCATCAAATTTGATGAAAAATTTCATCATATATATGAAATTTTCATCGATTTGAAGAAATTTTTGAGAAAAAATGATGAAAATGGTTCATAAACATTTCATCGCTTCATAAAAACGAGTCATCACTTCATCAAAATTTTCATAATCAAATTTGATGAAAAATTTCATAAGATGAATGAAATTTTCATAGATTTGAAGACATTTTTGAGATAAAATGATGAAAAAGTTTCATAAACTCTTCATCGCATCATAAAAACATTTCATCACTTCTTCATAACTTCATGGGAATGTTTCATCAACTCAATTTCAACAAATTTGATGAAAAGCTTCAACATTTATATGAAATTTTCAACTTGAGGAAATGTTTCATATATAACGTAGAAATAAATGTTGTCTTCAAAATTTGTCACATTTCCGTAATGTGATCAAATTTGAAGAAATGTTTTGTACGTTATATATGAAACATTTCTTCAAGTTGAAGAAATATTTTCATTAATTTCGCTCTGATTAAAGAAAATATTTCATAGTTAGTTAGAAATTTCATCAATTTTGAAGAAATATTTTGTAAACAATTTATGAACTATTTCATCAAATTGAAGAAATAATTTGGTTCTAATGAAAATATTACATTAATCCAATGAAATTTCTTCAATGTTGATGAAATGTTTCATAAATAATATATGAAATGTTTCATCAAATTGAAGAAATAATTTCAACTATTTGGCTCCAATGAAAATATTTCATTAATCCAATGAAATTTCTTCAATGTTGATGAAGTGTTTCATAAATTATATATGAAATGTTTCATCCAATTGAAGAACTAATTTCAACAATTTGGCTCCAATGAAAATATTTCATCAATCCAATGAAATTTCTTCAATATTGATGAAATGTTTCATAAATTATATATGAAATGTTTCATCAAATTGAAGAAATAATTTCAACAATTTGGCTCCAATGAAAATATTTCATCAATCCAATGAAATTTCTTCAATATTGATGAAATGTTTCATAAATTATATATGAAATGTTTCATCAAATTGAAGAAATAATTTCAACAATTTGGCTTCAATGAAAATATTTCATAGATTCAATGAAGTTTCATCAAAGTTGATGACATGCTTCATACATAATGTATGAAATGTTTTATCAAATTGAAGAAACAATTTTACTCTGATGAAACATTTCATAGACATTATGAAAATTCATCAAATTTGAAGAAACATTTCATATATTTTATATGAAACATTTCATCAAAATGAAGAAGTTTCATACATTATATGAAATGTGTCATATATTTTAAAAAATTTCTTCACAATTTATACGAATTTTTGATGAAAGTATACTTCAAATATGATGAAAAATCATCATTTTGAAGAAATTTCATAAATATTGATGAATAGCTTCATAAATATTGATGAACAGCTTCCTCAATATTGATGAAGAGGTTCATCAGTTTTGATGAAGTAATGTTCAAATTGATGAAGGGCTGCATCAAAATTGATGACGATAACTTCATCAATTTCTAAGAAGATTTCTTCAATTTGATGAAATATTTCATATCTCCGGATTTTGATGAAACGCATTTCATAGAATTGATGAAAAAATCATTGGAGCCAAATTAAGGAATTTTTTCATCAACTTGATGAAGAAATTCTTCAATTTGAAGAAGTGCAGGCACCCATATTAAGTGAATATTGTGCTGCTCAGCCATCTCATTGAGAGATTTGCGGCAGTCGATGGCCGTTTTCGAGTTGAGGAACACAGAGTCCAAGAATTTATTGCAGGTTGACTGTCTGAGTATATATTAATGCCAATATTGCTTGGAGCATTACTTCTCAGCCAATTCACCATTTCTCTTATTGCTAATATTTCAGCCTGAAAAACACGACAGTGATCAGGTAATCTTTTCGCTATTCGAAGTTCCAGATCTTTAGAGTATACTCTGAAACCCACTTGTCCGTCCAATTTGGAGCCATCAGTGTAGAAATCTATATATCTTTTATTCCACGGGGTCCGTGTCACTGTTGGGAATTAGAGTTTGAAACTTTTTGTCGAAAAGTGGTCTCGCCAAAGTGCAATCCACTACGTTAGGCACATCTGGCACATTGTGTGTGATAACTTACATCAAATTATTACTGTCATTGACATGTCTTCTTTACAAACAATATATATGTCCACTATTCAACCTTTTCAAAACTCAATATGAAAGCATTTTATTAAGCACATAAAATAATAACTACGATAAAAAAAAAAACAAATCTTTTATTTTACCATAAATAAAAGCACTGTGTCGCATAATAGATGTTATCGTTATTTACAATTCATTGTGGACAAACAATGTTGCAATTCTACCCAGCCACCTAAAGAGTAACTACATTGGAGCTAGATCAAAAAGCGGTCATTAATTAAAATTAAAACTTTGCACAAAAAAAAATTGAATTTATTTTCATATTTATGATTTCCTTAAAAAATTAATGGCGCATAAAAAACGAGGTTAACAATTATAAAGTGTCTCCATATGCATTTTTTTCTTTCGATATGAGCGTATGAATGAATGCCTTGTGAAAGTTATTAAGGTCATCATGGAAATTCTATGTGAAGAGCAATTACGTAAAAATAGGAGGGGCATATTTGCACTAACTTTAAGGGAAAAATAACGTACAGTGGATGGGAAAGGTAATATAGATATTTTGGATTTATGATAAATGCAGTGTAAAAATATGAATAGAGTTAATTTAGATTTTAAAAATTTAACGGAAACTACACACAAAAACAAATTTTCTGATTCAATTCTTCAATTAATTTCTGAATTGTCTTAGTATTTTTAGTTTGATTAACAATTGATTGTTTTAAATAAATTTTTAATCAAACAAAAATTTTCTATGGAAATAAAATTTTGATAAAATATTTCATTGAAATAGAATTTTGGTAAAATATTTTATAGATATAGAATTTTGAAAAAAATATGGAAACAAACTTTCTATAAAAATAACATTTTGACAAAATTTTCTATAGAAATAAAATTTTGATAAAATTTTCTATAGAAATAAAATTTTGACAAAATTTTCTATAGAAATAAAATTTTGACAAAATTTTCTATAGAAATAAAATTTTGACAAAATTTTCTATAGAAATAAAATTTTGACAAAATTTTCTATAGAAATAAAATTTTGACAAAATTTTGTAGAGAATAAAAGTTTTACAAAATTTTCTACTAATTAAATGTCTTTAAACTTTTTTAAGTTCTATAAATTAAATATCTTTAAAACTTTTAATTTTTTAAGATCTCCCTTATTATACCCTCCACCATAGGATGGGGGTTATATTAACTTTGTCATTCCGTTAGGTTAGATTAGGTTATGTGGCAGCCCGATGTATCAGGCTCACTTAGACTATTCAGTCCATTGTGATACCACAGCGGTGAACTTCTCTCTTATCACTGAGTGCTGCCCGATTCCATGTTAAGCTCAATGACAAGGGACCTCCTTTTTATAACCGAGTCCGAACGGCGTTCCACATTCCAGTGAAACCACTTAGAGAAGCTTTGAAACCCTCAGAAATGTCACCAGCAGTACTGAGGTGGGATAATCCACCGCTGAAAAACTTTTTGGTGTTCGGTCGTAGCAGGAATCGAACCCACGACCTTGTGTATGCAAGGCGGGCATGCTAACCATTGCACCACGGTGGCTCCCGTTTGTAACACATCGAAATATTGCTATAGGACCCCATAAAGTATATATATTCTGGTCGTGGTGTAATTCTGAGTCGATCTGAGCATGTCCGTCCGTCTGTTGATATCACGCTAACTTCCCAACGAAACAAGCTGTCGACTTGAAACTTGGCACAAGTAGTTGTTATTGATGTAGGTCAGATGGTATTGCAAATGGGCCATATCGGTCCACTTTTACATATAGCCCCCATATAAACGGACCCCCAAATTTGAATTATAATATGGGGGTCGCTTATATGGGGGCTATATACAATTATGAACTTGATATGGACCAATTTTTGTATGATTGGGGATCGATTTATCTGAGGGCTATATATAACTATAGACCGATATGGACCTAGTTAGGCATAGTTGTTAACGGCCATATACTAGCACAATGTACCAAATTTCAACTGACTCGGATGAAATTTGCTCCTCCAAGAGGCTCCAAAACCAAATCTCGGGATCGGTTTATATGGGGGCTATATATCGGGTCGACTCAGAATTTCACCTCAGGTCGACTCAGAATTTCACCACGACCCAGAATATATATACTTTATGGGGTCTTAAAGCAATATTTCGATGTGTTACAAACGGAATGACAATGTTAGTATACCCCCATCCTATGGTGGAGGGTATAAAAACTGTTTTTGACAAAATTTTCTATAGAAATAAAATTTTGACATTTTCTTTAGAATTAAAATTTTAAAAAATTTTCTGTAGAAATAAAATTGTGACAAAATTTACAATCGAAATAAAATTTTGACAAAACTTTCTATACAAATAAAATTTTGACAACATTTTTATTTCTATAGAAAATTTTGTTTAGGAAATTTTATTTCTATAGAATATTTTGTTACAATTTTATTTCAATTGTAAATTTTGTCACAATTTTATTTCTATTGAAAATGTTAATAAAGTTTAAGTTCTATAGATAATTTTGTCAAAAGTTTATTTCTATACAAAATTTTGTCAAAATTGTATTTCTATAGAACATTTTGTCAAAATTTTATTTCTATGGAAAATTTTTACAAATTTTATTTCTATAGAAAATTTTTGTTAAAATTTTATTTCTATGGAAAATTTTGTTTAATTTTTTTTCTATAGAAATAAAATTTCGCAAGCCAAAATTTTATTTTTATAGAAAATTTTGTCAAAGTTTTATTTTTATAGAAAATTTTTACAAAATTTTATTTCTATAGAAAAATTTTACAAAATTTTATTTCCATAGAAAATGTTTACAAAATTTTATTTCTATAGAAAATGTTTACAAAATTTTATTTCTGTAGAAAATTTTGTCAAAATTGAATTTCTATGAAAAAATGTTGTCAACATTTTATTTCTATAGAAAATTTTTGCAAAATTGTATTTCTATAGAAAATTTTTGCAAAATTTTATTTCTATAGAAAATTTTGTACAATTTTATTTCTATAGAAAATTTTTGCAAAATTTTATTTCTATAGCAAATTTTGTCGAAATTTTATTTTTGTCAACATTTTATTTCTATAGAACATTTGCAAAATCTATCAAAACATCAAAAATTCTGCCAATTTATTGGTGGAAATCTTGCAACTGTGGCAACCGTGCTTCTTGAGCCTCATAGAAGAACAAACATCGTCCGATCTGTGTGAAATTTTGTGTGCGATGTCAGTATATCCCTCTCGACTAACATTCGAAAATTGGCCCATATGGGAGCTTATTTTTATAACCACCACTGTAATACCTGGAACCTCTGAGTTAGAAATTTTCATCGAATTTAGTTGAAATTCTACATTTAATGCCGCTGTCCGATTTTTGTATAACAATATCGTGTTTTTCATTGTAAGGGGATTCCTCACTTTCTTATACAGACATACAGATAGTTATTTACTCTCATATTAAGGAATGTAAACCAATCATTCTTTTTAGCTCGATTTAAAAGGTTATCCTTTACAACCGTGGCTTGAACCCTATTTATAAGCAAGATTGGCATTTGATCTAGGGGCCCAGCTATTCGTTGCATTTCCATAATGGCAATCGTTGGCAAATTTGTTAAGAACATTTTTTAAAATTTTAATCAAAGTCTTTTTGTGCATTTGGTTACCAAGCATATGGCTCCGTCCATATGTGTCCTAAAATCATCTGTGTGTTAAAAAGAAATAAATTCTATTTATTTCGTAATGTTATGGTGTCAATACTATGCAACAAATTGATTGGAATTGCTTGTTAAACTAACTCAATCTACGTCATTCACTCTTTGATAGACTAGACTTTTTCACCATTGAGACCAAGGAGAATACTCGATTGAAATAGAGGAGAAAGCAAGCCGAGGACATACAATTAATAAAAAAATTGTCCCATTGATGGCAGTATTAAGGCTACAATGATGGAATTGTACACTGAAAAAAATATTGTCGTGAGGTTAAAGATTTCATGTCTTTAAAATACGATTGCAAATTTTGCTTAGCATAGAAGACGCATTTCTCTAATATAAAGTTTTTTTCCTTGTCCAAAAGTCGATAAACTTTTCAGTGAAGTCGTATTGTCCTTATAGTTAAGTGATTTCACTTAAAAATGTTTGGGCTAAAGTCAACTTGACTTTAATAATTCAGAAAAATTCTTTAAATTTAATGAAATTGTCATTAAATTTGTTGTCGTTTTGCATCTTGACTATAAAGCAAAAAATCGTTCAAATATAGGACAAGTTTTTCAAAACTTTATTTTAAAGACATTTTTTACTTGAAACGTAGAATAATTCCTAGTGGAAGTCGAGTCTTAATTTGGAAAATAAAGTTGTCGTTAACTCGTTTTTAAAGGACTTTGATAGCATATGAAGAAAAAAAGCTGAGAAACCGAAAAATTAAAATTTGCTTCCTAGAAGCAAGTACACAAAACCCAAATTTAAAAGAGAATTGTGTCTTAAAAGTATCCTTACTTGTATTCTCCGCTTCTTTGGCTCGGAATCAATACCAAATTTTTTAAAGTAAAGACAAAATCTTTGGAACCGGGCATGCTTTTTTTTCAGTGTACGTATATGGCTCGAGTTTTTGATTATCACGCACGTCATTAATTGGAGAAAGTGTTGGTTGGTTGAAAAAGGAATATTTTTCATTCGATTAGAACAGCATACACTGAAATAAATTTAATAAATGATTCAGATAAATAATTTTGTCATTCCTCAGAATAGAAAAGTACCCATTTCTTGGGTTGCTCTGCAATACTATCTTCTTTATTTAGCATATCAGAAGAATTTTGTCAAAATTTTATTTGTAAAGAAAATGTTGTCAAAATTTTATTTCTATAGAAAATTTTGTCAAATTTTATTTCTATAGAAAATGTTGTCAACATTTTATTTCTATAGAAAATTTCATTTGTCATTTTAGTGTTGTTACGGTCAAAGTTTTACTTCTGTAGAAAATTTTATTTCTATAGCAAATTTTGGCAAAAATTTTATTTCTATAGGAAATTTTATCATCAAATGTTGTTATTTCTATAGAAAATTTTGTCAAAATTTTATTTCTATAGAAAATTTCGTCAAAATTGTATTTCTATAGACAATTTTGTCAAAATTTTATTTCTATAGAAAATTATGTCAAAATTTGATTTCTATAGAAAATTTT
This sequence comes from Haematobia irritans, assembly GCF_050003625.1. Taxonomy (NCBI): domain Eukaryota; kingdom Metazoa; phylum Arthropoda; class Insecta; order Diptera; family Muscidae; genus Haematobia; species Haematobia irritans. The sequence continues at coordinate 42,673,861 of NC_134398.1, forward strand.
GTCAACATTTTGTTTCTATAGAAAATTTTATAAACATTTGATGTCTATAGCAAATTTTCTCAAAATTTTATTTCTACAGAAAATTTTGTCAAAATTTTATTTCTATAGAAAACTTCGTCAAAATTTTATTTCTATAGACAATTTTGTCAAAATTTTATTTCTATAGACAATTTTGTCAAAATTTTATTTCTATAGAAAATTTTATTTCTATAGAAAAGTTTGTCAAATTTTATTCCAATAGAAAATGTTGTCAAAATTTTATTTCTATAGAAGATTTTGTCAAAATTTTGTTTCTAAAGAAAATTTGGCAGTTTATTAAACCCAACAAAAACCACACTTGAACCCTCCGAAAAAAGGTTTTACATTGATAGACGGCTTATGCCGAAATAAATTCGAAACAAACATATCTCTTTTCCTATGCCACTGTCAAATCATCGATTTGAATTCACATGGCTGGGTTTATTTTGAGCGTGCCTCCTCTTCTTTTTCCATTATTTCTATAGAAAATTTCATTTGTCATTTTGGTGTTGTTACGGTCAAAATTTTATTTCTGTAGAAAATTTTATTTCTATGTCAAATTTTGGCAAAAATTTTATTTCTATAGAAAATTTCGTCAAAATTGTATTTCTATAGACAATTTTATGAAAATTTTAATTCTATAGAAAATTATGTCAAAATTTGATTTCTATAGAAAATTTTGTCAAAATTGTATTTCTATAGAAAATTTTGTCAAAATTGTATTTCTATAGAAAATTTTGTCAAAATTTTATTTCTATAGAAAAGTTTGTCAAATTTTATTTCAATAGAAAAAAAATTTTGTTTCTAAAGAAAATTTGGCAAAATTATATTTCTAAAGAAAATTTTCTCAAAATTTTATTTCTATACAAATAAATTGTTCTCAAAATTTTGTGAAAATTTTATTTCTATAGAAAATTGTATCAACATTGTATTTCTATTGAAAATTTTTTCGAAATGTTATTTCTATACAAATAAAATGTTCTCAAAATTTTATGTCTATAGAAAATTTTGTCAAAATTTTATTTCTAAAGAAAATTTTGTCAAAATTTTATTTATATAGAAAAATTCTATTTCTATAGCAAATTTTCTCAAAAATTTGTTTGTAAGAAAAATTTCTCTAAATTTTATTTCTATAGAAAATTTTTGCAAAATTTTATTTCTATAGAAAATGTTTGCAAAATTTTATTTCTGTAGAAAATTTTGTCAAAATTGTATTTCTATAGAAAATTTCGTCAAAATTGTATTTCTATAGACAATTTTGTCAAAATATTATTTCTAACATATAGAAAATTTTGGAAAAATTTTGTTGTTATATAAATTTTTTGCAAAATTTTGTTGCTATAGAAAATTTTGTCAAAGTTTTAGTTATATATATAGAAAACTTTATCAAAATTCTATTTCTATAGCAAATTTTCTGAAAATTTTATTTGAGAAAATGTTCTCAAAATTTTATTTCTATAGAAAATTTCATTTGTCATTTTGGTGTTGTTATGGTCAAAATTTTATTTCTGTAGAACATTTTATTTCTATAGCAATTTTTCTCAAAATTTTATTTCTATAGAAAATTTTATAAAAATTTTTTTCTATAAAAAATTTTGTCAAAATTTTATTTTTATAGAATTTTTTGTCAAAATTTTATTTCTATAGAAAATTTTGTCAAAATGTGATTTTTAGAAAAAATTTTGTAAAAATTTTATTTCTATAGAAAATTTTGTAAGAATTTTATTTCTATAGAAAATTTTGTCAAAATTTTGTTTGTATAGAAAAATTTGTTAGAATTGTATTTCTATAGAAAATTTTGTCAAAATTTTGTTAATATAGAAAATTTTTGCAAATACTTGTTGCGAACATATAGAAAATTTTATCAAAATTTTATTTCTATAGAAAATTTTATCAAAATTTTATTTCTATAGAAAATTTTGTAAAAATTGTATTTCTATTGAAAATTTTGTAAAAATTGTATTTCTCTAGAAAAAATTTTTATTCTATTTCTTTTATAACGTTCGTTTTTCTTTTCCAGAAACCTATGTGGATTTAATTAAAGAATTCGGTCTGCCCGACTTACCGCCCGGGATAAAAGCTGTACCCGGCATGTGTGGTGAAGAGAAGAACGCGTATCAAGTTCATGATTCACCAGCTTATGCCATTACCAAAGATGCTATTCTCACAGTACAAACATCAGCGATTTTTCCCAATGGATTTCCATCGGACTTTTCCATTGTCTTAGGTGTTCGTAACGAACGTTCGAATCAAACTAGAGCTCCCTTATTCACCATATATTCGGATGAAAGTGAAGAGGTGTTATCGCTTAGCATTGGACCTGAAATCCGATTCAGTTACGAACAAATCGATGCTGGATTCAATCAACACAATGAAATTAACTTTGGAATTGGTATTAGCGATAGGTCTTGGCATCGAATTGGTTTGAGTGTCAAAGGAACGTCGGCTACTTTAAATTTGGATTGCTCGAAACAGGTGACGAGAAGAGTGGAACGTTCTTTGGGAAGTTCAATAGCTACTAATGGGTTAATTTTAACTGGAGTACAAATGAGCAACGATGATGGTTTCTTTATTGGTGATGTTCAAATGATGTCTATATGGGATACTCCAGCGGCTGGCTATGAAGTGTGTACGAAATATATGCCCGAGTGCTACGATGACTTGGCCGAATTTGGCTTAGGTAGTTTCGAAAGTGGTGGAAGTGTTCAAATATCAGCTATTGGTGGAGGAGGCATACATACATCTGGAAGTATGGGTGGGGGAAGTATACACACATCAGGATCTGCAAGTGGTGGAAGTTTTCATACATCTGGAAGTAGGAGTGGTGGAAGCACTCACTCTTCTGGAAGTAGGAGCAGTGGAAGCAGCCACTCTTCTGGAAGTAGGAGTGGTGGAAGTATTCACACATCTGGAAGTATGGGAGGTGGAAGTATTCACACATCTGGAAGTATGGGCGGAGGAAGTATTCACACATCTGGAAGTATGAGCGGCGGCAATCTCCACATTTCCGGTGGCGGCATAGACATTCACACAGCTCAAGGTATGACAAGCGGCGGAAGTCATAGTTCAGGTGGTGTAGTTATTGGAGGCGAAATCCTAGAAGGAGGTGCCATATCAGGTGGCACGATTATAACTGGAAGCCAAACCTCTGGTGGTATGCTTAATGGGGGAAGTAATAATATATCAAGTGGCATTACAAACTCTGGGTCCATGGGTGTTCACATATCTGGTGATGGTAGTGATACTAGAGGTCCAACGACATCGAATGAACTTGACGTGAATGGTGGGCTAATCGATATAGATTTTGGCAATGAAATCGATTCCAGCGAATTGAACGGCATGGAAAACGAACCGGATATCTATTCCGACGAATTAGGTGCTGAACAAATACGACCAAAAAACGATACATCAACGAAAAAACCCAAAAAGAAAAATAAACCAGCAAAAAATGCCAAAGACGGTAACTCTCCCGATATATCCGGGTCGACAAATAACGATTTAGATGGTACTATGGGAAACGAAGGATATAATACGACATCAGTATTAGGAAGGCCTTCAGAGTCCGGAGGACAGCCATGCTATCCAGGTCCTAGAGGTTATACAGGTGTTCCGGGACCACCAGGTGAAAGAGGATCTAAAGGAGAACCAGGACGTGATGGCTTGCCTGGAACAGATGGTATACAAGGTCCACCGGGTCATGTTTTCGTAGTACCGGTAAGATAAAATGAGTTATGTAGTTATTCTTTAATTCAAAAATTCCGATATTTCTTTCGCAGACTTCATCGGGCAGTGGTAATGAAAAAGGCCCTGATAATCAAGCAGAAGCGATTCGGCAAATGATAGCGCAACATATGGTGAGTTATAGACTCAAAGAAAAAATAATTTGTAATTCTATATATTAAAAGTAGGAAAGATTTCATTACAATAACGAAAAATTTCATTGTATTTAAGAATAATATCCATGTTTTTAAAAATAATATTCATAATTATTTAATTATCTCCCTTTCCCCTAGATGGCACTTCGTGGTCCCGAGGGTCCTATGGGTTTAACTGGTCCTCCGGGACCACCTGGTCTTACTGGGCCCCAAGGACAAAAGGGCGAACCTGGAGATGCTGGAGAACCAGTAAGTCTTTACGTGGCCAATTCTATCTAAGTGGTTAATTTCATTTAGAATATTTATCTGCGACAGGGATTGAGAGGATTACGTGGACCTACAGGACCCCAAGGAAGAGAAGGTCGACGGGGACGTTCTGGTCGAGATGGTGAACGTGGGCCCCAAGGCCCTCAAGGGTCCAAGGGGGAGGTGGGGCCCATGGGTGTTATGGGCATTCCAGGGGAAAAAGGTCATCGAGGAGTACCCGGTCAGAGAGGTGAAAAAGGACAACAAGGTATAGAAGGTCATCCAGGCGAAGATGGACCTCCAGGTTTACCCGGTCTACCTGGTGAATTGGTATGTGAAAACAAAACTTAAAATAGTGTGCTAGGAGATCCCATTTGAATCGTTGTTTCTATAGGGCCCTCGAGGATTTCCCGGTCCCCGTGGCTTTCCGGGGCCAACAGGCAATCCTGGACCTCAAGGTAATGAAGGACAAAATGGTCCCAAAGGTAACGTAGGCCCAACCGGTCAACCTGGACCTCCTGGACAACAAGGTCCTTCCGGTCCACCTGGCTCACCAGGACCACAAGGAAAAACAGGTCCCTCCGGAATACCAGGACCTAGTGGAAAACCTGGCTTACCTGGTCTACCAGGTGCTGATGGTGCTCCAGGAGTTGCTGGTACTCCTGGATTAACGGGCGCAAAGGGAGATCAAGGTATGCAAGGGTCACAAGGTCCTGTAGGATTTCCTGGACCAAGAGGTTCGAAAGGTGATGATGGACCACGAGGACCCACGGGTGATAAAGGTGATGCTGGAGATCGTGGTATGGATGGTGAAAAAGGTGATATGGGTCCCCCAGGTGAAAGAGGGCAAGCAGGTGCAGCAGGCTCTCCTGGTCCAGAGGGTCCCGAAGGTCCAAAAGGTTTTGAGGGGCCTAGGGGTGAAACTGGTCCACCGGGACCTACGGGTGAAAAGGGTAAGCAAGGTCCCCAAGGATTCCAGGGCTATCCTGGACCTTCTGGCGATAAAGGTGATAAAGGCGCTACTGGCACCACGGGCCCTGCTGGTATGAAAGGAGAACGTGGTCCTCAAGGACCAAGTGGAGAGCGTGGAGAAATGGGTCCAAGAGGTTTTCGAGGTTCCAGGGGAAGGAGAGGCAGTGACGGCAGTCCGGGACCCAAAGGTGATTCAGGCCAGCCAGGTCCCCCAGGGCCACAAGGAGAAAATGGTCCTCAAGGTGCTGAAGGCCCCAGGGGTTTTATTGGTATGCCCGGTAATCCCGGAGCTGATGGAAAACCTGGACCAGCTGGTCCTCCAGGAGAAAGAGGTCAACCGGTAAGCGTTAGCATTTCTAAAAAGAGAAAAGTAAATTAATTTGTAAAACTTATCTTAATATTAATCCTTCCTAAAGGGTGAACCTGGTAAGCCTGGTCCCATGGGTGAAGCTGGTGTTATTGGTCCTCGTGGAGCCCCCGGTGAAATGGGTCCCATCGGTGAGCCTGGTATACCCGGTCTTCCAGGTCAACCTGGCGAAGCTGGATTACCAGGAGAGTCTGGTAAAGAAGGTCCACCTGGACCCCCTGGTCCAATGGGTAATCAGGGCCCTCAGGGTGCCACTGGTCTGCCTGGATTCCCAGGTGAAAGAGGTCATCAAGGTCAACCTGGATTGCCTGGTCTAAAAGGAGAGCAAGGTGTTATGGGTGCTCCTGGTTTGCGAGGAGACAAAGGACAGGCTGGAAGTCCTGGACAATTGGGTCCACCCGGACCACCAGGAAACGCAGGACCACCTGGCAATCCTGGGGCTCCCGGTGCTAAAGGCGAAGTTGGTGAAAAAGGTCCCATGGGTCCCCATGGAAGAGATGGAACACCCGGTCTAAGAGGTCTACCGGGACCACCAGGACCCCAAGGTACCCCTGGCGAAGATGGTGACAAAGGTGATGCTGGCATTCCTGGAGAAAAGGGTCTTAAGGGAAATCAAGGAGAACAGGTATGTATTATACCAATGCACTCAGAAGTCGATTTCATGCTTATATGCTTGCAAATTGCAGTAATTCCTAAATCGGGAACGGGGCAATTTATTAATGATTTTTAGATATATCGTTTAATAACACATAATTTTTGTTGGTTTTAGGGTCCAATTGGTTCAGCTGGTCCCCAAGGACCTAGAGGAGAGTCTGGCACTCCTGGTACTCCTGGAGAGAAAGGTCCACCAGGTGAACAAGGGCACAGAGGTATAAAAGGCGAGGATGGAAAGCAGGGTATTCAAGGATTGCCGGGTAAACCAGGCTTGCAAGGTTTACCAGGTCCCGCTGGTGTTAAAGGGGAACGAGGTGATGACGGTCTAATGGGACCTGTAGGACCACCTGGTCCTCCAGGAGATCAAGGAAGAAGAGGACCAAAAGGTAAGTCTATGGTTTCTGCACTCGTTTTTTTTTTGAAACAGCTGTACTATTCCTCCTCTCCCAAAAAGTAATTTACGTGCAGGAAAGCCTTTTCGACAAACTCTTTCGCTGAGTGAGAAGAGAGGGAGAAATTGTAATACAAGACGTGATGTTGGCAAAACTAACGAATATATTGGCATCGGTATTGATATTTATTATCTTCTCTTATGTTTTCAGGAGCTCATGGTCATCAAGGTAAACCCGGCCAGCGAGGACCCACAGGACTTACTGGAGCTGATGGACCGCAAGGACCTCCTGGCCCCGTAGGACCCATGGGTAAAGAAGGAGAGAAAGGCGCAATAGGCCCAAAAGGTGAGGAAGGAAAATCTGGTCCTATAGGTGCTCCTGGAAAGCAAGGCATTCAGGGTCTGGAAGGACCAAAGGGTGATATGGGCCCAAGAGGTTTCCCCGGAGCAAGGGGTGAGCCAGGTTTAATTGGTCCCAAAGGTGATGTGGGTCCCGAAGGTGAAGATGGTAAGCCAGGAGAACCAGGTCCTCCTGGTGAGCAAGGTCCTGAGGGTAGAATAGGTGAAAATGGTCCTCCAGGAAAGCAAGGCCCAGAAGGACCAGCAGGCATGCAGGGACCAGCTGGTCCCCAAGGTGAAAAAGGAGAAAAGGGTGATTTAGGATTAATTGGCCCGATTGGTATGTCTGGTCCACCAGGGCCTGCAGGTCTTCAAGGGCCCCCAGGCTCGAGAGGTCCACCGGGTATAGTAGGTGAAACTGGCTTGCCCGGTCCGGCGGGCGTAGAAGGCAAAGAAGGAAAGATTGGTTTGCCTGGGGCAATGGGTCCCAAAGGAGATCGCGGTCGAAGAGGACCTAAAGGTCATCGTGGTGAACTGGGTATGGTTGGTATGAAAGGTGAGCAAGGCGAGAAAGGAGATAGAGGTTTACGAGGCCCTCAAGGACCTGAAGGTCTTAAGGGAGATCCCGGGCCAATGGGTCCCATTGGCCCCAAAGGCAATGATGGTCCTCCCGGTTTACCAGGAATGCATGGACCCACTGGTCCAAAAGGTGTAGAAGGTCGTGCCGGCAATAAGGGAGATATAGGACCACCTGGACCTCCTGGCGCCCCAGGAGCTCCTGCAGAAGCTCCAATGATCCCTCCAGATTTACTCTTCCAAATGCAACAATACTCCTCAACCAAAGCAGAGACAAGACGACGCCGAGATGTTGACATGTCTGCGCTTGATGAAGAAGACGACTTTAACGAGTTAATGGGAGTAATGTCAGCTCCAAGTCAAAAGTCCAATGAAGATCGTAAGAAACCAAAACGTAAGAAGAAGAAGAACAAAGTAGAGTTACCAGAAGCTTCGGATAAAATCGTTGATATGTACAATGCCATCTACACAATGCGTCAGGAAATGGACCGGATACGTAAACCCACGGGAACTCAAGACAATCCAGGTCGCACGTGCCGCGATCTACACTATGCCCATCCACAATTTGAAGACGATTGGTATTGGATTGATCCCAATGGTGGTATGCCAGATGATGCCATCCATGTTTATTGCAATATGACCAACAGTGGAGAGACCTGTATATATCCTGATGTTCATACTTCGGAAATGCCTTTGGTCCCATGGAAATATGCAGGTGAAAACCAATGGTTCTCCAAAATTCAGGGAGGCTCGAAAATAACCTATGATGGAGTAGGAGGAGTACAATTATCCTTCCTGAAATTATCATCACAGGAAGTATCACAGAATTTCACCTACTATTGTCGCAACTCGGTTGCCTGGTATGATCGAGCCAAGGCCAGTCACGAGAAGGCTTTAACATTTTTGGGTGATAATGAAATGGAAATAACCCATAATGGTACAGCGATCAAACCGGAAGCGGTGAAAGATGAATGTGCGGTAAGTTGGCATACAGGAATGGGAGTTGAATGAGCACAATGAGATTTATGAGAGTTTTTTATTTGTTCCTTCTCCCTTTTGCAGAATCACTATTCCACAGGATCTACTACACTGGTAATAAAAACCAAACGTTTAAATTATTTGCCCATCAGTGATTTCCTGCCCTTGGACTATGCTAAAGAAAATCAAGCTTTTGGCTTTAAAGTGGGCCCAGCATGCTTCAAGTGATAACGTTAGTTTTCCAATTTGCAAACTCTGTATGCCAAAGTTTTGTTGTGTTGTATAGTTAGTTCACTGCCATATATATATATATATATATATATATATATAGAGTGTGTCATTTATATTTTATTCTAAATTTTAAGGAGTTTTTGTTTAAGTGTACCTTCTAAGCTGAGAGAGTCTTCTATGTTATAAGGAACTTTTTTTTAGTTAAAAAAAATTAGAACAACAATTTTAAATATAATTAATGAAATATTGTTTTTATAGAATTTGAGTTTATTTTTATAATGAATGAAGTTTGAAATTAGTCGGCATCCGATCGACGACCTGGACGGACATATTTTTATATCCTCCACCATAGGATAGGGGGTAGGTTAGGTAAGGTGGCAGCCCGATGTATCAGGCTCACTTAGACTATTCAGACCATTGTGATACCACAGTGGCGAAGTTCTCTCTTATCACTGAGTGCTGTCCGATTCCATTTTTAGCTCAATTACAAGGGTCCTCCTTTTTATAGCCGAGTCCGAACGGTGTTCCACTTTGCAGTGAAACCACTTAGATAAGCTTTGAAACACCCAGAAATGTCACCAGCATTACTGAGGTGGGACAATCCTTCGCTGAAAAACTTTTTGATGTTCGGTCGAAGAAGGCATTGAACCCACGACATTGTGTATGCAAGATGGTCATGCTAACCATTGCACCACAGTGACTCCCAAGGATGGGGCCATATCAACTTTGTCATTCCGTTTGTAACACATCGAAATATTGGTCTCAGACTCCATAGAATATATAAATAATCTGGATCGTGGTAAAATTCTGAGTCGATCTAGCGATGTCCGTCCGACCATATGTTAAGATCACGCCAATTTCCGAACGAAACAAGCTATCGACTTTACGCTTGGCACAAGTATTTGTTATTGACGTAGGTCGGATGGTGGTGCAAATGGGCAATATCGGACTATGTTTAGGTTAGTCCCCACATAAATCGTCCCCAAATATTTGGCATGCGCAGCTTCTAGGAGGAGAACATTTTAACCCGATGCGGTTGAAATCTATCAAGAGTTAAAAGTAAAAGTCAATAGAAGACCTTTTGACATTTTTTTTAAAAAATGCCAAAATCGACTTTTCCAAATTTGAAAATAGTCAGAATTCCGATATCCGAAGTTTACAAAAGTGGTATGTGAGAGTTAGCTCTTTTAAAGCTAAAAAATTATGGAATGGCGAAGTAGTGACGTAAGAAACTCACATTTCAATAATCGTAAAAGCTTTCAAAAAGTGGAAAATTTTACAATTTTCCAAAAATCCGAAAAGTCGACTATGTAGGCGACGATTTTTTAATATTTTGAAAAAGCCTCTTTTAATGGTGAAACTTCATCAAAAAAAAAACGACGTAATGATTAAAAAAAATCCACATTTCAATAATCCCAAAAGTTTTTAAAACTTCGAAAAATCTAATTTTTCACTTTCGAAAATTTCGGAATGTCGAAAATGTTGACGATTTTTGTTATTATAATATATATTTGCATTTTGTGTTTTATACATGACGCAAATTTGTCAAGAGTTCAAAGTCGTATTTTCTATAAATATAAAAGTTCAAAGAAGACTTTTTGGAATTTTTTAAAAAAGACCCAAAATCGACTTCTCAAAATTTAAAAACTAAAGTTCGAATTCCGAAAACCGAATTTTACAAAAGTGGAATGTAAGAGTTAACTCTTTTAATGCTGAAACTTTATCAAAAAAAAAAAAAAAAAACGACGTAGTTATTAAAAAAAACCCACATTTCAATAATCGCAAAAGTTTTTAAAAATTCGGAGAATCAAATTTTCCACTTTTCGAAAATTTCGGAATGTCGAAAATGTTGACGATTTGTTGTAACATATTAAAAAAAGTATTTCTTTACTACAATTTGAATGGGACGCATTTTGTTTATTATACATGACACATTTTTTAAAGTCGACTTTTTCATTTTAAAAAAAGTCGAATTTTTCACATTTAAAAAAGATAAAGAAATGAGTTTTCTAATTTTTGAAGAAGAAAAAAAATTAAAAAGTCGACTTTTCCATAAAATCTTTAAAAAATCCGTAAGCCAACTTTTCAAAATTTTTAAAACATCGAAAAATTTACTTTTTTTCAAATTTTCCAGATTATTTCAATTAAAGAAAATTAAAGCCAATTTTTTCAAAATTTAAAAAAAAATTGCAAATGTGAAAAAAATTTAATTGGTGAACAAGTTATCGACAAATTTTAAAATAATATTTAAATTTTCAAAAAAATCTACTTTTCCAACACCCAGAAAAAAGGGGCTCTAATGCCAACTGAACTTTATTTTTGTTCATGAAGATTAGTTGATTTTTGTTAAATTTTGCACAATATAAGTTCCTTATTTGAATAATTTTTTGCTAACTTTAATGACGTGAACTAAAAATAAGAAAAAATGTTGTATATAAATATAGTGTACAATTATACTAAAAAATAAATTAGTTCATATTTTCCTAAAATGGCAGAAGTTTGGTTAAATTGAGTTCATAAATCTCTCAAATGAGTAAATTTTACTAAAATTGTAGCTGTCTCGAACTTCGTACAGCGCTAAAGACATTTTAACAATTTTTAAATCCAATTTTTTCTTCCAACATATGAAATTTTCTTAAACAACAGAAAAAAATTAATTATTTTTAAAAAATTTTCTTCAATTTGACAAAAAGTATTAACTTATTTGTAACATGTTACAATTAGAAAACTATTTTAGTTAAAATTTTCTAAAATAAACCTACATTTTCTTCCACGGTGGGGTCACTTTTTTTGGGTGAAGTTTCAAAAAATTCTTTTTCAATACTTACAATACAAGTCGAAAGGCAAAATTTTCAAATTTTTATAAAAGCAAACAAAAAATTATAATATTGATAAGTCAACTTTTCTACAATTCTTTTTTAATTAAAAAAGTAAAAAATCGAATTTTCAAATTTCTAAAAAAAAAGAAAATTAAAATTATTTTTTTTTTCAAAAATTTGAAAAGTCGATTTTTCAACCTTTGCGAAATTTCCTCAAAATTCGAAAATGTTGACTTTTTAAGTTTTTGCACAATTTAAAAAATAGATTCCTAATTTTTTTAATTAAAAAACAAGTATATACAGCAGTAAGTTCGGCCAGGCCGAATCTTAAATACCAACCACCATGAACCAAATAAAGGGTGATTTGTTAAGAGCTTGATAACTTTTTAAAAAAAAAAAAACGCATAAAATTTGCAAAATCTCATCGGTTCTTTATTTGAAACGTTAGATTGGTCCATGACATTTACTTTTTGAAGATAATTTCATTTAAATGTTGACCGCGGCTGCGTCTTAGGTGGTCCATTCGGAAAGTCCAATTTTGGGCAACTTTTTCGAGCATTTCGGCCGGAATAGCCCGAATTTCTTCGGAAATGTTGTCTTCCAAAGCTGGAATAGTTGCTGGCTTATTTCTGTAGACTTTAGACTTGACGTAGCCCCACAAAAAATAGTCTAAAGGCGTCAAATCGCATGATCTTGGTGGCCAACTTACCGGTCCATTTCTTGAGATGAATTGTTCTCCGAAGTTTTCCCTCAAAATGGCCATAGAATCGCGAGCTGTGTGGCATGTAGCGCCATCTTGTTGAAACCACATGTCAACCAAGTTCAGTTCTTCCATTTTTGGCAACAAAAAGTTTGTTAGCATCGAACGATAGCGATCGCCATTCACCGTAACGTTGCGTCCAACAGCATCTTTGAAAAAATACGGTCCAATGATTCCACCAGCGTACAAACCACACCAAACAGTGCATTTTTCGGGATGCATGGGCAGTTCTTGAACGGCTTCTGGTTGCTCTTCACTCCAAATGCGGCAATTTTGCTTATTTACGTAGCCATTCAACCAGAAATGAGCCTCATCGCTGAACAAAATTTGTCGATAAAAAAGCGGATTTTCTGCCAACTTTTCTAGGGCCCATTCACTGAAAATTCGACGTTGTGGCAGATCGTAAGTCTATTCATGATGAAATGTCAAAGCATACTGAGCATCTTTCTCTTTGACACCATGTCTGAAATTCCACGTGATCTGTCAAATACTAATGCATGAAAATCCTAACCTCAAAAGAATCACCCTTTATTAGGGTTTCCTTTGAAATTTCAGGAGGGCTTGAGGACAGATCAAGCAGAGCAGTTCAACCAGTACACTTCACGAAGATAAATTTAAAGATTTCACCTATGAGGACTATATCAGATTCTGGATTTATAAGAACCTTTTTTTGTTTGTGTTTTAGATGAATCATTAACATCTCTTGTAAGTGTGAAAGAAAATTATAAAATAACTCTTGATTTGAAATCTTAAATCTGTAGATTTTCACCCGAGAAGTAAAATCTGGAAATTGTACATTGAGTTTCAAGCAATTTTGATGGTCAGTGCGCCTTCTATACCCTCAAGAAGTAAAATCGGTCTATATGGAGGCATTACCAAATGGACCGATAAAAACTTAATCCGGTACACGTTTTTGTGAGCCTAAAATACCAGAATATTTACAATTTCAAGCAAATCGGATAAAAACTACGGTTTTCAGAAACCCAAGGAGTTAAATCGGAAGATCGTTCTTATGGGGGCTATACTAAAATATGGACCGATACTCACCGTTTTCTGCACACCTCTTTATGGCCCGAAAATACCTCTAGATTTCCAGGCAAACTGGATAAAAACTACGGTTTCTATAAGCCCAAGACCCCAAGTCGGGAGGCCGGTTTATATGGGAACCATATCAAAACATTATTCAGAGCCTCTTTATGGCTCTGAAGTACCTTTCGATTTCCAATTTCAGGTAATTTGGATAAAAACTGCTGTTTCTATAAGCCCAAGACCCGAAATCGGGAGTTAGGTTTATATGGGGAACATACCAAAACATGGACCGATGCTCACCATTTTTGGCACACCTCTTTATGGTTCTAAAGTACCTCTCGATTTCCAATTTCAGTTAAATTGGACAAAAACTGCGGTTTATATAAGCCCAAGAAGTAAAATAGGGAGATCGGTCTATATGGGGGCTATACCAAAATATAGACCGATACTCACAATTTTTGGCACACCTCTTTACGGTTCTAGAATACCTCTAGATTTCCAATTTCAGGTAAATTGAATAAAAACTGCGGTTTCTATAAGCCAAAGAAATAAAATCGGGAGATCGGTCTATATGAGGCCTATACCAAAACATGGACCGATACTCACCATTTTTGGCACACCTCTTTATGGTCATAAAATACCTCTAGATTTCAAATTTTAGGCAAATTGGATAAAAACTACGATTTCTATAAGCCCAAGACCCCAAATCGGGAGGTCGGTTTATATGGGGACTATATCAAAACCTGGACCGATATAGCCCATCTGCGAACTTGACCTGCCTGCAGACAAAAGACGAGTTTGTGCAAAATTTCAGCACGATTGCTTCATTATTGGAGACTGTAGAGTGATTACAACAGTCAGACAGACGGACATCGTTATATCGTCTTAAAATTTCTCCCTGATCAAGAATATATATACTTTATATAGTCGGAAATCGATATTTCGATGTGTTACAAACGGAATGACAAACTTATTATACCCCTGTCACCATTCTATGATGGTGGGAGGTACTCTAGGACACTAAAGATGTGTGTCGAAAATGGTGAGTACTGGTCCATGTTTTGATATAGCCACCATATAGACCGATCTCCCGATTTTACTTCTTGGGCTTCTAGAATCCGTAATTTTTACCCAATTTACCTCAAATCGGAAATCTAGAAGTATTGTAGGACCTTAAAGAGATGTGCCGAAAATGGTGAATATCGGTGTATGTTTTGATATAGCCCCCATATAAACCGATCTCCTGATTTTGCTTCTTGGGCTTCTAGAATCCGTAGTATTTACCCAATATGCCTGAAATTGGCAATCTAGATGTATTCTAGGAAAATAAAGAGATGTGCCGAAAATGGTGATTATCGGACCATATTTTGATATAGCCACCATATAGGCCGATCTCCCGATTTTGCTTCTTGGGCTTCTAGAATCCGTAGTTTTTACCCAATTTCCCTGAAATTGGAAATCTAGAGGTATTCTAGAACCATAAAGAGGCGTGCCGAATATATTGAGTATCGGTACATTTTTAGATATCCCCCTTATAAACCGGCCCTCCGATTTAGGGTCTAGATTCTACAACTACAATTAGATGTGCTGAATATTGTGTGTATCCCTCCATGTTTTGGTATAGCCCCCATCACACCGAACCGGGAGTTCGGTATAATGGTAATTTAACTCCTAGGGTTTCTAGAAATTGTAGTTTTTATCCGATTTGCCACAAATTGAAAATATACTGGCATTTTAGACCCATAACAAAGTGTATATGATTTAGTTTTATTGGTCCATTTGGTAAGGCCTCCATATAGACCGATTTCACTTATTGAGGGTAACGAGGCGCACTGATATGCTTGGTAAAATATCTGTCATCAAACCCCCATGAAATAATCAAAGGAAACTATTATATTTGATGCATGGTGGTGGGTATTTAAGATTGGGTCCGCCTGAACTTACTACTGTATATACTTGCTTATTCTAAAAATTTTAATGATTTTTTCAAATTTCGAAAAAATTTAGAAAATTCGAATATCGACCTTTCCAAAAATTTTCCCAATTTAAGAAAAAGTCGAAACTAAGATTTTCAAAGCCGAGAAATTTACTTTTCAAACACAAATGTTGTAGATCTTTCAACTTGAAAACAAAAATTTGGAAATTTTTTCAAAGTTTGAAATTAAAAAATCTTATTTTTTTTTTAAATTTTGAAAAAAAATGGGAAAATTTGTCTTTCAAAAATAAATTTTTCGAAAAAAAAAATTGAAAATCTTGGCCTTCGACTTTTTTTTAAATTTAAAATTTTTTGAACTTTTCCAAATTTCGAAAAAATGTAGAAAATTTTTAATTTTAAAAAAGGTGAAAACTTTGTAAATTTTTCAACTTTTTTACATTTTTGTAAATTTTTCAACTTTTTTAAAATTTGAAAATCTTGAATTTTGACTTTTTTAATTTAAAATTTTGTTGGAGTTTTTCAAATTTCGGAAAAATTGAGAAAATTCGAATATCGGCCTTTCCAAATTTAAGAAAAAGTCGAAAACCAAGGTTTTCAATTTTTTAAAAATTTCGAAAAATTTGCTTTACATAGAAGAAACTATTTTTTGGATTTGTTAAAAAATTTAAAAGTCGACCTTTTCGAATTTAAAAAATTCAAAGAAGTTGGAAAATCGACTTTTCCAAATTAAAAAAAGTCTAAGTCGAAATCTTCATATTTTTCAAAGTCTCAAAAAATGAACTCAAAAAGTGGACAGTTCCAATTTTAAATTCTTTTTCATATTTTTAAAAAGTCGAAATTCAATTTTTTTTAGGAAAGTCGAAATGTTTACTTTTCCAAATGTTAAAATAAAATTGAAAATTCGCTTTTCATTTAAAACAAATTCAAAAAACTAATATTTATTATTATTATTAAATTTAAAGTAAAAATAATCGAATGTTCGAATTTTTTATGCTCATTTCGCATTTATCAGTTATATATCAATGGGCGTAATTAAATGAAATTTTACCTACGATTCTAATTTTAATGTCATATTCCATGAAGCATATCCATAAAGTATTTCGCTTCTGTGATTTTTATCTCAAAAAAAAAAAAACCTTTTAAATAATAAATTTGTGGTTCAATATAATATCTATATATTATAAAAATTTGGACAAAAAACCATTAAATGGTTTTCATATTTTGTGGCATTTAAACCAAAGAGTGTATCGACAACATATCAATTGATAGAACTATGATTTTTGATAGAGCAAAATTCTTAATAATCGTCATTTGCCTTAATTTTGTAATTAATGTAAGAGAAGCAATTATTAAGAATATTTCAAAATATTATTTTAAGGCATCCTCTTTTTAAGGGCAATGGAATACCGCATGTTATTGTGACTCAGGTAAAATGTGAAATTTTAGACATTGTTATGGTGAAGACAAATGTCTGTTATACAAAACGCATATCAAGTTTGAGATCGGAGACAACAATCAATGTGACATTACTGCAGGAAGTACGATCGGCAGCGGTTGGTATTGTTTTGGTGATGTTTTTTCAAGAAAAATATTTAATATATTTTTTTAATTTTTTAGATTCGTTTAGAGTTTGTGAAAAAATCGAATCAAAAATATAATGCCTATCTTTTCAAGAGTACCCTATTCGATGCTTGTAAATTTATGGAGAAACGGTCCTCAGCGCCCATAGCCAATTATTTCTATAAAATGATAGAGAATTATACAAATTTAAACCATACCTGCCCTTATAGGGTAAGTTTTCTAGGGTGTTCAGTTTTTTTTTCATTATCCTGTGATATGCAAAAAAAATATCTTTTTTTCCTTAGGATCATTTATTGCTGGATCGTTTACGTATTGATGTCGATAGGGTATCTATATTGCCTTTACCTTCGGGGGAGTATGGATTTTATACACGCTGGTATGCTCATGGAAAAGCCAGATTTTTACTTTCCTTGTATTTTACCTATGGTGAAAAATGATGACGTGAATTTTAAATTGTATCAGTTTACTTTTTTTTTCTATGAATATATTTAACCTATGTTTTTTTGTATTCATAGCCCATGGAATATATTTTTAAATATCTATTTTTTCCGAATTTACGCCTTCTATGGTTACTTAGCAATGATTTTGTTTTTGGCAGTTTCGCTTTTTTTTGGTGTTTGGTGCTTCAGAGCCAAAATCGAAACATTTTTGCCACGACACGTAAACAAGCAAGCGTTTTGTTATCCACAGCAATTAGAATGTGAAACATTATAAATCCATTACGAAAATATTTGTTTAAGCGTTTCGTTGTGTTTGGTTTTATTTCAAAAAAAAAGAATTCGTAGCATTTTTAGCGTTATGTTTTTTTTTTTTTAATTTTTTGGTTTTATGTGGAAACGCATTAATATGCAGCCCAAAATACACTCTAAAAGTTTTGGCAGTTGAAATTAAGTTGGGTTATTATATGGGGACCCGAGACATTGTGGATATTACTGATGGCCCTATCCGCACTCGGAAAAAAGTGAACCCACCGTGAAGGAAAATGTAGGTTTATATTAGAAAATTTTAACAAATTTATTTTAGTAATTGCAACACGAAAATTTTATTTCCGTAGAAAATTTTGTCAAAATTTTATTTCCGTAGAAAATTTTGTCAAAATTTTATTTCTAAAGAAAATTTTGTCAAAATTTTATTCCTATAGAATATTTTGTAAAATTTTATTTCTATAGAAGATTTTGTCCAAATTTTATTTCTATAACACAATTTTGTCAAAATTTTATTTCTATAAGAAAATTTTGTCAAAATTTTATTTCCATAAAAAATTTTGTCCAAATTTTATTTCTACAGAAAATTTAGTCAAAAATTTATTTGTATAGAAAGTTTTGTCAAAATTGTATTTCTATAGAAAATTTTGTCAAAATTTTATTTCCGTAGAAAATGTTGTCAAATTTTTATTTCTAAAGAAAATTTTGTCAAAAGTTTATTTCCATAGAAAATTTTGTCAAAATTTTATTCCTATAGAAAATTTTGTCAAAATTTTATTCCTATAGAATATTTGGTCAACATTTTATTTCTATAGAAAATGTTGTCCAAATTTTATTTCTATAAGAAAATTTTGTCAAAATTAAATTTCTATAGAAAATTTGTCAAAATTTTATTTCTATAGAAAATTTTGTCCAAATTTTATTTCTATAGAAAATTTTGTTAATATTAAATTTCTATAGAAAATTTTGTCAAAATTTTAATTTTTATAAAAAATTTTGTCAAAATTTTATTTCTATAGAAAATTTTGTCCAAATTTTATTTGTACAGAAAATTTTGTCAAAATTTTATTTGTATAGAAAGTTTTGTCAAAATTTTATTTCTAAAGAAAATTTTGTCAAAAGTTTATTTCCATAGAAAATTTTGTCAAAATTTTATTCCTATAGAAAATTTTGGCACAATTTTATTTCTATAGAAAATTTTGTCCAAATTTTAATTTTTATAAAAAATTTTGTCAAAATTTTATTTCTATAGAAAATGTTGTCCAAATTTTATTTCTATAACACAATTTTGTCAAAATTAAATTTCTATAGAAAATTTTGTCAAAATTTTATTTCTATAAGAAAATTTTGTCAAAATTAAATTTCTATAGAAAATTTTGTCAAAATTTTATTTCTATAGAAAATTTTGTCCAAATTTTATTTCTATAGAAAATTTTGTCAAAATTTTATTTCTATAGAAAATTTTGGCACAATTTCATTTCCGTAGAAAATTTTGTCCAAATTTTATTTCTAAAGAAAATTTTGTCAAAATTTTATTTCCATAGAAAATTTTGTCCAAATTTTATTTGTACAGAAAATTTAGTCAACATTTTATTTGTATAGAAAGTTTTGTCAAAATTTTATTTCTAAAGAAAATTTTGTCAAAAGTTTATTTCCATAGAAAATTTTGTCAAAATTTTATTCCTATAGAAAATTTTGTCCAAATTCTATTTGCATAGAAAGTTTTGTCAAAAGTTTATTTCCATAGAAAATTTTGTCAAAATTTTATTCCTATAGAAAATTTTGTCCAAATTCTATTTGCATAGAAAGTTTTGTCAAAAGTTTATTTCCATAGAAAATTTTGTCAAAATTTTATTTTTATAGAAAATTTGGTTCAAATTTTGATTTCTTTAGAAAATTTTGTCCACATTTTATTTCCATAGACAATTTTGTCCAAATTTTACTTCTACACCGAAAAAAAGTGAACTGTTTTATAGGAAGAATAAACTATCTCGCACGAAAATTGAACTAAATTTTACTCTACATTTTGAGATTTCCTCAAATCGTTGTTTAAACCAGGAAAATTTAATGCCCTGTTGTAATTTTTAACTGCAGTTCACGAAATTACATCCTTTCATCGAAGAAAAAATTACCTAAAAGTAAAGAAGAAAATCATTGGCGCCAAATCATCACCATTTTAACCATACAGTAGTTCATTCTTACTATTTTTGGGAATCGTACGAAAATCTTCGTTTGCTTTAGTTCATATGGAACTTATATGTACGGTCATTGAACTTTATACCCACGTTTAGTTCATAAAATTTTTGAGACATACTAAAAAAAGTAAGATTTCATTAAGCTGTGGAAAATTTCGATAAAAATAATAAAATTTAACTACTAGCAAATAATTTTTTTCCAATAAAAACAAGTTAAATTTAGCGTTAGTTTAACTATGGAATTTTTTCTATGTACAGAAAATTTTGTCCAAATTTTATTTCTATAAAAATCTTGTTAAAATTTTATTCCTATTTTGTTATATTTTTTTATTTGTATAGAAAATTTTGTCAAAATCTTATTTCTATAGAAAAATTTGTCCAAATTTTATTTCTATAGACAATCTTGTCAAAAATGTTATTTCTATAGAATATTTTGTCAAAATTTTCTTTCTATAGAAAATTTTGTCCAAATTTTACTTCTATAGAAAATTTTGTCAAAATTTTATTTCTATAGAATATTTTGTCAAAATTTTATTTCTATAGAAAATTTTGGCAATAAAATTTTTTTCCGTAGAGAATTTTGTCAAAATTTTTTTTCCGTAGATAATTTTGACAAAATTTTATTTCTATAGAAAATTTTATTTCTATAGCAAATTTTGTCAAAATTTTATTTGTATAGAAAATTTTGTCAAAATTTTATTTCTATAGAAAGTTTGGTCAAAATTTAATTTTTTTTGAAAATTTTGTCAAAATTTTATTTCTATAGAAAATTTTGTCAAAACTTTTATTTTATAAATTTTATTTCTATAGATACTTTTGTCAAAAATTTATATCTATAGAAAATGTTGTCAAAAATGTTATTTCTATAGAATATTTTGTCAATTTTTTTTCTATAGAAAGTATTGTCAAAATTTTATTTCTTTAGAAAATTTTGTCCAAATTTTATTTCTATAGAAAATTTTGGCCAAATTTTATTTCTATAGAAAATTTTGTCAAAATTTTATGTTTATAGAAAATTTTGTCAAAATTGTATTTCTATAGAAAATTTTGTCCAAATTTTATTTATATAGAAAATTTTGTCAAAACTTTTATTTTATAAATTTTATTTCTATAGATACTTTTGTCAAAAATTGATATCTATAGAAAATTTTGTCATATTTTTTTTGTATAGAAAATTTTGTAAAAATGTTATTTCTTGTCAAAAATTTATTTCTATAGAAAATTTTGTCATAAATTTTATTTCTATAGAAAATTTTGTCCAACTTTTATTTCTATGTAAAATTTTATAAAAAAAAATTATCAAAAATGTATTTTTTTTGGAAAATTTTGTCAATTTTTTTCTATAGAAAATATTGTCAAAAAGTTAATTTCCGTAAAGAATTTTGTCAAAATTTATTTGTATAAAAATATTGCCAAAATTTTATTTATATAAGACAATTTTGTCAAAATTTTATTTCTGTAGAAAATATTGCCAAAATTTTATTTCTATAAGACAATTTTGTCAAAATTTTATTTCTATAGAAAATTTTGTCAAAATATTATTTCTATAGAAAATTTTGTCAAAATGTTATTTTTATAGAAAATTTTGTCAAAAATTTATTATAGAAAATTTTGTCAAAATTTTATTTTTCTAGAAAATTTTGTCAAAACTTTATTTCTACAGAAAATTTTGTCAAAATTTCATTTCTATAGAAAATTTTGTCAAAATTTTATTTCTCTAGAAAATGTTGTTAAAATTTTATTTGTATAGAAAATGTTGTCAAAATTTTATTTCTATAGAAAATGTTGTCAAAATTTTATTTCTATAGAAAATTTTGTCAAAATTTTATTTCTCTAGAAAATTTTGTCAAAATTTTATTTCTATAAAAAATGTTGTCAAAATTTTATTTCTATAGAAATAAATTTTAATTTCTATAGAAATAAAATTTTGTCAAAATAAAGTAATTTCTAAAGTAATAAAGTAATTTCTCTACAAAAAATGACTTTTTGACAAAATTATTTATAAAAATAAAAAGTTGAATAAATTTTCTATAAAGTCAATATTAAGTCAACATCGGGAAAAAAATTGAATTCTCGTTTTAGGTCATATTACCAAAGTCCATTTTTTTAAAGTAGAATTTTTTCATAAAATAATAAATAAACTTCTAAAATAAAATAATAAATCAATTCTTTTGAAGAAACATTTTTTTATAAAACCACAAAAATTTGATCAAAAAGTGCACAATACAATTTTTTATTTGGTAGTTTTTTGGTAATTTTTTTTTTTTTGGCTCGAGTGGAAAATTGTGCCTACGACCCAAATTGTTTATGATTTATACAATATTACATCAATTTTTTTGAGTGTATTTCAAAGCATCTAAAGCACTTACCCTAACAATTGTAATACTCAAAATACATTGTATGCCAGTACATTTGGATGGACCATATTTTCGTTTTGGTTGTTTCTTTTTTTGCCTTGGCAGGTTATATGCTTGGAATAACTAAAACCAACAGAAAGAGGCATAGACAAGAAAAACTGGCCATTAATTGCCGCTGAAAGCCTTTGTATTTGTTAAGGATATTTTGCATAGCCATTGCTCTAATGGTCTCTTGGTTATGTTTTGTTCTAAATGTGGCACAAAAAATATGACAGAAAAGGATTCAAACGAGATTTTGAACACATGGGTGTTTTCAAAGACGTAAAATATAATTTTAAGCAAATTACTGGAAATATGTTATTTTTATATAAAGAAGAAAATTAAGACAATCATCTCAAAAGAAATTGTACTGAATCAGCTTTGGAAAAGTACTATTTTGGGCCAAATAATAGTTTTTCATTTTCGTGAAGAACATTTCCTTCCCAGTAGCAAAGCGTCGCCAAAAAGTAGTGAATATGTTCTGTTTGGATCCGAAAGTGGTAAAAAATTGGCGCAGAAGCGATGAACTTAACATAAGATGGATACCCACCATTTTAACAGACCAATATATCAGGCTCACTTAGACTATTCCGTCCATTGTGATACCACATTGGTGAACTTCTCTCTTATCACTGAGTGCTGCCCGATTCCATGTTAAGCTCAATGACAAGGGACCTCCTTTTTATAGCCGAGTCTGAACGGCGTTCCACATTGCAGTGAAACCACTTAGAGAAGCTTTGAAACCCTCAGAAATGTCACCAGCATTACTGAGGTGGGATAATCCACCGCTGAAAATCTTTTTGGTGTTCGGTCGAAGCAGGAATCGATCCCACGATCTTGTGTATGCAAGGCGAGCATTCTAACCACTGCACCCCTGGCTTCAGTAGGGGCAGTTTGGGGTATGATTTAGTCGGCCTGCTCGACTTTCTACTTTACTCATTTGTCGTACCCAGTGTTGCCTGTATTTTTCTGGCTCTTGTCCCCAAATTATGATGTTTTCATCCTCAAAAATTCCCAATTTAAATTTAAATTCCTCACAGAAATCCCCAACACATTTTTGATTTTTTTGAAAAAAAAAATAAAGCAAGTCTCTGCTGTAGAAAATCAATAATAATTTAAACATTGAAATTTTGTTAAATTCAGCAAGCTGGAATAAGATCAAGATTTCGAACCACAACACCAAGAGGCTGGTGATCGTCTTCCAAATGCATTTTTGATTTTTTTTGAAAAAAATAAAGTAAGTCTCTGCTGTAGAAAATCAGTAATAATTTAAAAATTAAAATTTTGTTAAATTCAGCAAGCTGGAATAAGATCAAGATTTCGAACCACAACACCAAGAGACTGGTGATCGTCTTCCAAATGCTGGAGATATGAAAATGGGAGTTCACAGTTCCTTGTATTTATAAACAAAAATTTACTTCTAAATATTCAAGTTGTTGAGAAAAATTTCTATATAGAAAAAAATGTTGACAAAATTTTCTATAGAAATAAAATTTTGACAAAACTTTCTATATAGAAATAAAATTTTGACAAAATTTTCTATAGAAATAAAATTTGGAAAAAATTTTCTATAGAAATAAAATTTGAACAAAATTTTCGATAGTAGTAAAATTTTTACAAAAATTTATATAGAAATAATTTTTGTGAAAAGTATTAAACCGATTTCTCGAAGAAATCTTCACAAAAATTCCCAAATTTTTGGAAATTCCCCACCAAATCCCCAAGTCCTCAACTCAGAAATTTAGTCCCTATTCACTTAAAAATATACCCAATACTGGCAACACTGGTTGTAGCTGATTACAATTTGGGGATTCAAACCATTTTTTTTTTGCCCAACCCAAATCACTTCTATCATATGTATATGTATGTAGCGGGAAATCCCTAATTCAGTAGAGTGATGTACAGAGTGATCAAAACCCGTGAACCGGTTTATATTCTTACACCGATTATCGGTTTTCGACAAATTTTCATAAATTATCGAATTATTTTTGACATTAGTTTTTTTATACCCTTCACCACTACTGTGGTACAGGGTATAATAAGTTTGTGCATTTGTATGTAATGCCAAGAAATAGTGGTCATAGACCCATCTTTTAGTATACCGATCGGCTTAGGATTAAATTCTGAGTCGATTTAGCGATGTCCGTCTGTCTGTCTGTCCGTCTGTCTGTCTGTCCGTCTGTCTGTATATGTAATTTTGTGCACAAAGTACAGCTCGCAATTTAAGTCCGATCGTCCTCAAATTTGGCATAAGGCCGTTTCTTGGGACAGAGACAATCGCTATTGGTTTTGGAAAAAAATCGGTTCAGATTTAGATATAGCTGCCATATATATTTATCCCCGATTTGGTCATAGTTAGCGTGTTTATCAACCGATTTTCTTGAAATACCGTACATCCAAATATTTTATGAATCTCGAAAATCTTGCAAAATATCAGCCAAATCGGTTCAGATTTAGATATAGCTCCCATATATATCTTTCGTCCGATTTAGACTCATATGACCACAGAGGCCAAAGTTTACTACCGATCTTCGTGAAATTTTGCACATAGGGTAGAATTGACATTCTACCAATGCTTGGTAAATTTGATTGAAATCAGCCAAATCGGTTCAAATTTAGATATAGCTCCCATATATATCTTTCGTCCGATTTGAACTTATATGGCCACAAAAGCCAGAGTTTTACCGTGATTTGCTTCAATTGTTTCAATAGACCTCCTCTAAAACTGAAAAAACTAGAATTCTCAAATGTACTTGAAATTTACAAAGACAGTAGGGGAAGCTTATGACATCAATATGGTGTACTTGATTTTTAAGTATTTGGACGGGAACCTTCTCCTTGCCCTACACTACGAAACCTGAAGGAAAGTTTACAGATTTTCTTGGAATTTGCAGAGAAAGTGACATCCTTTTACAAAAAATAGAGCAAAATCTAACCTTCTCCGATTTACTTGAAATTGGGAGAAGATGATTAAATTTATGATTTTTCGATGTCTGGTTGGGGAAGGGGAATAGTGAAGTTGGGTAGTTTGTGAAATGAATATAGGGTACGTGAATTTACGATATCTGGTCGGGGAGGAGCGAAGGAGGGGTGGTTCCCTTTTGCCCGATTTTTTGAAAATAGAAAGTAGAGGATTATCGATAAATGGAAACTTGGTACATAATTGTATGCTATTTGCACAGGCTTCTGCCAGACTTTTTTAAGTAACATGCAACGTAAAGGGTGCTTCATTTTCCGGTATATGTTTGGGAAAGACATGTTCTCCGTGTCCAACACTTTAACAAATCTTAATATGGTCAATTTTAAAGTACTTTTACTTTTTCCGATTTATTGGACGGTATATTGAGGAGATGTATACCTCCCCTTGACAAACCAAGCTTGAAATTCATAGGAAATGTAGAAGATTGTCTAACGATTTGAATACAGAACATACAATTAACAACAAAACAAGTAAGTAAAGTCTAAAGTCGGGCGGGGCCGACTATATTATACCCTTCACCATTATGTAGACCAAAATTTCCCAGCTAAAAAAGCGTCGCCAAAAAAGTAATGAAAATGTTCTTTTTGGATCCGGAAGTGGTGCAAAATTGACGCAGAAGCGATGAATTTAACATGGACTTGTCATAGGACGGAAGTCCTCCATTTCAACAGCCGTTGCACTGAATTTGCATCACTTCTTTAGGTGTGATCCGAATTCAATATTTTGGATGTAAATTAAAAAATTCTTTGATATTTTGTCAAATAAATAATTTTTATAATTTTTTATAATTTTTAATGGATTCTAACGCTTGTCGGAAACGTTTGATCTCAAATATTTTCAAAAATTCAAATTTTTTTCAGATTGGATTTAGCATTTTTTTCGACACAATTTAAATGATTTGTACCAATTTATGAATTCTTATTCTGTTTTTAACCTATTTGAAACAAAAAAAGTTAAAATTATCCATTAAAAGTATGAAAAAACCAAGATATAAAAATTGAATTAAAAGAACTTCCTGTGTAGTTAAAATAAAGAACATCATTGGGAGTGCATCTTCTGGAAGTGCTTTTAAAGTTGTGCCTTTGGAAGAACTTCAAAATTTTTTTGCTGGGTTGTGTTACCATCTCAACTCCTTCAAATTTGTTGGCAATTATTATCAAGGTTTATATTCCCGATTTGGAGTCAATTTTTTTTACTTATACAAAATCGGTAGAATTAAAAATTAAATAGGCTAACACCCTGGGATGAAACACAATGTTAGTAAAAACAAGTATATACGGCCGTAAGTTCGGCCAGGCCGAATCTTATGTACCCTCCACCATGGATTGCGTAGAAACTTCTATGAAAGACTAACATCCACAATCGAATTACTTGGGTTGTGGTATCTTAAAACTTCTTAACATCGTTTTCTAAATTCTGAGTTAGTCCATACGTGGTATATATTAGACAAAAAAGTTATGTATAGTTAAGTCTACAAATAATTAGGAATCGATATGGACTTTTTGCACGGTACGTAGAGAGCCAGAATTGAAATATGGGGGTCGCTTATATGGGGGCTATATACAATTATGAACTTGATATGGACCAATTTTTGTATGATTGGGGATCGATTTATCTGAGGGCCATATAAAACTAGGCATGGTTGTTAACGACCATATACTAGCACAATGTACCAAATTTCAACTCACTCGGATGAAATTTGCTCCTCCAAGAGGCTCCAAAACCAAATCTCGGGATCGGTTTATATGAGGCTATGTATGATTATGGACTGATATGGACCACTTTTGGCATGGTTGTTAAATATCATATACTTCAACCACGTACCAAATTTCAAGCAGATCGGATGAATTTTGCTTCTCCAAAAGGCACCGGAGGTCAAATCTGGGGATCGGTTTATATGGGAGCTATATATAATTATGGACTGATAGGAACCAATTCCTGCATGGTTGTTAGAGACCATATACTAACACCATATACCAAATTTCAGCCGGATCGGATATAATTTGCTCTTCCAAGGGGCTCTGAAGGTCAATTCTGGGGATCGGTTTATATGGGGCCTATATAATTATGGACCGATATCGACCAATTTTTGCATGGGAGTTTGAGGCCATATATTAACACCACGTACCAAATTTCAACTAAATCAGATGAATTTTGGTCTTCCAAGAGGCTCCGGAGGTCAAATTTGGTGATCGGTTTATATGGGGGCTATATATAATTATGGACCGATGTGGACCAATTTTTGCATGGTTGTTAGAGACCGTATACTAACACCATGTACCAAATTTCAGCCGGATCAGATGAAATTTGCTTCTCTTAGAGGCCTCGCAAGCCAAATCGGGGGATCGGTTTATATGGGGGCTATATATAAATATGGACCGATGTGGACCAATTTTTGCATAGTTGTTAGAGAGCATATACTAACACCATGTACCAAATTTCAGCCGGATCATATGACATTTGCTTCTCCTATAGGCCTCGCAAGCCAAATCGGGGGATCGGTTTATATGGGGGCCATATATAATTATGGACCGATGTGGACCAATTTTTGCATGGTTGTTAGAGACCATATACTAACACCATATACCAAATTTCAGCCGGATCGGATGAAATGTGCTTCTCTTAGCGGCCTCGCAATCCAAATCGGGGGATCGGTTTATATGGGGGCTATATATAATTATGCACCGATGTGGACCAATTTTTGCATGGTTGTTACAGACCATATACTAACACCATGTACCAAATTTCAGCCGGATCGAATGAAATTTGCTTCTCTTAACGGCCTCGCAATCCAAATCGGGGGATCGGTTTATATGGGGGCTATATATAATTATGGACCGATGTGGACCAATTTTTGCATGGTTGTTAGATTCCATATACTAACACCATATACCAAATTTCAGCCGGATCGGTTGAAATTTGCTTCTCTTAGAAGCCTCGCAAGCCAAATCGGGGGATCGGTTTATATGGGGGCTATATATAATTATGGACCGATGTGGACCAATTTTTGCATGGTTGTTACAGACCATATACTAACACCATGTACCAAATTTCAGCCGGATCGGATGAAATTTGTTTCTCTTAGCGGCCTCGCAATCCAAATCTGGGGATCGGTTTATATGGGGGCTATATATAATTAAGGACCGATGTGGACCAATTTTTGCATGGTTGTTACAGACCATATACTAACACCATGTACCAAATTTCAGCCGGATCGGATGAAATTTGTTTCTCTTAGCGGCCTCGCAATCCAAATCGGGGGATCGGTTTATATGGGGGCTATATATAATTATGCACCGATGTGGAACAATTTTTGCATTGTTGTTAGAGACCATATTACTAACACCATGTACCAAATTTCAGCCGGATCGGATGAAATTTGCTTCTCTTAGAGGCCTCGCAAGCCAAATCGGGGGATCGGTTTATATGGGGGCTATATATAATTATTGACCGATGTGGACCAATTTTTGCATGGTTGTTACAGACCATATACTTACACCATGTACCAAATTTCTGCCGGATCGGATGAAATTTGCTTCTCTTAGCGGCCTCGCAATCCAAATCGGGGGATCGGTTTATATGGGGGCTATATATAATTATGGACCGATGTGGACCAATTTTTGCATGGTTGTTAGAGACCATATACTAACACCATGTACCATTTCAGCCGGATCAGATGAAATTTGCTTCTCTTATAGGCCTCTTATAGGGGGTACGTTTATATGGGGGCTATACGTAAAAGTGGACCGATATGGCCCATTTACAATACCATTCGACCTACATCAATAACAACTACTTGTGCCAAGTTTCAAGTCGATAGCTTGTTTCGTTCGGAAGTTAGCGTGATTTCAACAGACGGACGGACGGACGGACATTCTCAGATCGACTCAGAATTTCACCACGACCCAGAATATATATACCTTATGGGGTCTTAAATAGAGCAATATTTCGATGTGTTACAAACGGAATGACAGAGTTAATATACCCCCCACCCTATGGTGGAGGGTATAAAACTATGGGAAATATAAAGCTAGAGCAATTTTGATGCCATTGTACAAAAGAGCACTTATGATTTATTTAAAATTTTTACTACTCAGCAGTGGCGATTTTACAAAGATATTGGTTAAATCTCGTCAAGATATGTGGTCAATTGTGTGTTGTGATATATTATTTGGCCAATTCGGGCAATATTTCCACAACCATTCGACCATTCTGTGGATAGTTTGGCATTACAGTGCGTAGATATGGGGAAATCATCACAGAATTTTGTGTAAAATGTGGGTATTTTGGCCATTTTAGATCAAGATGACACACTTAGCATATAGCATATTAAATGTATTCTCTGTGGAAACTATCAAGTCAATTGGAGGAAACTCCCATTGAAAATGGGTCTAAAATATGAAACATTCTACCATATTTCCCCTACTGTGGCGTACATATATATGGGAGTTGTTTTTGCCAAACAGGACAACCCTACAATCTTCCCCTCAGAATCAAATCCCTAAAATATTAATGAAAATATCCAGATACTCGCACTAAAAAAAAGTACGATATGTTTGACATTTATTAACGAAAATTTTTTTAATTCTCCACTAAACCATACCACGTCAAACAGCAATTTCCGCTAATCTGTCTCATTCAATTTGTTAAGTTCTTACTGGTAAGAATCAATCCGAAAATAAATCTTGAATTCCGAAGCTAAATCTAACTCCGTTGTTTTTCTTTCTTATTTCTCGGTTCATATGTTCATTGGGAACATATTCTCCTCGAATTCTTTTGGAGTTGCAAAGCCAACCGTCATCTGTGACTTTCTGCTCTTTGCATCATCTACCACTTCCCCCGTGCAGCTATGTCTAAATCTGAACCGATTTTTTTCAAAATCAATAGCGATTGTCTTTGAGCCAATGTAAAACTCTGTGCCAAATTTGAGGACAATCGGACTTAAACTGCGAGCTGTACTTTGCACACAAAATTACATATATAATTTTGCAATTCATTCCGAGTTAAATTTACTTTCGAAAAATATAGACAATGCAAGAAGAAACTGTTTTTTAGTTCGTATGATTTGATCATTTCTTGATGACAAAATTAATACATAATAGGCATATGTGTGTCATTTTTGCACACACACACATATATAAACATACATATATCAACGTACATAAAAGTCAATCACACGTGGCTTTTGGTTCTGATACAAAATCAAAAAGTTAAAATAAAGCAGCTGTTATTAACCTCCACTCCCTCTGTGAATGTAGACAATCAATTGTGAGAGCTATTCTCTTTCATCATTATGCTCTTGCTTACCCAAATGTGTTTACTCTCTTCTTCACAGAGTTGTATAATTCACCATATTCACCATTTGCATGGCAAAGCGCATGTCTTGCAATAACATTTTTAAAAATGGACTTTAATACAAATGGGAGGAGTCTATGTCACTAATACATGTATAAAACCATATGAATATACAAATACATACATACATGAATATATATGGAAGTGTTAAGTAAATGTGAGTGATTTTGGAATTGGGGTAATGGTATGAGTTCTTGTATAACCAGATATTAAGGACCATAATAAAAAAGCGACTTTTTGATGCCACAAATTCGTTGGACTGTAATGGTGTGTTTCACACACACACACTCACCTACATATACTCGTATAGCTCATGCTGAATCGTTAGCTGCAAGAAATCCCGGAACTAGGGTAATGCAATACAAGTGTGTATAGAGAGAGAGAGGTGTGTTGGTTTGTATATTCATTGCTGTTCGTCCATAACAGCAGGTGGTGGGTGTTTTGTGTGTGCGTTTGTTTTTGTTTTTGTGGGAAGGATAACAGGGTTAAGAAATTGAGAAGAGTGAATTGGCTTTCTGCAGTCTGTATTGGTGTCGCTCAGTCGGTTCATGCTTGTGTGGTGACTGGGAACTAAATTTGCTGCCACCGTTTTTTTTTTGAGGACTTTTTGTATGACAGGGAGAACATCAGTGAACAGTGAATAACCCAAAGTGACTTTGCATCCTTACTGGTTAATATAACCACAGCCATGTTTTATGGTGAATTGCAAAGGGGTATGAAGCGAATACTTTAGTAGAAGACAGTGAGATGGAGTTGAGTGCATAAACGTTGTTGAGATGGGAGCATTGGTTGGTGCATTTCTTATGGAGACACGGGAGCCACCGTGGTGCAATGGTTAGCATGCCCGCCTTGCATACACAAGGTCGTGGGTTCGATTCCTGCTACGACCGAACACCAAACAAGTTTTTCAGCGGTGGATTATCCCACCTCAGTAATGCTGGTGACATTTCTGAGGGTTTCAAAGCTTCTCTAAGTGGTTTCACTGCAAGGTGGAACGCCGTTCGGACTCGGCTATAAAAAGGAGGTCCCTTGTCATTGAGCTTAACATGGAATCGGGCAGCACTCAGTGATAAGAGAGAAGTTCACCACTGTGGTATCACAATGGGCTGAATAGTCTAAGTGAGCCTGATACATCGGGCTGCCACATAACCTAACCTAACCTATGGAGACAAGGAAAAAAGAACTCTAGTGTTGACATCGGAATTTTTGAGCCAAGGAATTGAAATTGAAAAAAAAGTAAAGATATGTCGATAATCGATATGTATAAAATTTTCTATCGAATTTTGTCGATTTAAGACTCTAAACGGAGTTGTAGTACTCCCCTTTATTGACAAAAATTTTGGATTTTACAGTTAATTTTTTTTTTAATTTTAAATTTGCCTATTGAATAAAAAGGATCGTAAATTAGCGTACTGAGCTTTTGCGAATCACAAAAGAGATCACATAGAAAATGTTTCCAGAGCGAAAAGTTATTTTTGGATGGGGAACATGGAACAGTTTTTATGCAAAAACATGTTAGGAAAGTCTAAAGTCGGGCGGGCACGACTATATTATACCATACGCCACATTGTAGTTCTACATTTTCGATACCATCTCAAATCCTTCAAATTTGTTGGGAGCTATGTAATGGATTATGTTTCCATATTTTATATAAATCTGAACCGATTTACACAAATTGTTTAGACTTTTTAGAAAATCTCT
Organism: Haematobia irritans; assembly: GCF_050003625.1. Taxonomy (NCBI): domain Eukaryota; kingdom Metazoa; phylum Arthropoda; class Insecta; order Diptera; family Muscidae; genus Haematobia; species Haematobia irritans. The sequence continues at coordinate 42,705,964 of NC_134398.1, forward strand.
AGACTTTAAATTTAAATCGTTTAATGCTCTGGGGCGGAGCACAATGTTAGTCAACAATATGGACGAAACATATATATGAAGGCTATATATAAATTTGAACCGATTTCTTTCAAAATCAATACACTGAATAAAATATTGTCGTGAGGTCAAAGATTTCATGTCTTTAAAATACGACTAAAAATTTTGCTTAGCATAGAAGACGCATTTCTCTAAAATAAAGTTATTTTCCTTGTCCAAAAGTCGATAAACTTTTCAATGAAGTCGTATTGTCTTTATAATTAAGTGATTTGACTTAAAAATGGGTATCTTAACATGAAAGAAAAAATTTATGGGCTAAGGTCAACTTGACTTTAATAATTCAGAAAAATTCTTTAAATTTAATGAAATTGTCTTTAAATTTGTTGTCTTTTTGCATCTTGACTACAAAGCAAAAAATCGTTCAAATATAGGACATGTTTTTCAAAACTTTATTTTAAAGAAGTTTTTTACTTCAAACATAGCATAATTTCTACTGGAAGTCGAGTCCTAATTTGGAAAATAAAGTTGCCGTTAACTCGTTTTTAAAGGACTTTGATAGCATATGAAGAAAAAAAGCTGAGAAAGCGAAAAATTAAAATTTGCTTCCTAGAAGCAAGTACACTAAACCTAAATTTAAAAGAGAATTGTGTCTTAAAAGTATCCTTACTTGTATTCTCCGCTTCTTTGGCTCGGAATCAATACCAAATTATTTAAAGTAAAGACAAAATCTTTGGAACCGAGTATGCTTTTTTTTCAGTGTAGAATTCTATTCTGACGCAACACATATATGAGTATTCTTGCTAAAATTGAAGTTGATTGACTTTAAAATGTGACTTAGACTTTGATGACCAAAAAGTGCTCACACACTCACACAAAAAGTTTACTTGGATCCAAAGATTTTGACTTTCCTTTAAGGATTTTGGTATTAAATCCGAGCCAAAGATGCGGTCTCTGTAAAATAAGGAAATTTTTTTGCGACCTCTCTGGGTTTAAATCTAAGATCTATAAAATTAAAATCAGGATACAGATCTGATTTATCGAATTTTCATTCTATTTTTCAGGTAGTGCAGTGCAGACAGACAAACGGACGGACGAACGTGGATAGATCGACTCTGGGGTCGGCTCTCTCCTTTTGGGTGTTGAAAATATATGGACTAACTTATATAACCCAGAGTGTGGCGCAGGGTACACTGGTAGAAAAACTTCGTTATAAAAACGACATGTGTCATTAGGATTATGCCAACGAAACGAATTCGTTGATATAACGAAAATGTTCCTTGTTGTAATGAATTTTCCGATAATCCACGGAATGTTTCATACTATTAACGAATACTTTCATTGTCTTATGGTTGTCGTTCTATTAATGAATATGTTCGTTGGTTTAATGAACGAATATTTCATTATATCAATGATAAGACCGTTATTTAGAAGCGATATTAGCTTCTTAATCGACAATCAATCAGCTATAAAGGCTTTGGACAATGCGAACGTAAGGTAGTCAGCCGATGTCGTAGAAAATTTTGGGTTCTTACGGAATAGCATAATGTAACTCTGTGCTGGGTACCTGGACACTGTGGAATAATGGGAAATGTAAAAAATAATACTGGGATTCCTGGTAAATATGATGACTTATGGCGAGGACTTTGGGTCGCTTCGGATGGGTGCTAGCAAACCACGCTCGAGCCAAAAATAATCTACCAAAATTGGGAGTATATTTTACCAAAATACCATTATTTTGCAAAATGTTATTTTTTTTCAATATTTTATTTCTATGGAAAATTTTGTCAAATTTTGCAAAAATTTTATTTCTATAGAAAGTTTTGTCAAACTTTATTTCTATAGAAAATTATGTCAAAATGAAAATTTTACAAAGAAAATTTTATTCCTATAGAAAGTTTTGTTTAAATTTTATTTCTGTAGAAAATTTTATTTGTATAAAAAAATTTGTCAGAATTTTATTTCTATAGAAAATTTCATCAATATGAGATGATCAAAACATTTTATTTCTATAGAAAATTTTGTCAAATTTTTATTTATATAGAAAATTTTGTTACAATTTTATTTCTATAGAAAATTTCGTCAAATTTTTATTTATATAGAAAATTTTGTCAAAATTTAATTTCCATAGAAAATTTTCTCAAAATTTTATTTCTATGGAAAATTTTGTCAAAAATTTATTTCTATGGAAAATTTTTATTTCTATAGAAAATTTTGTCAAAATTTTATTTGTATAGAAAATTTTGTCAAAATTTTATTTCTATCGAAAATTTTGTCATAATTTTAATTTCCGTAGAAAATTTTGTCAAAATTGTTACTTCTATAGAAAATTTTGTAAAAATTTTATTTCTATAGAAAATTTTGTCAAAATGTTATTTCTGTAGAACATTTTATTTGTATATATTAGACAATTTTGTCAACAAGTTACTTTTATTGAAAATTTTGTCGACATTTTACTTCTATAGAAAAATTTGTCAAAATTTAATTTCCGTCGAAAATGTTGTCAAAAATTTTGTCAAAAAATTATTTCTATAGAAAATTTTGTCAAAATTTAATTTCCGTAGAAAATGTTGTCAAACATTATTTTTATAGAAAATTTTGTCAAAATTTTATTTCTATATAAAATTTTGTCAAAATTTTATTTCTATAGAAAATTTTGTCAAAATTTTATTTCTATAGAAAATTTTGTCAAAATTTTATTTCTATAGAAAATTTTGTCATAATTTTAATTTCCGTAGAAAATTTTGTCAAAAATTTATTTCTATGGAAAAATTTGTCAACATTTTATTTCTTTAGAGTATTTTATCAACATGAGATGATCAAAACATTTTATTTCTATAGAAAATTTTGTCAAAATTTAATTTCCGTAGAAAATTTTCTCAAAAATGTATTTCTATGGAAAAATTTGTCAACATTTTATTTCTATAGAAAATTTTTCAAAATTTATTTCTATAGAAAAATTTGTCAACATTTTATTCCTATAGAAAAATTTTCAAAATTTTTTTCTATAGAAAGTTTTATCAATTTGTTTTCTATTGAAAATTTCGTCAACATTTTACTTTTATTGAAAAATTTTCAACATTTTACTTCTACAAAAGAATTTGTTAAAATTTTATTTCTATAGAAAATTTTGTAAAAATTTTATTTCTATAGAAAGTTTTGTCAAAATTTTATTTCTTTAGAGTATTTTATCAAAATAAGATGATCAAAACATTTTATTTCTATGGAATATTTTATCAATATTTATTTCTATAAAAAATATTGTCAAAATTTTATTTCTATAGAAAATTTTGTCAAAATTTTATTTCTATGGTAAATTTTTCAAGTTTTCATTTCTATAGAAAATTTTGTCAAAATTTTATTTTTCCATAGGAGTAAATTTTCAAAAATTTACTCCTATGGAAAATGTTGTCAACATTTTATTTCTATAATTTATTTTGTCAAAGTTTTTTGTCTATAGAAAATTTTGTCAAAATATTATTTCTATAGAAAGGTTTATCAATTTTTTTCTATTGAAAATTTTGTCAACATGTTACTTTTATTGAAAATTTTTTCAACATTTTACTTCTGTAGAAAAATTTGTTAAAATTTTATTTCTATAGAAAATTTTGTAAAAATTTTATTTCTATAGAAAAATTTTGTCAAAATTTTATATCTATAGAAAATTTTGTCAAAATTTAATTTCCGTAGAAAATTTTATCAATCTTTTTTATATTGAAAATTTTGCCAACGTTTTACTTCTATAGAAAAATTCGCCAAAATTTTTACTTCTATAGAAAATTTTGTCAAAATTTTATTTCTATAGAAAATTTTGTAAAAATTTTATTTCTATAGATAAATTTGTCAAAATGTTTACTTCTATAGAAAATTTTGTCAAAATTTTATATCTATAGAATATTTTGTAAAAATGTTATTTTTTTAGAAAATTTTGTCAAAATTTTATTTCTATGGACAATTTTCAAAAATTTTCATTTCTATAGAAAATTTTGTCAAAATTTTATTTCCGTAGAAAATGTTGTCAAATATTTATTTCTATGGAAAAATTTTATTTCTATAGAAAATTTTGTCAAAGTTTTTTGTCTATGGAAAGTTTTCTCATAATATTATTTCTATAGAAATTTTTGTCAAAATTTTATTGCTATAGAATATTTGGTCGAAATTTTATTTCTATAGAAGGTTTTGTCATAATTTTATTTTCCCTAGAAAATTTTGTCAATTTTTTTTTCATCCAAAATTTTGTCAAAATTTTATATCTATAGAAAATTTTATCAAAACATTTTGTTTCTATAGAAAATTTTATCAAAACATTTGGATTCTATAGAAAATTTTGTCAAAATTCTATTTCCGTAGATAATTTTGTCAAAATTTTATTTCTATAGAAAATTTTGTCAAAATTTTATTTCTATAAAAAATTTTGTCTATACAAATAAAATTTTGACAGAATTTTCTATAAAATGTTTACAAATGAAATGTTTCTTTATTATAATAATTTAAATTTGTTAATCAACGAAACGTTTCTTTCTTTTAATGAATACCTTCATTACCTTAATGAAAATGTTTCAATGGCTTAATTTAATGAAATTTTCTTTGTGAGTAATTTTTATTCCCTGAGAATTTGTTCCACAAAACACAGTGCTTCCATTAATCTAAGCGTCATTTCGTTTACGTTACGTAAAAAATTAATACCCATTTTCCTGGTCTGCCGTAATTTGGCATAACAGGAAACTCCTCCTCTTTTTAAAAGCCATCCAAACGAACCTTATTATCCTTGGTAATGGGGTCTTATACAGAGTCTGAGTTAATGTATTAAGAGGTTTGGTTGTGTGTGTGTGGGGGGGGGGGGGGTGGTATGTTGTTTTTTTGTTAACCAATATCTAATGTAATTTTTTAATGAAAAACAACAATACGAAGAAAAATACACCCTCAATCCCATTAACGAATAAAAATAAAAACAAAAATAAAAAACAACAACAAAACGCAATGAAGTCATTTTTATTTTCTACGCTCAACGAGTCATTAAATCAACCCCCATGAGCATAGAGGCAACAATCGCTCTGACATCGATGTCGCTGTAAGCGTCAACGACAACGTCACAATACATACATCAGTATATGGAAACATTTTTTTTTTCGTTGTGTATAGTTATCCTTAAATATATATATACATACAAATGATACAATGATTTCCTCTTAATCCTGTGTTATTTTGACTTTATTTTTTGTTTTTTTTTTTTTTTTTGATTTGCCAACAGAATGATTGGTATGAGTATCGCAATTTTTGTCACGCCTCTCTTTCTCGTTAAGTGATATAAAAATGTCCTTTGGCATCTGTTTAAGTATTCAAGCATTTGTCGATGTCCTTTAATGATATACAGGCTCTATAATCACAGCACAAAAGTTCATATCCGATCGTAATTATTTCTTTCCTATATACACTGGTCAAGAACAGAATATATACGTATTTAATTTACCTTTCTTTTGTCTACTATAATCCCGCATGGACTAACTTACAATTTAGACGATTACAACCCAAGTAATTTACTTGTGGATGACCGTCTTTAGTAGAAGTTTCTACGCAATCCATGGTGGATGGTACATAAGATTCAGTCTGGCCGAACTTACGGCCGTATATACTTGTTTTAGTTGAAATGCCTTCAATCACAGAAATGATAGTAGCAAATCAAAAATTAATTGAAAGTCAATGTAAAAACAAGTTAGGAAAGTCTACAGTCGAGTGGGGCCGACTATATTATATACCCTGCACCACTTTGTAGATGCACATTTTCGATATCATATCCCATCTGTCCAATGTGTTGGGTGCTATATATAAATGTTTTTGTTACCATATACATTTTTATACCCTCCACCATAGGATGGGGATATATTAACTTTGTCATTCCGTTTGTAACACATCGAAATATTGCTCTAAGACCCATAAAGTATATATATTCTGGGTCGTGGTAAAATTCTGAGTCGATCTGAGCATGTCCGTCCGTCTGTTGAAATCAAGCTAACTTCCGAACGAAACAAGCTATCGAGTTGGTACAAGTAGTTGTTATTGATGTAGGTCGGATGGTATTGCAAATGGGCCATATCGGTCCACTTTTACGTATAGCCCCCATATAAACGGACCCCCAAATTTGGCTTGTGGGGACTCTAAGAGAAGCAAATTTCATCCGATCCGGCTGAAATTTGGTACATGGTGTCAGCATATGATCTCTAACAACCATACAAAAATTGGTCCACATCGGTTCATAATTATATATAGCCCCCATATAAACCGATCCCCCAAATTGGCTTGCGGAGCCTCGAAGAAAAGCAAATTTCATCCGATCTGGCTGAAATTTGGTACATGGTGTAAGTATATGGTCTCTAACAACTATGCAAAAATTGGTCCACATCGGTTCGTAATTATATATAGCCCCCATATAAACCGATCCCCCGATTTGGCTTGCGGAGTCTCTAAGAGAAGCAAATTTCATCCGATACGGCTGAAATTTGGTACATGGTGTTATTATATGGTCTCTAATAACCATGCAAAAAATGGTCCACATCGGTGCATAATTATATATAGCCCCCATATAAACCGATCACCAGATTTGACCTCCGCAGCCTCTTGGAAGACCAAACTTCATCTGATTCAGTTGAAATTTGGTATGTGGTGTTAATATATGGCCTCAAACACCCATGCAAAAATTGGTCGAAATCGGTCCATAATTATATATAGCCCCCATATAAACCGATCCCCAGATTTGACCTCCGGAGCCCATCGGAAGAGCAAAATTCATCCGATTCGGTTGAAATTTGGTATGTGTTGTTAGTATATGTTCTCCAACAACCATGCAGGAATTGGTTCATATCAGTCTATAATTATATATAGCCCCCATATAAACCGATTCCCAGATTTGACCTCCGGTGCCTTTTGGAGAAGCAAAATTCAACCGATCTGGTTGAAATTTGGTACGTGGTGGTAGTATATGATATTTAACAGCCATGCCAAAAGTGGTCCATATCGGTTCATAATCATATATAGCACCCGTATAAACCGATCCCGAGATTTGATTTTAGAGCCTCTTGGAGGAGCAAATTTCATCCGAGTTAGTTGAAATTTGGTACATTGTGCTAGTATATGGCCGTTAACAACCATGCCTAACTAGGTCCATATCGGTCTATAGTTATATATGGCCCTCAGATAAATCGATCCCCAGTAACACAAAAATTGGTCCATATCAAGTTCATAATTGTATATAGCCCCCATATAAGCGACCCCCATATTTCAATTCTGGCTCTCTACCACAAGTTAGAAAACGATGTTAAGAAGTTTTAAGATACCACAACCCAAGTAATTCGATTGTGGATGACAGTCTTTCGTAGAAGTTTCTACGCAATCCATGGTGGAGGGTACATAAGATTCGGCATGGCCGAACTTACGGCCATCTGACCTGATCGGGAAAAAATTGTTTAGATTTCTACAAAATTTGTAGACTTTAAATTTAAGTCAGCTAATGTTCTAGGGTGGAATACAATGTTATTAAAAAAACATTTAAATCTGAACCAATTTTGTAGGCAATTCCACAAAAGTGTATTTATGATTTATAGGTCGACGGATATGTATTATAAGTAAAGGAAAATTTCAGTCATGTTTACAAGTTTTCCACTTAGCAGTGGCGATGTACAAAGAAAATGTGGGTATTTTGGTCATTTTTTCCCAAATCGGAAAAACATATATATGGAAGCTATATGGAAATCTGATCCGATTTCAACCAAATTAAGCATGCATATCAACAATGTTAATTCTACTCCCTTTGCAAAATTTCAAGTAAATCGTATTACAACTTTTAACCTCTATGGTCATATGAGGGAAAATCGGGCAAAAGATATATATGGGAGCTATATATAAATCTGAACCGATTTCAACCCAAATTTTGCAAGCCTAGTTAGAATGTTAATTCTAAATCAGAGTACAACTTTGGCCTCTGTGGTCATATTAGTCTAAATCGGGTAAATGATACATATGGGAGCTATATCTAAATCTGAACCGATTTCAATAAAATGTAGCACACTTGACTATAGTTTTAATTGTACTCCTTGTGCAAAATTTCAATCTAATCAGGGTAAAACTCTGGCGCCTGAGGCCATATAAGTGCATATCGGACGAATGATATATATGGGAGCTATATCTAAATCTGAACCGATTTCAATCAAATTTTGCACACTTGACTATACTACTAATTGTACTCCTAGTGCAAAATTTCAATCAAATTCTGCCGAAACTCTGGCTTCTGGGTCAATATAAGTGCATATCGGGCGAATAATATATATGGGAGCTATATCTAAATCTGAATCGATTTCAACCAAATTTGGGCCGCATAGCTACAATGCTAAATCTACTCCCTGTGCAAAATTTCAACCAAATTGGGCCAAAAATCGGGCTTTTAGGACCCTATTAGTCCATATCGGGCGAAAGATATATATGTGAGCTATATCTAAATCTGAACCGATTTCAATAAAATGTAGCACACTTGATTACAGTTTTAATTGTACTCCTTGTGCAAAATTTCAATCTAATCAGGGTAAAACTCTGGCTCCTGAGGCCATATAAGTGCATATCGGACGAATGATATATATATGGGAGCTATATCTAAATCTGAACCGATTTCTTGCAAAATGAATAGGTTCTATTCTGACCCAAACCAGAAACTTGTGCCAAACTGGACTAAAATTGAGACCTAGACTTTGATTACAAAAATGTGTTCACAGACGGACGGACAGACGGACCGACAGACGGACGGACTGACGGACATGACTAGATCGCCTCAGGGACCCATCATGAGCATTATTGCCAAAGACACCATGTGTCTATCTCGTCTCCTTCTGGGTGCTGCAAACATATGCACTAACCTGTTCCACAGTGTGGCGCAGGGTATAAAAATTGTTAAACCAAAGACTATAAATTTTATTTAAATGAAAATTTCATTAAATTAAAGAAAATTGCCTTTAATATTAATCAAATTGCATGTCCTACAATTAAGGTTGTATAATCTTTCATAATAGGTCAATATTTTTTTCAGTGTATGCCCCACTGTCCAAGTACTTTAATGTCCTCTTGACATTTATTTAATTAATTATCAGCAGTCAAAATAACCAAAAGCATGGAAGTGCATTTGTGAAACGCCTCTGTTAATTGACTTTGCAACTGGTAACCCTGTTTGGCTAGCAACTGGTCAAAGCAAAAATTCGTAGAAAGTAGTAAGAGAGTAAGGAGATTTTCATAAATGTATACTGACACTCACACATTCCAATATCTACGGTAATAAAAGTCTTCTTCTAGGTGTATTTACTAGGGAAGAGTGAAGAATTGAACAACACATATTAAAACAACGTTAGCTATAGATGTATAACTACACTCTCATATATCACTTATCTGGGGAGGATTTAAGTGCATCCTGCGGATACCAATTCCCATGCAAAGCTCCTATGCTAGAATACATAAGATGGTGTACTAATGTACAGTGAGGTGAAAAAGTAAGAAATATTTGTAAGTAAATATTTATTTTTGAAAAAATACCCTAAGAAAAGAAGTGTGTGAAACTTCTGGAGCTGATGGCAATACAAAATTTAATGAATCCAATTAAAAAATTAATTGACACAAATTGTGTTAGTCCACAAAGAAAAATTGTTTACCAAATAAATAAACTAAAATAAAAAAAAAATACAAAATTTAATTATATTCGACAAAATATTCATTTTTTATATAAATAAAATTTTGACAAAATTTTCTTTAGGAATAAAATTTTGACAAAATCTTCTATAGAAATAAAGCATTGACTAAATTTTCAAAAGAAATAAACTTTTGACAAAATTTTCTATACGAATAAAATTTTGACAAAATTTTCTAGACGAATAAAATGTTGATAAAATTTTCTATAGAAATAAACTTTTGACAAAATTTTCTATAGAAATAAAATTTTGATAAAATTTTCTATAGAAATAAAATTTTGATAAAATAAACTATAGAAATAAAATTTAGATACAATTTTCTATAGAAATAAAATTTTGACAAAATTTTCTATATTAATAAAATTTTGATAAAATTTTCTATAGAAATAAACTTTTGACAAAATTTTCTATAGAAATAAAATTTTGACAAAATTTTGATAAAATTTTCTATAGAAATGAAATTTTGACAAAATTTTGATAAAATTTTCTATAGAAATAAAATTTTGACAAAATTTTCTATACGAATAAACTTTTGACAAAATTTTGATAAAATTTTCTATAAAAATAAAATGTTGACAACATTTTCTATAAAAATAAAATTTTGACAAAATTTTCTATAGAAATAAAATGTTGACAAACTTTTCTATAGAAATACAATTGACAAATTTTTCTATACGAATAAAATTTTGATAAAATTTTCTATACGAATAAAATTTTTTACAACATTTTCTATAGAAATAAAATTTTTACAAAATTTTCTATAGAAATAAAATGAGGACAACATTTTCTATAGAAATAAAATTTTGACAAAAATTTCTATAGAAATAAACTTTTGACAAAAATTTTTAAACGAATAAAATTTTGACAAAATTTTCTAGACGAATAAAATTTTGATAAAATTTTCTATACGTATAAAATTTTGATAAAATTTTCTATACGAATAAAATTTTGATAAAATTTTCTATACGAATAAGATTTTGACAAAATTTTTTATACGAATAAAATTTTGACAAAATTTTCTATACGAATAAAATTTTGACAAAATTTTCTATACGAATAAAATTTTGACAAAATTTTCTATACGAATAAAATGTTGACAACATTTTCTAGACAAATAAAGTTTTGATCAAATTCTATAGAAATAATATTTTGACAAAATTTTCTATAGAAATAAACTTTTGAAAAAATTTTCTATACGACTAAAATTTTGACAAAATTTTCTATAGCAATAAAACTTTAACAAAATTCTTCATAGAAATAAAAAATTTTCTTTAGGAATAAAATTTTGACAAAATTTTCTATAGAAATAAAGCATTGACTAAATTTTCAAAAGAAATAAACTTTTGACAAAATTTTCTATAGAAATAAACTTTTGACAAAATTTTCTATACAAATAAAATTTTGAAAAAATTTTCTATACGAATAAAATTTTGACAAAATTTTCTATACGAATAAAATTTTGACAAAATTTTCTAGACGAATAAAATTTTGATAAAATTTTCTATAGAAATAAAATTATGACAAAATTTTCTATAGAAATAATATTTTGACAAAATTTTCTATAGAAATAAACTTTTGACAAAATTTTCTATACGAATAAGATTTTGATAAAATTTTCTATAGAAATAAAATTTTGACAAAATTTTCTATACGAATAAAATTTTGACAAAATTTTGATAAAATTTTCTATTGAAATAAAATTTTCTGTAGAAATAAAATTTTGACAACATTTTCTATAAAAATAAAATTTGGACAAAATGTTCAATAGAAATAAAATGTTGACAAAATTTTTTGTAGAAATGAAATTGTGATAAAATTTTCTATAGAAATAAAATATGTACAAAATTTTCTATTGAAATACAATTTTGGCAAATTTTTCTATACGAATAAAATTTTGATAAAATTTTCTATACGAATAAAATTTTGATAAACTTATCTCTAGAAATAAATTGTTTACAACATTTTCTACAGAAATAAAATTTTGACAAAAATTTCTATAGAAATAAACTTTTGACAAAATTTTTCTATACGAATAAAATTTTGATAAAATTTTCTATACGAATAAAATGTTGATAAAATTGGCTCTAGAAATACATTTTTTACAACATTTTCTATAGAAATAGAATTTTTACAAAATTTTCTATAGAAATAAAATTTGATAAAATTTGTACACACACGCAAAGAAAAAAAAACGTTTGGAAAACGTGTACCGAAAACGTTTTTCTTTTGTTAGAGTTTTTTGAATTGCTTCGAAAATTTTAAACTTTTATCACCAATAAAATTCGTTTGTTACAAAATTTTTATTTTTTCAATAAAAAAAGTTATTTTTGAAATAACAACACAGTCCATTTCGTTTATATTAAACACTGTTCTTTTCTGACTTTAGGTCTTTAATAAGACACATTTTACAGTTCAAAATTTAATATAGTACAATGTAATGTTGAACATTTTTTCGAAATCTTCCGAATATATCTGGAATATATGAAAAAAAAAACAAAAGCAAAAAAAAAACTTTGGCCGAAGCAGGGATCGAACCCACGACCCTTGGCATGAGAGTCGGACGTAGCTACCACTGCTCCACGGTGCCAAACTAAATGTTTGTTTCTGTTAAATAAACTTTGTTTATTCGGTTCGTGGGCGCCGCAAGCTATGCTATATAAATATAACTTATATGGATATTTATCTATTGATGACCATAACAGGTACATAGCTCAGTGGTTAGTGTGTTCGCTTACAATGTGCATGGTCCGCGGTTCGATTCTCCGTCCAGGCGAAAGGTAAAAAAAAATTTAAAAATTTATAAAATTGTATAATTTCTTCTACATTGTTGGTATTACAGGAAAAGGTGTTAAGAACTAAAAATCCTCGTGGATGTGAGAAAGATGTGAGGGACAATGCAATTAGCAAGAAAATAATGTTTTTTTTTTGAGCTAGTCTTTATGAAATTGTTTTTACATCCTGGAAAAGAATAAACGTTTATCACAAAATGTATATACTTTTCTTCCAAATACACTTCCTTACAGCGAAAAGCAAATGAGAAACAAACTTTGTTTGTCTAAAATTTCGTTTGGGAGGAAAGAATTATTTTTTTGCGTGCATTGCTAAGTTTAATTGTCATATGAATCTAATTTAACCCAATTTGGCATGTGTTACAAGAATGTTAGTCGAACTGTCTGTGCAAAACTTAAAGTAAATCGGAGTGAAATTTTGACCTCTGATAGATATATGGATATATATCTATAGATATAGATCTATATATATATATAAAATTCAATCTACGTTTGTTTATTTGTTTGTTTGTTTGTATGTTCCGAGTTGGCTCCGAAACGGCTGAACCGATTTACTTGAAACTTTCAGAGATCGTAGGGGGCGTTCATGTGGTGAAAATAGGGTACCTCACTTTTTGACACCTGCTCGCGGAGGGGGACCTCCCCTTTGTCGGACTTTTTGAAAATTGGTCCAAAGTTGACCGATTTGCTTGAAGTTTGGGTTTGGTATCTAGACAAAGATCCGCTACTTTATATTTCGATATTTGGTGGCGGAGGGGGATCTCTCCTTTGTTCGACTTTTTTTAAAGTACAGTGAAAAAACTAAAATTCTCTAAATTATTTGAGATTTACAGAGAACATGCTGTGAGGTTATGGAATTAATATGGGGTACCTGATGGTTTCATATGTGGACGGGGACGGGGACCTCCCTCTTGCCCTAATCTTTTAAACTTGGAACAAAATTATGCGATTTGCTTGAAATTTTCATTGAATGTTGGGGTTGGCATCTAGACAAAAATCCGATACATTATTTTTCGATATTTGGTCGGGGAGGGGGACCACCCCTTTGCCCGACTTTTTTTTAGAGTACAGTGAAAACAAAACTAAACTCCCCCGACTGAAATTTTACGGAAAAATGAGTGAGGTTATGATATTTATATCAGGTTCCTGATTTTTTAATAAAAATAAAAGGGCATAGGGAGACATCCGCATCTCTTAAGTATATGCAGAGAAACAATTAAACTTTACCGAGTTACTTGAAATTTACGGAGGACTGGGGAGAGGTTACGATATTAATAGTTGATACCTGATTCTGTGATATTTTCTGGGACGTTTACAAAAGATACGCTACATCACTTTTCGATATTTGGGGAGGAGGTCCTCCTCTAAAACTGGAAGAAAAACAAAAATTCTTAAGTTTTCTTGAAATTTGCAAAGGCAGTGGCGGAAGGTTATGAACGAAGAGGTAACCTTCCTTGCCCCACACTTGAAGGAAAGTTTCAAGAATTTTCAGGGAAGGTTACGGGTGCTATTCACCACGGTGTTTGTCGATATTGTATCGGGGAATATGACGTCCCTTTAAAACAATAGAGCAAAATTTAAACATCTCCGATCTACTTGAAATTTACAGGGAACGTGGGAGGAAGTGATTAAATTTATACATGATTTTTAAATTAGTATATGATTTTTCGATATCTGGTTGGGGAAGGGGAAAATTTGAATAAACTTTGTCGATTTACTTCGATAGAATTTATAGGGACCATTGAGTAGTTGTGAAATTAATATAGGGGTACGTCATAGTCCGATATCAGGTCGGAGTGGAGCGAAGGTGGTTAGAGGGTTCCCTTTTGTCCGTTTTTTTTTTTCTTAAATTGAAAGTAGAGGATTGTCCTTAAATGGGAACTCGGTACATAATTTTATGATTTTTGAACAAGCTTCTGCCAGACTTCTTTTTAGTAAAGAACTTAAATTTACATTAAATTGGCAGCCAATGTAGAGGGTGCATCATTTTCCAACATTTTAGCAAATGTTAATGTGGTAAAATTTTCTACTACTTTTGCTTTTTCCGATTTATTGAATTCATTGTATGTTATGTTATTATAATATAGTGCTTAATTTTCAGATATGTTGAGGAGAAGAATACATTTCCACACTTAAAATTCACAAGAAATATAGAAGATTGTCCAACTACTTGAATACAGAACATTATTTAAAAAATTTGGTGGAAAGGGGTACACCATCTCCCCGACATTTTTTAAGACGAACCGTTTTACATATGCATATCCGCCGTATTTGTACCTATAAACGAAAAAGCAAGTAGTCCGATTTGCTTGAAAGAATTCAAATCTTTTCGAATTTGTTTTTAGCACGAAGGATATGGTTGACAAAGTTAACGCAAAATGTTCCTACAAAAACACTTCGGAAGGCGCAGCGAAGCGGGCCGGGTTACGCTAGTAGACATATATATATATATATATATATATATATATATATATATATATATATATATATATATATATATATATATATATATATATATATATATATATATATATATATATATATATATATATATATATATATATATATATATATATATATATATATATATATATATATATATATATATATATATATATATATAAATCTGAACCAATTTTAATTAAAATTGACATGCATAGTAATAATGTTATTTCCTTTCCCTGTTCACAATTCTAAGTAAATCGGAGGAAAATTTTGATCTACGGTGGTCATATGTTATCTGTACATCGGACTACAGATGTATGTATATGGGAACTATATCTAAATCTGAACCGATTTCAATCAAATTCGGTGTGCATATTTATAATGTTAATTCCACTCCTTGTGCAAATTTTTAAGTAACACGGAGTAAACGTTTGGCTTCTGGGGTCATAAGAGTGTAAATCGGGCGAAAGCTATATATGGGAGCTATATCTGAATCTGAACCGATTTGACTGATATTTTGCAAAAATTTACGAGACTCACAAAATATTCGATTCTACGAAATTGGAAGAAGATCGGTTGATAAATACGTCATTTATGACCAGATCGGTTATAAATATATATGACAGCTATATCTAAATCTGAACCGAACCAAAATCTATAGGGATCGTCTTTGACCCGAAAAAGGACCCTATGCCAAATTTGAGGACGATCGGACTTAAACTGCGGACTTTGAACACAAAAATACATCAACAGACAGACAGACGGGCATCGCTAAATCAACTCAGAATTTAATTCTAAGCCTATCGGTATACTAAAAGATGGGTCTATGACTATTCCTTCTCGGCGTTACATACAAATGCACAAACTTATTATACCCTGTACCAAAGTAGTGGTGAACGGTATGAAAATGTGACAAAATGTTCTATAGAAATAAAATTTTGAGAAAATTTTCTATAGAAATAAAATTTTGAGAAAGTTTTCTATAGAAATGAAATGTTGATAAAATTTTCTATACAAATTAAATTTTTATTAAATTGTCTATAGAAATAAAATTTTGACAAAATTACTATAGAAATAAAGCTTTGAGTAAATTTTCTATAGAAATGAAATTTTGACAAATTTTTCTGAAGAAATAAAATTATGATGAATTTTCTATAGAAATAAAATTTTGACAAAATTTTCTATAGAAATAAAATTTTGACAAATTTTTCTATACGAATAAAATTTTGATAACATTTTCTATACGAAGAAAATTTTGATAAAATTTTCTATACGAATAAAAGTTTGATAAAATTATCTCTAGAAATAAATTTTTTACAACATTTTCTATAGAAATAAAATTTTTACAAAATTTTCTGTAGAAATAAAATGAGGACAAAATTTTCTATAGAAATAAAATTTTAACAAAATTTTGTATAGAAATAAAATGTTGACAAAATTTTCTACAGAAATAACATTTTGAAAAAATTTTCTATAGAAACAAAATTTTGACAAAATTTTCTATAGAAATAAAATTTTGACAAAATTTTCTATAGAAATAAAATTTTGAAAAATAAGATTTTTTAGTAGTTTTTTTTTGTGGAAAATTTCCACCTTTCTTCACTGTGCCTCAAATAGTCATAGCAAGCAATTTATGTCACTTTCTCCTCTGTAGCCTCCTTACGGTACTTGTAGCTGTATGAAATATAGGTGTTCGTTCATAGAATGAGTTTATCGGGAGTGAAGTGACATTTGCTGTAGCTTTTGCTGTGTGTGCTTGACATTTTGTGGTGAATTTCTGTCTAAAAGCCATCATTTCCCGTAAAGTCGTTGGATGCGTGTATGTGTGAATGATACCCAGAGTCATAGATAGTGAGAGAGTGAGTAAGAGAGAGAGAAAGAGGATTCTATTGTGGGTGACTGGATAATTAAGCTCTACGTAATGGGTTTGTGTGGGAGTGTGTATATGTACTATGACTCCATGTTCTTGACCTGCTCAAATGGTATTCTTTTTGTTGTTGTTGTTATTGTCACCTATGTAAGGCAGAGAGAGGTTATGTAAGTGCGGCCAAAAGTTTGATTTGTTGTAATCGGTTTTCGGTGGCAGAGTCAAGTCTCTAACAGAGCTGTAAGTACTGGGATATATGAGGATTTTTGTGTGTGTGTGTGTGTGTATGTTTATATGAGAGAAGGCGTTTCCGGTTGGCTGAGCAGAAAGTATACGTGTGTAAGTGCATAAAGTCGATAAGAATTGCAGTGGCATCTGCAAGAGGACTAGAAAAAAGGTCATAAAGTTGTTGATGGGATATTGTGAGTACCCTGCTATTTGTGGGTGGTGAACGGAATACTAAATACTTCATAGCCACATAGGAACATACACACACACACTCGCGCTCACCTATAACCTGCTCACACACTTCAACAAACACTGAGTATTTTGTGGCTTTTGGATATTGTCGACTTTTTTTGTTTATTTTTTCGTGATTTCCTTTCAAAATCCTCCAAACAGGATAATGGATGAGTGAGTGGGTGTATGCGTGTGAACTTATTGCCATCTTGTTGTCTGTGGTTGTAGTGGTGTGTTCTTTGTTGCTTTATTATAGTGGTGGTCTCAAGGAAATGGGCTTTGCCTTGGCTATCTGATGGTGTTGGTGGTGGTTTTATTATCTTCCTTAGTATAACGGGCGAAGGGGGTGGTGTGGGTTTGGCTTTTCACTTTGCTTTTTTTTTGAACTGTGGTAACTCATAACCAATTTTAAAGATATATTCTGTGTTTTTTTTCAGTCTTCGTCCTTGTTTTGTTTTGCTGTCTCTGCTGTCAATTTGTCGTTTGGCAGTCTGCATTGAGCATCGTCGACCAAAGCTATCTAGCCATTCAGCAAGCCAACATCGTGGTAGTCCTTTGTCGGAGCTATCAGTTAGCGGTAGTATTGTTAAAAACAAAAAGAAAAAAAACGAAATTTCGATTCTCTATCATTTTGGCTATCCGTGTCCTTAGTATTAAATTGCGGATTCTATTGTTTTTAGGAAATTGTAATGTTAACATCAAACAAATCGGATATGAAAAATCATTAAAAAATGAATTACAAGAAAAATTGAAAATTCAATAAAATAAGGAACCAAAAAAAAAAAAATAAATAAATAAATAATAAAATAAATTATATCTGATAATATATATTTGTGTTTTATAAAAAAGTAAAAAGTCAAAAAGTAAAAGAAAATCCAGTTTTTACTAAATTATTTTTTGAGTGTAAAAAAAAAAATTCAAGTGAACTATTAGTTCCTAATCTCAAACGTTTGTAATCCAAAAAATCATTCATCCTGGATACCTTAAGCTTTAAATATTTCCATCAGCGGAAGATGGGCACAGGAAGTGGTGCGTATATTTGACAATTGCCGTCGGAATTTTATTTTTGGTTTTATGAATGAATGATTATAGCTGAGAAAGTCCTTATTGCTATCGATAGAAAATCAATGAAAATGTTCGCATCTGAATGTTTATAAGCTAGTCTAGTGACTTTTAATTTCGAAAGATGATTTTTTTACAGAAAAGAATATCTACAAAATTTGTTCAATTAAAGTTTGAATTGAATGTGAAAAAATTGTCAATTAAAAAAAATAATTTATCAAACATTTTAAAAAACAAACATTAAATTTTTAACTGGGCTAATAAATTTTTTAACTAGTGTCGTTTTGTGATGTTATCGATTTCGTGAATGATCAATTTCAAATAAAAAATTAATTGGATCAATTAATTTCGTGATTGAAATTAAAACCAAAACTTTGTTTTCTATGTAAGAGCTATTGATGGTTTCTCAACTATATCATATGTTGGTTTCAATATTACCCTTGAGTATTTCTAAAAAGTTGCAATATTATTATTATACCCTCCACCATAGGATGGGGGTATATTAACTTTGTCATTCCGTTTGTAGCACATCGGAATATTGTTCTAAGACCCCATAAAGTGTATATGTATTCTGGGTCGTGGTGAAATTCTGCGTCGATCTAAGCATGTCCGTCCGCCCGTCTGTTGAAATCACGCTAACTTCCGAACAAAACAAGCTATCGACTTTAAACTTGGCATAATTAGATGTTATTGATGTAGGTCGGATGGGCCATATAGGACCACTTTTACGTATAACCCGAACCCAACATTTGGTTTGCAGAGCCTATTAGAGAAGCACAATTCATACGATCCGGTTGAAATTTGGGACGTGGTGTTAGTATATTGTCTCTAACAACCATGCAAAAATTGGTCCATATCGATCCATAATTATATATAGCCCCCATATAAATCAATCCCCAGATTTGACCTGCGGAACATCGTGGAGGAGTAAAATTCATCCGATTCGGATGAAATTTGGTATATTGCGCTAGTAACAACCATGCCAAAATTGGTCCATATCGGTCTATAATTATATATAGCCGATCCCCAATCACACAAAAATTCGTCCATATCGGTTCATAATCATGGTTGCCACCCGAATCAAAAATAATCCACAAACATTTTATTTCTATAGAAAATTTTGTCAAAATTGTATTTCTAAAGAAAATTTTGTCAAAATTGTATTTCTAAAGAAAATTTTGTCAAAATTTTATTTCTATAGAAAATTTTGTCAAAATTGTATTTCTAAAGAAAATTTTGTCAAAATTTTATTTCTATAGAAAATTTTGTCAAAATTTTATTTCTATAGAAAATTTTGTCAAAATTGTATTTCTATAGAAAATTTTTTCAAAATTGTATTTCTAAAGAAAATTGTGTCAAAATTATATTTCTATAGAAAATTTTGTCAAAATTTAATTCTATGGAAAATTTTGTCAAAATTTTATTACTATAGAAAATTTTGTCAAAATTTTATTTCTATAGAAAATTTTGTTAAACGGAATTATATACGTAAACAATCGGTTTTTCTTGTTTAATATATACCCCGTATGGACTAACTTACAATTTAGAAGACGGTGTTAAAAAGTTTTAAGATAGCTTGCCATCGACAAGTGTTACCGCAAGCCAAGTAATTCGATTGTGGATGACAGCCTTTAGTAGAAGTTTCTACGCAATCCAAGGTGGAGGGTACATAAGATTCAACCTGGCCGTAAATACTTGTTTTTATTTTTGAAAAGTTCCCATAAAATACGAATTAAATATTTTGTAGCTTTTTATACCCTGCGTCACACTGTGGAACACCGTATTATAAGTTAGTGCATATGTTTGCAACACCCAGAAGGAGACGATATAGACACATGGTGTCTTTGACAATAATGCTCAGGATGGGTCCCTGAGTCGATATAACCATGTCCGTCTGTCCGTCCGTCCGTCTGTCTGTGAACATATTTTTGTGATCAAAGTCTAGGTCGCATTTTAAGTCCAATCGCCTTCAAATTTGGCACAAGTTCCTGTTTTGGGTCAGAATAGAAGCCTATTGATTTTGCAAGAAATCGGTTCAGATTTAGATATAGCTCCCATATATATCATTCGTCCGATATGCACTTATATGGCCTCAGAAGCCAGAGTTTTACCCTGATTTGCTTGAAATTTTTTTGTGTCCCAAATTTGATTGAAATCGGTTCAGATTTAGATGTAGCTCCCATATATATCTTTCGCCCGATTTTCCGTCATATGGCCACAGAGTTCAAAGTTGTAGTCCGATTTACGTGAAATTTTGCACGGGAGTAGAATTAAAATAATAAGTATGCATGTCAAATTTGGTTGAAATCGGTTCAGATTTCTATATAGCTTCCATATATATGCTTTTCCGATTTGGGCAAAAATGACCAAAATACCCACATTTTCCTTATAAAGACTGCTAAGTCGAAAACTTGTAAAAGTGACCCAAAAAAAAGTGACTTTATTTCTAATACATATCTATCGACCGATAAATACACTTTTGCGAAGTTGCTTAAAATTGGTTCAGATTAAAATGTTTCCCATATTTTTACTAACATAGTTTACCATCCCAGGGCATTAGCCGACTTAAATTTTAAGTCTATAGATTATAAACGTTGTTCAGATGGAGTCAGATTTATGTTATAGCATCCAACACATTTGACGGATTTGATATAGTATCGAAAATGTGGATTTACAAAGTGGTGCAGGGTATAATATAGTCGGCCCCGCCCGACTTTAGACTTTCCTTACTTGTTTTATTTAGAATTCGTCATTCAAATTAGATCTACAATAACCTAACAATGATTTTAATCGGAATTTCATGTAGCTCCGTTAGGCGTTAACTGCCAGTTAACAGAAAGTAAAGTAAAATTAAGTAAGTTCACCAATGTGGTATCACAGTGGACTGAATAGTCTAAGGGGGCCTGATACATCGGGCTACCACCTAACCTAACGGTTAATTTTAACTGAAACATTTTCTGCAGTTAAATTACTAACTGACATATGGGATATATAGGCAAGATAACAGATATGTCCATAGTAGGTTTTAAAAGTTCGTTAGCTAACGTAGCTTCATGAAAAATGGGGGTAAATATCACTATTTGTTATTGACATTTTAGGGGATTCCCTCAGTTTGCCTATGATAGACAAGCTTCATAGAAATTGCTGCATACTTTCAGGCAGTAAAAAGTCTTCGTTTAGAAGCAATATAACATGAGATTGAAAACAATAAACAAATCTCAAAAGCATAGTTTTAGGTAAATAATCTCGATTATTTTTGAATGTCGTAATAAAAAAGACATTGTATGAAAATTTTCAAAAGCATTATTGTTTCTAAGAAATAATTTAAAGTTGCACAAGATTATTAAAAGATGGTAAAAAATAAAAAAAAGTATCGCAAATCGTATCAAAAAGTGGAAAATTGCCCGCTCAAATTCCTGTAATATTAATTCTACTCCCTGTGCAAAATTTGCATTTAAATCGGATTACAAATTTGACCTCTGAATAAGAGCAAAACTCTGGCCATATAAGTGCATATCGGGAGAAAGATATATATGGAAGCTATATATAAATCTGAACCGATGTCAACCAAAGTCGGCAGACTTGACAACACTACTAATGGTATTCCTAGTGCAAAATTTCAACCAAATTGGGGTAAAACTCTGGCTTCTGGCATCTGGGGCGATATAAGTCCATATCGGGCGAAAAATATATATGGGAGCTATATCTAAATCTAAACCGATTTCAATCAAATTTTGAACACTTGAATATACGGCCAAGTGTTATGTTTGTGCAAAATTCTAATCAAGCAAATCAGGGTATAACTCTGGCTTTTGGGCCCATATCAGGCGAAAGATATACATGGGAGCTATACCTATATCTGAACTGATTTCTTCAAAAATCAATAGGATTCTATTCTGACCCAAAACAGAAACTTGTGCCAAATTTTAAGTCGATTGGACTAAAATGGCAACCTAGACTTTGATCACAAAAATGTGTTCACAGGCAGACGGACGGACTGACAGACGGACATAGCTAGGTCGACTCTGGGACCCATCTTGAGCATTATTGCCAACTTATAATACTCTGTGCACTAACTTATAATACTCTGTTCCACAGTGTGGCGCAGGGTATAAAAATGGAAACTGCATTGCAATAGAATATTTTCATAGAAATTGTTGCATACTTTCAGGGGGTGACCGCGTTTTCTTCGAATTTTTATAATATGAGAATATCTTACATGAATTTGTGAGATATTATTTGCCCAAATTGGGCTATATTTACACAAGTCGAAGCCTTATCTAAATATCAAAATTATATGACTATAATATGGGGAAATGTATTTATCAAAACGATCCTTTTAAAATCTCGTATACCCGAATGTTTTATGAGTCTTTGTCTTACTAAATATCAGTCAACCCTGTTTAAATTTAGATATAGCTTCCATATATATTCTTCGCTCGATTTTGACTATTATGACCACAGGGGCCAATATACCGAAATATTATTTAATCATAAAAAAACGATAGTTTTTTGTTTTTCAAAATATTTCCCCTCAAGATCTATATATGGATCTTAATATATAGCATGCCTCGAAGCACGTTTTGTACTCTGATTGAGGTAGCTCCACCACATGCATTCTGAACACATCAACCGCTTCTCCAGATGACGAACAGTCGACTGCTGTTTACTATCGACGTAAATAGCGTAAATCAACGATTCATAACCTGTCATGAAGTTATACACGTGTTTCGAAACACCGCGATCATATTTTTGAAGCATTTCTTGAAGTAAACTACATGGACGAAAAAATTGTTTCTCATATGTTTCGGTGTAAAAATTATATGTTTCGAACTTACCATACATGTTTAGCACATTATTTTTAAGTGCAATCATATAATGTTCATAAATTAGTAGAATATGTTTGGGAAATATATGGGAAACATTTTAATCTGAACCAATTTTGAGACAACTTCGCAAAAGTGTATTTATGATTTATCGGTTGATGGATATGTATTAGAAATAAGGGAAAATTTTAATCGCTTTTACAAGTTTTCGATTTAGCAGTGGCAATTTTATAAGGAAAATGTGGGTATTTTGGCCATTATTGCCCAAATTGGAAAAACATATATGGAGGCTATATCGAAATCTGAACCGGGTTCAACCAAATTTGACAAATTTAATTCTAATAATTGATAAATAACGGTTTTACGGCCAAATTTGGGGAAATCGGGCGATACATATATATGAGGGTGATGAAAAAATATTACTTTGTGCCAAATTTGACGACAATCGGTTAGTAACGATGCGCATTGTGACCACTGTTGCGCTCGAGCCAAAAATAATCTACCAAAATTAAAAAAAACAAGTATATACAGTACTAAGTTCGGCCGGGCCGAATCTTAAATACCCTCCACCATGAACCAAATATTAGGGTTTTGTTTGAAATTTCAGGAGGGCTTGAGGACTTGAGGACACTTCCCGAAGATAAATTTAAAGATTTCACCTATGAGGACTATATCAGATTCTGGATTTATAAGAACCATTTTTGTTTGAGTTTTAGAGGAATCATTAACATCTCTTGTAAGTGTGCAAGAAAATTATAAAATAACGTCTTAATTTGAAATCTTAAATCTGTGGAAGTAAAATCTTGAAATTTTACATTGACTTTCAAGAAATTTTCATGATCAGTGCGCCTTCTACACCGTCAAGAAGTGAAGTCGGTCTATATGGAGGCATTATCAAATGGACCGATAAAAACTTAATCCGATACACGTTTTTGTGAGCCTAAAATATCAGAATATTTACAAATTCAGGCAAATCAGATAAAAACTACGGTTTCTAGAAACCCAAGGAGTTAAATCGGGAGATCGTTCTTATGGGGGCTATACTAAAATATGGACCGATACTCACCGTTTTCGGCACACCTCTTTATGACCCGAAAATACCACTAGATTTCCAATTTCAGGCAAATTGGGTAAAAACTTCGGATTCTAGAAGCCCAAGAAGTAAAATCGGGAAATCGGTCTATATGGGGGCTATACCAAAATATGGACCGATACTCTCCATTTTCGGCACACCTCTTTATGGTCCTAAAATACCTCTAGATTTCCAATTTCAGACGAAGTGGATAAAAACTACGGTTTCTTTAAACCCAAGACCCCAAATCGGGAGGTTGTTTTATATGGGGACCATACCAAAACATTGACCGATACTCAAAATTTTTGGCACACGTATTTGTGGTCCTACAATACCTCTAGATTTCCAATTTCATGTAAATTGAATAAAAACTGCGGTTTCTATAAGCCCAAGAAATAAAATCGGGAGATCAGTCTATATGGGGGCTATACCAAAACATGTACCGATACTCACCATTTTTGGCACACCTCTTTATGGTCATAAAATATCTCTAGATTTCCAATTTCAGACAAATTGGATAAAAACTACGGTTTCTATAAGCCCAAGACCCCAAATCGGGAAGTCGTTTTATATGGGGACCATACCAAAACATGGACCGATACTCACAATTTTTGGCACACGTTTTTGTGGTCCTACAATACCTCTAGATTTCCAACTTCAAGTAAATTGAATAAAAACTGCGGTTTCTATAAGCCCAAGAAGTAAAATCGGGAGATCGGTCTATATGGGGGGTATACCAAAACATGGACCGATACTCACCATTTTTGGCACACCTCTTTATGGTCATAAAATACCTCTAGATTTCAAATTTCAGGCAAATTGGATAAAAACTACGATTTCTATAAGCCCAAGACCCCAAATCGGGAGGTCGGTTTATATGGGGACTATATAAAAACCTGGACCGATATAGCCCATCTTCGAACTTGACCTGCCTGCAGACAAAAGACGAATTTGTGCAAAATTTCAGCACGATTGCTTCATTATTGAAGACTGTAGCGTGATTACAACAGACAGACAGACAGACAGACGGACATCGTTATATCGTCTTAGAATTTCTCCCTGATCAAGAATATATATACTTTATATAGTGGGAAATCGATATTTCGATGTGTTACAAACGGAATGACAAACTTATTATACCCCCATCACCATTCTATGGTGGTGGGTATAAAAAAAAACAAGTATATACAGCAGTAAATTCGGCCGGGCCGAATTTTAAATACCCACCACCATGAATCAAATATGATAGTGTACTTTGAAAACTCTTCGTCGAAGTGGGTTACTTGATAATATATGGAATTGTAGGGGGTTTGATGACAAATCTTCTCCCAAGCGAGTCAGCTCCCGAAGACAAACTTTAAAGATTCTACTTATGAAGACCAGATAAGATTCTAGATTTATGAGAACCAATTTTGTTTGAGTTTCAGAGAAATTATAAACATATCGTGTATATGATGAAATTACGCCTTGATTTAAAATCTTAAATCTGTAGATTTTTTCCGCCATTATTTAAATAAATACGATGAGTAAAATCTGGAAATTTTACTTTCAGTTTGAAGCAATTTTCATGATCAGTGCGCCTGCTATACCCTGAAAGAAGTGTTTTCTTTTCTGAGGAACGCAATTTCAGACAAGCAAAGTTTTCTTTTGACACAAATTTTAGAGAATATTAGGGTTGGATAAACGAAAATACTTTATAAGAAAAGGAAATTTCGTTTGTCTAAAATTTCATTATAGATTACTAATTCCCAGCAAATCGGATAAAAACTACGGATTCTAGAAGCCCAAAAAGTAAAGCCGGGAGATTGGTGTATATGAGGGCTATACCAAAACATGGACCGATAGGCACCATTTGCTACTCACATATTTGTGATCTTAAAATACCTCCAGATTTTCAATTTCTAACAAATCGGGTAGAAAATATAGTCTCTAGACGCCCAAGAAGTAAAAATCGAGAGATCAGTCTATATGGGGTTATACCAAAAAATGGACCGGTATACCTCAATTTCGGCACACTTATTTGTGGTTTAAAAATACCTCTAGATTTCGAATTTCAGACAAAAAAATTTATAAAAGCTCAAGAATTTCAGGCAAAGCGGATGGTAAATATAGTTTCTAGAAGCCCAAGAAGCAAAATCGGGAGATCGGTCTATATGGGGGCTATACCAAAAAATGAACCGCACACCTTTTTATGGTCCCAAAAGAACTCTAGAATTTCAATTTCAGGAAAATCGGATAGAAAAAATAGTTTCTTGAAGCCCAAGAAGCAAAATCGGGAGATCAGTCTCTATGGGGCCTATATCAAAACATGGACCGATGAGCACCATTTTCGGCACACCTTTTTATGGTCCTCAAATACCTCCAGATTTCCAATTTCAGGCAAATCGGATGGTAAATATAGTTTCTAAAAGTCCTAGAAGCAAAATCGGGACATCGGTCTATATGGGGGCTATACCAAAACATGGACCGATGGGCACCATTTTCGGCACACCTCTTTGTAGTGCCACAATACCTCTAGATTTCCAATTTCAGGCAAATCGGCTGGTAAATATAGTTTCTAGACGCCCAAGAAGCAAAATCGGGAAATCGGTCTATATGGGGGCTATATCAAAGCATGGACCTATACGGACCATTTGCGACAGACCTCCTCATGATCCTAAAATACCTCTAGATTTTCAATTTCAGACCAATCGGATAGAAAATTTCTAGACGCCTAAGAAGCAAAATTGGGAGATCGGTCTATATGGGGGCTATACCAAAACATGGACCGATACGGACCATTTTCGACACACCTCTTTATGGTCCCAAAATACCTCTGGATTTCCAATTTCAGGCAAATCCGATAAAAACTACGCTTTTTATAGGCCCAAGACCCCAAATCGGGAAGTCGGTTTATATGGGGGCTATATCAAAACTTGGACCGATATAGCCCATCTTCGAACTTGACAGGCCTGCAAACAAAAAACTAATCTGTGCCAAATTTGGGGACGATAGCGCCATTATTGAAAGCTGTAGCGTGATTACAACAGACAGACAGACAGACAGACGGACAGACGGACATGCTTATATCGTCTTAGAATTTCTCCCTGATCAAGAATATATATACTTTATATAGTCGGAAATCGATATTTCGATGTGTTACAAACGGAATGACAAACTTATTATACCCCCGTCACCATTTTATGGTGGTGGGTATAATTAGAAAATGTGTGGAGTACCTAATGTTCGAGAGGAATATTTTGCAAAATCTACCAAAACACATTTTTCGGTACGTTTTGGAAATGCTCAAAGAGTTTGAAGATAAATAAATAACAATTGAAGTTCACCATTAAAAAGTCGAAATTTTGACATTTTCCAAAAGTCGAAAATTTATATTTTGAAAAATTAAAGAAAAAAACCGAACTTTGCAGAAGTTGAAATTTTATATTCGACTTTTATTAGTGGGCTATGCAATGGCATAATTTGCATAAAATCTGGTACGTTACAATAATGGTGTGAACTAAAAAAACCTGAGATAATTTGTTTTCCCACATCGAGATACTATGGGATTTTTATTTTAAATATTAAAATTACTCTGGTGTTAAATCAACACCATGCTTTCCCATCTCTCTGAGACAAAAAGTGATTTCCATATGTTTTCTTTTAAATCATAAGAATAACAAGAAATTTTTCAAAATAATGAGAAAATCTGAAAATCTCACAAAGAGTTCGACAACTCAACGTAAAAACTTATGAAAACAATAAACAAAAAGTTTATTTTAAAAAGAATAACAAAAAAAAGGACAATAGGAAAGTTAGAATAAAACCACACAGACACACAGAGACACAAATAAAATATGACAGGGATAATAGAATATAGTGAGGCTGGAGTCAAAGGATGTATGCTTGGCCTTTTTCTAGAAGACCAAAAGGAGCAATGTAAAGCAAGCACTTGAGTAGAGAGAGAGATTGAATATCCGCAAATATATGAAGCGAAAACCAGTTAAACCCCAAACAAGCCAGACCAAAAAGGATACTCACACACACATCTTGGAAAGAAAGGACCTCTGTAAAGGATATAGTATAGACACTCATACCACAATTCAACTTCCACATTGGTGTTTTCCGATAAGGCAAGCATTTGCTTAACATTATACAGGATAATTGAGCGCACACTCACTGCTAAAGCCATAGAAAAACATGAAGGGTGTGAAAATTAAAGGCACGCGTCATTGAGTAAATGCCGCTATGGCCATTGAATTACCAAAGCTGAAGGGGGAAAACCAGTAGAATTTGTTGATCATTGAATACTTTCCAAAACGGAAAACAATATGTCAATTGTCACTAATTCACTGGGTTATATGGCAAATACTTTGGCTATTTGATCCTTAGAAGGGGAGAAATTTTTAAGCTATGCCATTGATGATGGTGTGTGTGTGTGAGTGAGTGTTTGTCTCTCTTACTACCAGGTCTTTGTTTTGACAAGTGTCCGTGTCAACCGTTGAATGTTTATTGAGGAATTTTAAATGTTTCAAAAATAAAATGTTCTACGTGCTTCGACATTTGCCCAGGATTAGCAAACTAAATGGCAAGATGTACGTCAATCAAGCGAAAAAGGGGTTGTGTCTATTGATTGGCTTTTTATCAACTTTAGCTTTGGACCAAACAAAAACAAAACACAGGCTTAAGGACTTTCATGGCATTTAATGTTAATTTAAAATAATTTTATTTTCTGATCTGACTATTTATTATAACACTCATTTCATTTAAAGGTGATCGTCTCTTGGATATTCCGTGTAAAGTTTGTGGTGATCGCAGTTCTGGTAAACATTACGGCATTTACAGTTGTGATGGTAAGTAATTTAGGGAATAAAAACAACAACAAAAAAATAAAAATATGTCTATAGAAAACTTTGTCAAATTTTATTTCTGAAGAAAGATTTGACAAAATTTTATTTATGTAGAAAATTGTGACCAAATTTAATTTCTATAGAAAATTTTGTCAAAATTTTATTATTATACAAAGTTTTGTCAAAATTTATGCCTCTAGAACTTTGCCAAAATTTTATTTCTATAGAAAATTCTGCCAAAATTTTATTTCTATAGAAAAATTTGTCAAATTTTATTTCTATAGAAAATTTTTGCCAAAATGTTATTTTTATAGAAAATTTTGGCAAAATTTTATTTCTATAGAAAAATTTTGACAAAATGTTATTTCTATTAAAAGTTTAGACAAAATTTTATTTCTATAGAAAATTTTTGACAAAATTTCTATAGACAATTTTGTAAAAATTTTAATTCTGTAGAAAATTTTGTAAAAGTTTTAATTCTATAGAAATTTTTTGTCAAAATTTTATTTCTATAGCAAATTTTGTCAAAATTTTATTTCTATAGGAAATTGTGTTAACATTTTATTTTTATAGAAAATTTGGACAAAATTTTAGTTCTATAGAAAATTATGACAAAATTTTACTGCTATTGACAATTTTCTCAAAATTTTATTTGTATAGAAATTTTTTTCGAAATTTTCTTTTTAGAAAATGTTGTCAAATTTTAGTTTTTTTGTAGAAAATTTTATCAAAATTGTATTTCTATAGAAATGTTTGTCAAAATTTTATTTCTATAGAAAATTTTGTCAAAATTTTATTTCTATAGAAAATTGTTTCAACATTTTATTTCAATTTAGACAAAATTTTATTTCTATAGAAAATTTTGACAAAATTTTATTTCTATACAAAATTTTGTAAAATGTTTATTTCTATAGAAAATTTTGTCAAGATTTTATTTCTAATGAAAATTTTGTCAAAATTTTATTTCTATAGAAAATTGTGTCAACATTTTATTTCTATAGAACATTTAGACAAAATTTTATTTCTATAGAAAATTATGACAAAATTTTACTGCTATTGACAATTTTCTCAAAATTTTATTTGTGTAGAAATTTTTTTCGAAATTTTCTTTTTAGAAAATGTTGTCAAATTTTAGTTTTTTGTAGAAAATTTTATCAAAATTTTATTTCTATAGAAATGTTTGTCAAAATTTTATTTCTATAGAAAATTTTGTCAAAATTTTATTTCTATAGAAAATTGTTTCAACATTTTATTTCAATTTAGACAAAATTTTATTTCTATAGAAAATTTTGACAAAATTTTATTTCTATAGAAAATTTTGACTCTGTTGGTTAAGCTACACTTGTAGTTTAGTCAAAGCATCGTTTTAAGCTGAAATCAAAAACAACAACAATGATTAAAGAAAAAAGCCAACAATAACAAAACAAAACGAATGAAGAAAAAGAGGAAGCACGCTCGAAATAAACCCAGCCAACTGCACTCAAATAGATGATTTGACGGTGGCAAAGTAAAGGAGATATGTTTGTACGAATTTATTTCGGCATAAGCCGGCTATCGTATAAAACTTTTTTTTGGGAAGGTTCAAGTGTGGTTCACTTTTAGTTTAGTGAACTGCCTGAATTTATTCTGATAATTGGTTGATAGTTTTGCTGCAAGTAGAGGATGCTGATGAGCAATGTGGTAATTCCGAAACGTGCGTCCATCCAACCATCTTGCAGTCTATAGGGCTTTGCCCAAATAAATTTGACAAACATTCTTTTCCTCTGTTGGTTAAGCTACACTTGTAGTTTAGTCAATGTATGGTTTTAAGCTGAAATCAAAAACAACAACAAACATTTTATTTCTATAAAAAATTTTGCCAAATGTTTGTTTCTACAGAACATTTTGTTAAGATTTAATTCTATAGAAAACTTTTTCAAAATTTTATTTCTATAGAAAATTGTGTCAATATTTTATTTCTATAGAAAATTTAGACAAAGTTTTATTTATATAGAAATTTGTAACAAAATTTTATTTCTATAGACAATTTTCTCAAAATTTTATTTCTGTGGAATTTTTTCAAAAAATTTTTTTTTTCAGAAAATGTTGTCAAATTTTAGTTTTCTATGTTATAGAAAATTTTGACAAAATTTTATTTCTACAGAAAATTTTGACAAAATTTTAATTCTATATAATATTTTGACAAAATTTTTATTCTATAGAAAATTTTGTCAACATTTTATTTCTATAGAAAATTTTGTCAAAATTTTATTTCTATAGAAAATTGTGTCAACATTTTTATTCTATAGAAAATTTAGACAAAATTTTATTTCTATAGAAAATTTTGTCAAAATTTTATTTCGATAGAATATGTTGACAAAATTTTACTTCTATAGAAATTTTTGACAAAATGTTATTTCTATAGAAAATTTTGTCAAAATTTTATATTTGTAGAAAATTTTGTGAAAAATTTATTTCTATAGAAAAATTTGCCAAATTTTATTTCTATTGAAAATATAGACAAAATTTTATTTCTATGGAAAATTTTGACAAAATTTTATTTCTATAGAAAAGATTTGATTTCTAAAGAAAATTTTGTCAAAATTTTATTTTTATAGAAAATTGTGTCAACATTTTAATTCTATAGAAAATTTAGACAAAATTTTATTTATATAGAAAATTGTGACAAAATTTTACTGCTATTGACAATTTTCTCAACATTTTCGAAATTTTCTCCTTTTAGAAAATGTTGTCAAATTTTAGTTTTCTATAGAAAATTTTTGACAAAATTTTATTTCTACAGAAAATTTTGACAAAATTTTAATTCTATATAAAATTTTGACAACCTTTTTTTTTCTATAGAAAATTTTGTCAAAATGTTATTTCTATCGAACTTTATTACTATAGAAAATTTTGGCAAAATTGTATTTCTATAGAAAATTTTGGCAAAATTTTATTTTTATATAAAATTTAGACAAAATTTTATTTCTATATAAAATTCTGACAAAATTTTATTTCTATAGAAAATTTAGGCAAAATTTTATTTCTATAGAAAATTATGACAAAATTTTACTGCTATTGACAATTTTCTTAAAATTTTCTCTTTTTAGAAAATGTTGTCAAATTTTAGTTTTCTATAGAAAATTTTGTCAAAACTGTATTTCTTTAGAAAATTTTGTCAAAATTTTATTTTTATAGAAAATTGTGTCAACATTTTATTTCTATAGAAAATTTTATTTTTATAGAAAATTTAGACAAAAAGTTACATAAAGTTTTGACAAAATTTTATTTCTATAGAATATTTACATAAAATTTTATTTCCATAGGAAATTTTTGACAAAATTTTATTTCTATAGACAATTTTCTCAAAATTTTATTTCTGTGGAATTTTTTCAAAATTTTCTCTTTTACAGAAAATATTGTCAAAATTTATTTTTCTGTGGGAAATTTTGTCAAAATTTTATTTCTATAGAAAATTTCGTAAAAGTTTTATTTCTATTGAACATTTTGACAAAATTTTACTTCTATAGAAAATTGTGACAAAGTTTTCTTTTTTTAGAAATTTTTCAAAATTTTCTCTTCTATAGAAAATTTGTCAAAATTTATTTTTCGGTGGGAAATTTTGTCAAAATTTTATTTCTATAGAAAATTTTGTCAACATCTTATTTCTATAGAAAATTTAGACAACATTTTATTTCTATAGAAAATTGTGACAAAATTTTACTGCTATTGACAACTTTCTCAGAATTTTATTTCTATAATTTTGTCAAAATTTTATTTCTATAGAAAATTTTCTCAAAATTTTATTTCTATTAAAAATTTTGTGAAAATTTCATTTCTATAGAAAATTTTGTCAAAATTTCATTTCTAAAGAAAATTTTGCCAAAATTATATTTCTACAGTAAATTTTTTCAAAACTTGATTTCAATAGAAAATTTTGTCAAAATTTGATTTCTATATAAAATTTTGTGAACATTTCATTTCTATAGAAAATATGTCAAAATTTGATTTCTGTAGAAAATTATGTCAAAGTTTTATTTCTATAAAAAATTTTGTCAAAATTTTATTTCTATAGAAAATTTTGTCAAAATTTTATATCTATAGAAAATTTTGACAAAATTTTAATTCTATATAAAATTTTGACAACACTTTTATTCTATAGAAAATTTTTCAAAATTTTATTTCTATAGAAAATTTGTCAAGATTTTGTTTGTATAGAAAGTTTAAACAAAATTTTATTTCTACAGAATATTTTGACAAAATTTTACTTCTATAGAAAATTTTGACAAAATGTTATTTCTATAGAAAATTTGTCAACATTTTATTTCTATAGAAAATTGTGTCAACATTTTGTTTCTATAGAAAATTTTGTCAAAATTTTATTTCTATAGAAAATTAGACAAAATGTTATTTCTATAGAAAATTTTGTCAAAATTTTATTTCTATGGAAAATTTAGACAAAATTTTATTTCTATTGAAAATTTTGACATAATTTGATTTTTTTTGACAATTTTGTCAACATTTTATTTCTATAGAAAGTTTTGTCAAAATTTTATTTCTTTAGAAAATTTTGTCAAAATTTTATTTCTATAGAAAATTTTGTCAAAATTTGATTTCTATAGAAAATTTTGTCTCAATTTTAATTTTAATTAATTTTACTTATTTATATACATTTTTTTCAAAATTTTTTCTTCTATAGAAAATTGTGTCAAAATTTTATTTCTATAGACAATTTTCTCAAAATTTTATTTCTATAGAAATTTTTTCAAAATTTTCTTTTCTGTAGAAAATTTTGTCAAAATTTATTTTTCTATGGGAAATTTTGTCAAAATTAATTTTTCTATGGGAAATTTTGTCAAAATTAATTTTTCTATGGGAAATTTTGTCAAAATTTATTTTTCTATGAAAAATTTTGTCAAAATTTTATTACTATAGAAAACTTTGACAAAATTTTATATTCTATATTGCGAACATTTTATTTCTATTGAAAAATTTGTCAATATTTTATTTCTGCAGGAAATGTTTATCAAAATTTTATTTCTATAGAAAATGTTGTCAGCATTTTATTTCTATAGAAAATTTTGTCAAAATTTGATTTCTGTAGAAAATTATGTCAAAATTTTATTTCTATAGAAAATTTTGTGAAAATTTTATTTCTATATAAAATTTTGTCAAAATTTTATTTCTATATAAAATTTTGTCAAAATTTTATTTCTATAGAAAATTTTGTCAAAATTTTATTTCTATAGAAAATTTTGTCTAAATTTTGTTTCTATAGAAAATTTCGTCAAAATTCTATTTCTTTAGAAATTTAAAAAATATTTTTTTGTTTGTAAAATAAATGGTTAACCCATTTCCGGGCAAATTACCTACATTTTATTGACAGTTTTTAACATATTCCCCTTTATTCTCTTCCAGGTTGCTCGGGTTTCTTTAAACGCAGCATTCATCGTAATCGCATTTATACCTGTAAAGCCACTGGAGACATGAAAGGACGTTGTCCTGTCGATAAAACACATCGTAATCAGTGTCGTGCCTGTCGTCTATCCAAATGTTTTCAATCAGCTATGAATAAAGATGGTAAGTACTGGAATTTAAAAAATAAATCTACCTTCACTCAAACTGCCTTTTGTGAATGCGATGTGGCAAAGTGAGTTTTCGGGTTGGTGATAAAATAACAACACAACACCATAAAGGCAACTTCCGTTTCCTCTATACTCTCGCACACACTCACGCACAAAAACTCTTAGTCATTGGCCCATTGTTATCATTGTTTTATTAAAGAAAATAGAATTAATTATGCAAATTACGATTTATAATAAGATAACGAGTAATTTGTGGAAGAACTTTTCCTAGATTGAGTTTGCTAGCTTGTAATGGTAACGCAAACCGTTGCGGAAAATTTCTATACGGAAAATCTCATTAAAAATGTAAATGTGAACATACCGCAAGGATAATGATAATGCTAAGTGATTATAGATTATGCTCCGAGAGAAAAGTTTCCTTGTTAGATTTTACAGAATGTTGTTAATACTTACGAGGGTCTTTGTAAAGGAATTTGTGGTTTATTATTTTTACTTGGGAGGTAATTGTAATGAATTGTTGGTAAATTGATTTTTATTGAGGGGTTTGTCATTTGTCGGCCATATATCCGCTTTAAAATTGATTTTTATGTGGAAGACAAACAACATCCGGTACAGCCGAAAAAGTTTGCAAATTGGCCTCAAAACCTAAATGAAGTAGGACACCAAAAATTATTAACAACATCAAATTCCTATACGCTTTAGGGTGTAACTTCATTTTAGTTTTGGGGCCAATTTGTATTATAAAAATAAACCCCTATGTTTCAAATGAAAATAAATTTCAAATTCCAAATTAATATTATGGTAGATTTTGCAAAATATTCCTCTCCAACTAAGTACCTCTTAAATTTATTTTAGAAATAAAATTTTAACGAAGTTTTCTATAGAAATGAACTTTTGAGAAAATTCTCTATAGAAATAAAATTTTGAGAAAATTCTCTATAAAATTCTACCAAATTTTCTATGGAAATAAAATTTCGACAAAATTTTCTACAGAAATAAAATGCTGAAAAAAAAAATCTGTAGAAATAAAATGTTGATAAAATTTTCTATGGAAATAAGATTTTGATAAAACTTTCTATGTAAATAAAATTTTGAGATAACTTCCTATAAAAATAAAACTTTGGGAGAATTTTCTATAGAAATAAAATTTGAGAAAATTCTCTATAGAAATAAAACTTTGAGAAAATTCTCTCTAGAAATAACATTTTGAGAAAATTCTCTATAGAATTAAAATTTTGAGAGAATTTTCTATAGAAATAAAATTTTAAGAAAATTCTCTATAGAAATAAAATTTTGACAAAATTTTCTATAGAAATGACCTTTTGAGAAAATTCTCTATAGAAATAAAATCTTGAGAAAATTCTCTATAGAAATAAAATTCTACCAAATTTTCTGTGTAAATAAAATTCTACCAAATTTTCTATGGAAATAAAATTCTACCAAATTTTCTATGGACATAAAATTTCGATAAAATTTTCTACAGAAATAAAATGTTGAAAAAATGTCTGTAGAAAAAAACTTTTCATCAAATTTTCTATATACATAAAATTTGCATAAAACTTACTATGGAAATAACATTTTGAGATAACTTCCTATAAAAATAAAACTTTGAGAGAATTTTCTATAGAAATAAATTTTTAAGAAAATTCTCTATAGAAATAAAATTTTGAGAAAATTCTCTATAGAATTAAAATTTTGAGAGAATTTTCTATAGAAATAAAATTTTAAGAAAATTCTCTATAGAAATAAAATTTTGAAAAAATTTTCTATAGAAATTACCTTTTGAGAAAATTCTCTATAGAAATAAAATTTTGAGAAAATTCTCTATAGAAATAAAATTCTACCAAATTTTCTATGCAAATAAAATTCTACCAAATTTTCTATGCAAATAAAATTTCGATAAAATTTTCTACAGAAACAAAATGTTGAAAAAAATGTCTGTAGAAATAAACTTTTCATCAAATTGTCTATATACATAAAATTTTGATAAAACTTTCTATGTAAATAACATTTTGAGATAACTTCCTATAAAAATAAATCTTTAAAAGAATTTTCTATAGAAATAATTTTTTAAGAAAATTCTCTATAGAAATAAAATTCTACCAAATTTTCTATGGAAAGTAGTACCTCTTAATTTAGTATAGAAATAAAATTTGATCGAAATTTTTTATAGAAATGAACTTTTGAGAAAATTCTCTATAGAAATAAGATTTTGAGAAATTTTCTATAGAAAAAAATTTCGATTAAATTTTCTACAGAAAAAAAAAATATTAAAAAAATGTCTGTAGAAAGAAATTTTTTATCAAATTTTCTATATACATAAAATTTTGATAAAACTTTCTGAAACAAAAAATGTTGAAAAAAAATGTCTGTAGAAATAAACTTTTCATCAAATTTTCTATATACATAAAATTTTGATAAAATTTCTATGGAAATGAGATAACTTACAATAAAAATAAAACTTTGAGATAACTTCCTATAAAAATAAAACTTTGAGAGAATTTTCTAGAAGTAAAATTTTGATAAAACTTTTTATTGAAAAAAAATTTTCTGTCCAAATAAAATTTTGACAAAATTTTCTCTAGAAATAAAATTTAAAGAAAATTTTCTATAGAAATAACATTTTGAGAAATTTGTCTATAGGAATTAACTCTTGAGAAAATTTTTACAGAAATTAAATTTTGTGGAAATTTTCTATAGAAATAAAACTTTGAGAAAATTCTCTATAGAAATAAAAATTTGAGAAAATTCTCTATAGAAATAAAATTTTTAGAAAATTATTTATAGAAATAAAATTTTGAGAAAATTTTCTATAGAAATAAAAATTTGAGAAAATTCTCTATAGAAATAAAAATTTGAGAAAATTCTCTATAGAAATAAAATTTTGATAAAATTTTCTATAGAAATAAATTTTTATTGTTTTGTTTTTTTGTTTTTTTTTTTTTATTTCAGACTAAAACCATGCGTTGTCTGAAATACAAGAGTAGTTTAGCCAACAGAGGAAAAGTATGTTTGTCAAATTTATTTGGCCAAAGCCCTTTTGGACTACAAGATGGTTGAATGTTTAGAAATAAAATATTGAGAGAATTTTCTATAGAAATAAAATGTTGAGAGAATTTTCTATAGAAATAAAATTTTGATGTAAGTTTCAATAGAACTAAAATACTGAACTTTTGAGAAAATTCTCTATAGAAATAAAATTTTGAGATTTTTTTTTAATAAAATTTTTATAAAATTTTCTACAGAAATAAAATTTTGCCAAATAATTTATGGAAATAAAATTTTGATAAAATTGTCTATAGAAATAAAATTTTGATAAACATTTCTATAGAAATAAAATTTTCATACATTTTTCCATAGAAATAAAATGAAAATTTCTTTCTATAGAAATAAAATTTTGAAAGAATTTTCTATAAAAATAAGATTTTTTTATTATGTTTGTCAAATTTATTGGGGCAAAGCCCTTAGACCATGTTTTAATAAAAATATTCTATAGAAATAAAATTTTGAAAAATTTTTTTATGGAAATAAAATTTTGATAAAATTTTCTATAATAATACAATTTTGATAAAATTTTCTATAGAAATAAAATTTTGACAAAATTTTCTACAAAACATTTTAATTTTCATACTTTTTAAGTCTATTGTAAGTTCTCCTTTTTTCCAGAAGTTGTAACTTTCCCTTATTGGTTCAAGCTAAAATCGTTAAAATGTTTAAAATTCGATACATTTACAATTAAAGAGATATTTATACATCCAAAAAAATTATCGATAATAGAAGAAATCATTATATATAATATTGCAAAATCTGAAAAAAAATTGTTGGTAACATTTTCTTCAAATTTTGGTAGTTTATTTTTGGCACGAGTGTGATTGTGCTTCGTTTTAGTGTGGGGCCTATTTTCGTTTTCTGTCGCAATTTATACATGGTTAGGATTCTTGGGGGGTGCGGACTCGGCTATAAAAAGGAGGTCTCTTGTCATTGAGCTTAACATGGAATCGGGCAGTATCAGTGATAAGAGAGAAGTTCACCACTGTGGTATCTATAGTCTAAGTGAGCCTGGTACATCGGGATGCCATATAACCTAACCTAACCTAACCTTGGGGGCCTAACGGGATTGCAACGTGATAGTGGAATAAGTGGACAGCCTTCGGCCGGGGTTTAAGATAGTCTCCTATGGACAGAGACCAACGTGGGCTAATGCGATTCCAAAATGGTAAATAATTCTGTTGAGGCTCATATTCTTTATGCAGCGTAGACCTACTTTTGGGCAATTTTTTTTGGTTTTGGGGCTCATTTTCATGAGGGATTGATCCACCGATGAAAAACTTTTTGGGGTTTGGTCGAAGCCAGAGACCCTTTGTATGCAGGGAGGCCGAAAAGGTAGATTTTTTTTACTGTTTGGCAGATTGGTAAAATTTTTGAAGTTTTGGTAGATTTTGCTAAATATTCCTCTTCAACTAAAAGGAACTTCATTTTTTTTTTTAGAAATAACATTTTTTTGTTTGGTAAAATTTTTGTTAAAATTTTTGAAGTTTTGGTAGATTTTGCTAAATATTCCTGCTCAACTGAAAGGAACTTCAACAATTTTTTATAGAAATAAATTTTTTTTGTTTGGTAGGTTTTTGGTAAAATTTTCTCCAAATTTTGGTAGAATATTTTTGGTTCGAGTGGCAACCAGGGACAACGGTGCCTACAATAGGGTCATTATAAATTTAGTGCTTCCAATTTCCATATTTTCATCATACCGTCTCTTTCTTTCAATAAATTTCTTCATACACCTTTCCATAATGTAAGACCAATTCAGAGATTTAAAACCATTGTCAATTTATAATTGAACTTTGCCACCAAAGTTCAATAGCAACTTTAAAGCTTTTAAGCCAATATTAAATGTTGCATAAAAACCCAAAAGCGATTAGCTCTTCTGTTTTTGTTTTGTTTGCAGCCATTCCCAATTGTATTTATGTACCTACGACATCATCTTAACCATGGACATGATGGGTCAGAAGAGCATCTATCTATGAAAAAGGATACACATATACGCTTTGCTGATAATAATAACAATAGTCAACTCTATATAAAAATATACAAATAAAATAGGGGAAGCTTTTTCGGAATTTATACTAAAATCAGACAATAGTGTACTTTTACACTTGGCGAAAAAAGTAGTGAAGTAATAGAGAAAAAAACGACGTTGTACCCTTATCACCAAAATATTTTGTTAATTACAATATGGTAAACCTTGCAATTTGGTTTCATCAATTCGAGAATGGCTATAGACTGCAGCAAACCTCTCAAGGAGATGGCTGAGCAGTTCAATATTCATGTAGCATGGAAAATACCATGTATTCACCGGAATATACCAGAAACAAGAAAAGGAATGGGGTGAAACCTCCATTTACACTCTAGTGAAACTACTTTATATTTATATGTAGGGTAGCTGACACGACGTCTTACCAAGGCCAACGATAATAATATGTATTGGTGTGAAAACAAAAATTCACACAAAAATCCAGGCAAAAATCCAACGGATTGAGAACAGGAGATTTTAGTGGCCATTCTGTTCATTGCTTCAATGCTGTCTTCAGGATGTTTTCCCATATTTATTTGCCAATTACTTTGACCTCACAGCACGGTTGTCACTCGAGTCATAAATAATCTACCAAAATTTGGAGAAAATTTTACAAAAAAAAAAACATAAAATACCAAAAACACAAAACTGGTATTTTGTAAAAATTTTATTTCAATAGAAAATTTTTCTCAAAATTTTATTAGTATGGAAAATTTATTCATAATTTTATTTCTATAGAAAATTTATTCATAATTTTATTTCTATAGAAAGTTTTGACAAAATTTTATTTCTATAGAAAATTTTGTTAAAATTTTATTTCTATAGAAAATTTTGTTAAAATTTTATTTCTTGTTGCTGTTTTTTGATTTCAGCTTAAAACCATACATTGACTAAACTACAAGTGTAGCTTAACCAACAGAGGAAAAGAATGTTTGTCAAATTTATTTGGGCAAAGCCCTATAGACTGCAAGATGGATGGATGGACGCACGTTTCGGAATTACCACATTTTATTTCTTGTTTTTGTTTTTATTTCTATAGAAAATTTTATTCCTATAGAAAATTTTGTCAAAATTTTATTTCTATAGAAAATTTGATACCTATAGAAAATTTTGTCATAATTTTGTTTCTATATAAAATTTTGTCAACATTTTATTTCTTTGGAAAATTTTGTCAAAATTTGTTTTCTATAGACAATTTTATCAAAATTTTATTACTATAGAAAATTTTGTCAAAATTTTATTTCTATAGAAAATTTTGTCAAAATTTTATTTCTATAGAAAATTTTGCCAAGATTTTATTTCTATAAAAAATTTTATCAAAAATTTTAGTTCTATAAAAAATTTTGTGAAAATTTTAGTTCTATAAAAAATTTTGTCAAAATTTATTTCTATAAAAAATTTGTGAAAATTTTAGTTCTATAAAAAATTTTATTTCTATAGAAAATTTTGTCAAAATTTTATTTCTATAGATAAATTGGTTGTCAAAAATTTATTTCTATAGAAACATGTGCCAAAATTTTATTTCTCTTGAAAATTTTGTTAAAATTTTATTTCTATACAAAATTTTGTCAACATTTTCTTTCTAAGAAAATTTTGTCAAAATTTTATTTCTCTGGAAAATTTGATACCTATAGAAAATTTTGTCATAATTTTATTTCTATAGACAATTTTATCAAAATTTTATTCCTATAGAAAATGTTGTCAAAATTTTATTTTTATAGAAAATTTTGTCAAAATTTTGATTCTATAGAAAATTTGGTCAAGATTTTATTCCTATAGAAAATTTTATAAAAATTTTATTTCTATAGGAAATTTTGTAAAGATTTTATTTCTATAGAAAATTTTGCCAAAATTTTATTTCAATAGAACATTTTGCCAAGATTTTATTCCTATAGAAAATTTTGTTAAAATTTTATTTCTATAGAAAATTTTGTCAATATTTTATTTCTATAGAAAATGTTGTCAAAATTTTATTTCTATAAAAAATATTAGCAAAAATTTATTTCTATAGAAAATGTTGTCAAGATTTTATTTCTATAAAAATATTAACAAAAATTTATTTCTATGGAATATTTTGTTAAAATTTTATTTCTGAAGAAGATTTTGTCATAATTTTTATTTCTATAGGAAATTTTGTCAAAATTCTAGTTCTATAAAAAATTTTGTGAAAATTTTAGTTCTATAAAAAATTTTGTGAAAATTTTAGTTCTATAAAAAATTTTGTCAAAATTTTATTTCTATAGAAAATTTTGTTAAAATTTTATTTCTATAGAAAATTTTGTAACAATTTTATTTTATTTTGTGATCATTTTATATCTCTTGAATATTTCGTTAAAATTTTATTTCAATAGAAAATATTGTCCAAATTTTATATCTATATAAAATGTTGTCAAAATTTTATTTCTATAGAAAATTTTGTCAAAATTTTATTTCTCTTGAAAATTTTGTTAAAATTTTATTCCTATAGAAAAATTTAGTTTTGTAGAAAATTTTTCAAAATTTTATTTCTATAGAAATTTTTTCAAAATTTTATTCCTATAGTAAATTTTATCAAAATTTTATTTCT
Source organism: Haematobia irritans (assembly GCF_050003625.1). Lineage (NCBI taxonomy): Eukaryota > Metazoa > Arthropoda > Insecta > Diptera > Muscidae > Haematobia > Haematobia irritans. Next base: position 42,748,248 of record NC_134398.1, read on the forward strand.
ATAGAAAATTTTATCAAAATTTTATTTCTATAGAAAATTTTGTCAAAATTTTATTTCTTGTTGCTGTTTTTTGATTTCAGCTTAAAACGACACATTGACTAAACTACAAGTGTAGGTTAACCAACAGAGGAATAGAATGTTTGTCAAATTTATTTGGGCAAAGCCCTATAGACTGCAAGATGGATGGATGGACGCACGTTTCGGAATTACCACATTTTATTTCTTGTTGTTGTTTTTATTTCTACAGAAAATTTTGTCAACATTTTATTTCTAAGAAAATTTTGCCAACATTTTATTTCTAAGAAAATTTTATTCCTATAGAAAATTTTGTCAACATTTTATTTCTATAGAAAATTTGATACCTATAGAAAATTTTGTCATAATTTTGTTTCTATATAAAATTTTGTCAACATTTTATTTCTATGGAAAATTTTGTCAAAATTTTATTTCTATAGACAATTTTATCAAAATTTTATTTCTATAGAAAATTTTGTCAAAATTTTATTTTTATAGAAAATTTTGTCAAAATTTTATTTCTATACAAAATTTTGTCAAAATTTTATTCCTATAGAAAATTTTATCAAAATTTTATTTCTATAGAAAATTTTGTCAAAATTTTATTTCTATAGAAAATTTTGCCAAAATTTTATTTCAATAGAAAATTTTGTCAAAATTTTATTTCTATAATAAATTTGGTCAAAATTTTATTTTTATAGAAAATTTTGTTAAAATTTTATTTCTCTTCAAAATTTTGTTAAATTTTTATTTCTACAGAAAATTTTGTCAAAATTTTCAAATTAGATCCCTCATTTGTATTCAGATGCCCTCATTGCTTCTCAAAGTGTATTTTCATGCAAACTTTCAAATATATTTACGCTATACCAAAAAAGAAAAAACAAAAGGTGGGTGGATATAATAGTCCATAAAAATAATCATAAAAGAATGGTATCCTCTGACAAAACGTGTGAACCAAAACACATTGCCCAACCATAGTCGCTGTATTCGAATCTGAATGGAGGATAACAACAACAACACAACAAGGAAGAGCTTTGAATACCAACCAAATTGAAATTATATAAAGGCTAAAGGGGCTTGATGTGAGGGTGTGTTTTTGTGAAACTGAGAGGAAAATGCGATGCGAAATAAAAATACTGTGTAAGGATGTATGCTCGAAACCGAAAACCTTTGTGCCATGATTTCAAAGAGTGAAAAAGTTTTAATGTTCAAAGGCCAAAAGTGGTGAATTATATTGAGGTGGTTGCTGCTGTTCCAGATTAGAAGGCATGTGGTGGCATTGGGTAACGCTCTCCACCAAGCTCTTGTCACAAATGATAATGGGGATGGGTCGTAGAACATTTTTACCCAAAACAATCTAATAGCGGATTACATGAATTATCCCATCTCGAAAGTGGAAAAGTGTTTTGCACTTCATGCCTTTATTTCAGTGTCAGTTTGAATGGGATTTTCGAATTTTCTATGGTCCCTGAATTGTGGGTGGCAGAGGGGTGCTGATGCTGATGGTGCGTTGTTGGCCTGAAGTTTGATGATGATGATAGTGATGACATGACATCATTTTGGCTTAAATATGACAGCAACAATTGCATTATTTTTTTTTTCGTTTGACAAATAATCTATTTAAAAACGATTAGATTGTCAAATGGGTCATTGATTATTAGCAAATTGAAATTTGTTGGCAAATGTTAATAGAAGTCCTCTATAGGGGATTTACATTTAATGGCTGACGTATTGGTAGAGATAGAGATAATATTTCCGCAAAATAGGAAATATAAAAAAAATTAGAAAATATAACACTTTTCAAAACTGTTATACGATTGGCAATGATCCTTTGATTGAAAAGTGAAATTTGCTGGCATTTAATGATGCGGATTTGCTTTTAATCTCCCGGAAATTGGGAAATATAACATAATTTAGGGAATTATAACACTTTTTAAAGCTGTTATATTTCAAAAATTGCATATAACTAATTATTAGCAAATTTAAATTTGCTAAAAATTGTAATAGGAGTCCTATATTGGGTATTTACATTTAATGTGTATCATATTTTTAAAGATTGAGATAATATTTCCGGAAATTGGGAGATATAACAGAATTTAGGAAATTATAACACATTTCGAAACTGTTATACGATAGTCATTTATTATTAGCAACATCTAGCTGGCGCCCACATAGATAACTAAAATCCCAAAACATGGTTCTTGCGGCCAGGGACGTAGTTTCGAAGTCCTCGACAGTCTGGCATGGCTGAACCTTTTCGAATGCCTTCGATAGGTCAAGCGTCACTAGGACCGTTGTTGAGTAGGTTGAGTCCTCAGTTTATATGGCTTACAAAGATGTTGTTATGATATGGACTTTAAGCATGGATTCGTACTGGAACTGAAAAATTCTCCACAAGGCTGAGGAGGATTGTTTCAAGTGTCTTGGCTACTGGTGCGAGAAGGGGAATTAATGACCTCCTTTTTAGAGAAGCTGTGAAATATGTCACCAGCATCACAGAGAGTGGATAATCCATCGCTGAAAAATTTTTTGGTATTTGTCGAAGCTGGGATTTAACCCATGACTCTTTGTATGTAAGCGGGTATGCTAACCATTTCACAACGGTGGCTCCCTATTTCCCACCCTTGTTCGAGCCTTTGCCTGGCTTCAATAGGGGAATCACCCTATCCATTTTCCAGACTTCGAATATAATGAGTGATTCCAAGGACAAATTGAGAAATCTGGTCAACTCCCAGTATTCCCAGCTGATTAAGCATTAGCATAGAAATTCCGTCGGGCCCATGGCCTTGGATGGTTTTGTGCCATTGATGGCATTGGTAACTTCGGTTAGGGTAAATTGCGGTGTCCCACTAGCTCGGAGACCACAAATGCGACGAATGGCTCTACATTTCACTCTCGAGATGCTCAACAAACAGTCGATTGGGAAACCTCTCACATCTTTTTAGATCAGTCTCCAAAGGTGACTGAGATCCCATCCGAATAAGCATCTCTCTTTTCATTTGCCAATGTCACATCATCGTTTTTTGTGCAGTTGGCTGGGTTTATTTTGGCAAAGGAAAAGAGAGATGTTTGTACAAAGATTTATTTCGGCAAAAGCCGACCATCTTAAATACTTTTCAGAAGGTTCAAGCGTGGTTCACTTTGGATTTAGTGGACTACCAGAATTTAATCTGATAATTGGTTGATAGTCTTGTTGCAAGTAGAGGATGCTGATGAGGAAAGTGGTAATTCCGAAACGTGCGTCCTTCCTACCATCTTGCAGTCTCTATAAGGCTTTGCCAAAATAAATTTGACAAATATTCTTTTCCTGTGTTGGTTAAGCTACACTTGTAGTTTAGTCAATGCACGGTTTTAAGCTAAAATCAAAATCAACGATAAAAATTTTATTTCTATAGAAAATTTTGTCAAAAATTTATTTCTAAAGAAAATTTTTTCAATATTTTATTTCTATAGAAAATTTTGTCAAAAATTTATTTCTATAGAAAATTTTGTCAAAATTGTATTTCTATAGAAAATTTTGTCAAAAATTTTATTTCTATAAAAAGAAAATTTTGAAAAAATTCTATAGAAATAACAACATTTTATTTCATGCTAACCTTTGGTCCTCATTTGGAGTCTATCAATTGCTTCATGTGCTCTCAGCATGTGTTCCGCTTGTGCTCGTCGTTTGACTTACTAATCTCTAGATTCTGATCTCTGATTGTAGGATCTGCAGGGATAGCACGCTTCTCCGCTTCTGCTGGGAAATTGGAACTCACATGAGCAATTCGACCAGAGTGTATGAAGCGAGCGATTGCTGCGTTGATGATATCCCGAAACACTCTCTGGCCAACAAGAACATGGGGCGGGAGCTCACTGAAGTGGCAAACTGTGAATTCTCTGTAGCCGTCCCAGTTGGCTTTCTTAATTAATGAACGTTCGCCGTTCAGAGGTTATAAAATCGGGGAGTAAGTCAATAATGGGAATTAAGGGGAGATAGTCGGATCCCAGTGAAATGACTGGTTGCCAGAATATGTCATCTATCAGACTAGATTACACTAAAGACATGTCTGGCGAGCAGCTGCATTCACCCATAATTCTCGTGGGGGCCTCATCGTTCACCGTGCAAAATTTGGAGTCATCTATCTGATCTGCCAAAGCTATGCTTCTCTGTTCGTTACCCAGGAGGGCATTGAAGTGTCCTAGCACCAATCGGTTGTGTCCTCACTATAGCCACTCCATATTTGGGTTATAACCTGGAGCACAGCCAACAACCGGCGGTTGTTTATCTCTATCTCGGTAGCTTCAGACTTGAGTGCTACCCCCATACACTCCATGTAGGGGTCACTGACACGGTTGCCACAGTTGGTGGAATTCTACCAATATTGATAGATGTTTTACAGTTTGGAAGGATGGTACTTCATAATTATTCTATAGAAATAAAATTTTGACAACATTTTCTATAGAAATAAAATTTTGGCAAAATTTTCTACAGAAATCAAATTTTGACAAAATGTTCTATAGAAATACAAATTTAACAAAATTTTCTATAGAAATACAATTTTGATAAAATTTTCTATAGAAATAAAATTTTTGTTGTTTTTGATCTCAGCTTAAAACCATGCATTGACTAAACTACAAGTGTAATTTAACCAAAAGAAGGCTCAAGTATAGTTCACTTTGGGTTGAATGAATTACCCGAATTTATTCTGATAATTGGTTGATAGTTTAGCTGCAAGTAGAGGATGCTGATGAGGTATGTGGTAATTCCTAAATAGCTGCACATCCAACAATCTTGCAGTCTATAGGGCTTTGACCAAATAAATTTGACAAGCATACTTTTCAAAATAAAATTTTAACAAAATTTTCTGTAGGAATAAAATTTTGACAACATTTTCTATAGAAATAAAATTTTGCAAAATTTTCTGTAGAAATAAATTTTTGACAAAATTTTCTATAGAAATAACATTTTGACAAAATTTTCTATAGAAATAAAATTGTGACAAAATTTTCTATAGAAATAAAATTATGACAAAATTTTCAATAGAAATGAAATCTATAGAAATAAATTTTTTACAAAATTTTCTATAGAAAAAAAATTTCGACAAAATTTTCTATAGAAATAAAATTTTGACAATATGTTCCATAGAATTAAAATTTTGACCAAATTTTCTGTAGAAATAAAATTTTGACAAAAGTTACTCTAGATATAAAAATTTGATAAAATTTTCTATAAAAATAAAATTTTGACAAAATTTTGTATAGAAATAAAACTTTGTCAAAATTTTTTATAGAAATAAAATTTTGACAAAATTTTCTGTAGAAATAAAATTATGACAAAATTTTCTATAGAAATGAAACTTTTACTATAGAAACAAAATTGTTTATATAAATAACATTTTGACAAAATTTTGACAACATTTTATACAGAAACAAAAATTGTGACAAAATTGTTTATAGAAATAAAATTTTGACAAAATTTTCTGTAGAAAGAAAATTTTGATAAAATTTTTTATAGAAATAAAAATTTGACAAAATTTTCTATAAAAATCAAATTTTGACAAAATTTTGTATTGAAATAAAACTTTGACAAAATTTTCTATAGACATAAACTTTTGATAAAAGTTTCTATAGAAATAAAATTTTGGAAAAATTTTCTATGGAAATAAAATTATTGCAAAATTTTCTATAGAAATAAAATTTTGGCAAAATTTTGACCACAATTTTGACAACATTTTATATAAAAACAAAAATGGTGACAAAATGGTTTATAGCAATACAATTTTGACAAAATTTTCTGTAGAAATAAAATATTGACAAAATTTTCTATAGAAATAAAATTTTGAAATATTTCTTATAGAAATAAAATTTTGACAAAATTTTTCTGGAAATAAAATTTTGACAAACATTGTTACAAAATTTTCTATAGAAATAAAATTATGACAAAATTTTCAATAGAAATGAAATCTTTACAAAATTTTCTATAGAAATAAATTTTTTAAAAAATTTTCTATAGAAATATAATTTTGAAAAAATTTTCTATAGAAATAAAATTTTGACAAAATTTTCTATAGAAATGAAATTTTTTCTATAGAAACAAAATTTTGACAAAATTTTCTATAGAAATGAAATTTTTTCTATAGAAACAAAATTTTGACAAAATTTTCTATAGAAATGAAGTTTTTACAAAATTTTCTATAGGACTAAATTTTGAAAAAATTTTCTATAGAAATAAAATTTTGACAAAATTTTCTATAGAAATAAAATTATGAGAAATTTTCTATAGAAATGAAACTTAGAAATCAAATTTTGACAAAATTTTGTATTGAAATAAAACTTTGACAAAATTTTCTATAGACATAAAATTTTGATAAAAGTTTCTATAGAAATAAAATTTTGGAAAAATTTTCTATGGAAATAAAATTATTACAAAATTTTGTATAGAAATAAAATTTTGTTAAAGTTTTGACAACAATTTTGACAACATTTTATATAAAAACAAAAATGGTGACAAAATTGTTTATAGAAATACAATTTTGACAAAATTTTCTGTAGAAATAAAATATTGACAAAATTTTCTATAGAAATAAAATTTTGAAATATTTTTTATAGAAATAAAATTTGGACAAAATTTTTCTGGAAATAAAATTTTGACAAACATTGTGACAAAATTTTCTATAGAAATAAAATTATGACAAAATTTTGAATAGAAATGAAATCTTTACAAAATTTTCTATAGAAATAAATTTTTTAAAAAATTTTCTATAGAAATACAATTTTGAAAAAAAAATTTCTATAGAAATAAAATTTTGACAAAATTTTCTATAGAAATAAAATTTTGACAAAATTTTCTATAGAAATAAAATTTTGACAAAATTTTCTATAGAAATTAAATTATGACAAAATTTTCTATAGAAATGAAATTTTTTCTATAGAAAAAAATTGTTTATAGAAATAACATTTTGACAACATTTTATATAGAAACAAAAATGGTGACAAAATTTTTCATAGAAATAAAATTTTGACAAAATTGTTCATAGAAATAAAATTTTGACAAAATTTTGTATAGAAATAAAAGTTTGACAAAATTTTCTATAGAAATAAAATTTTGATAAAAGTTTCTATAGAAATAAAATTTTGCAATTTTTTCTATAGGAATAAAATTTTGACAAAATTTTTATAGAAATAAAATTTTGACAAAATTTTCTATAGAAATAACATTTTGACAAACATTGTGACAAAATTTTCTATAGAAATAAAATTGTGACAAAATTTTCTATAGAAATAAAATTATGACCAAATTTTCTATAAAAATAAAATTTTGACAAAATTTTCTGTAGAAATGCAATTTTGAAAAAATGTTCTATATAAATAAAATTTTGACAAAATTTTCTATAGAAGTAAAATTTTGACAAAATTTTCTATAGAAATAAAATTATGACAAAATTTTCTATAAAAATAAAATTTTGACAAAATTTTCTATAGAAATGCAATTTTGAAAAAATGTTCTATATAAATAAAATTTTGACAAAATTTTCTATAGAAGTAAAATTTTGACAAAATTTTCTATAGAAATAAAATTATGACATAATTTTCTATAGAAATGAAATTTTTATTATAGAAACAAAATTGTTTATAGAAATAACATTTTGAAAAAAATGTTCACAACATATTGTTTACAAACAAAATGGTGACAAAATTATTTATAGAAATAAAATTTTGACAAAATTTTCTGTAGGAATAAGATGTTGACAAAATTTTCTCTAGAAATAAAAATTTGACAAAATTTTCTGTAAAAATAAAATTTTGACAAAATTTTTGATAGAAATAAAACTTTGACAAAATTATCTATAGAAATAAAATTTTATAAAAGTTTTTATAGAAATAAAATTATGACATAATTTTCTATAGAAATGAAATTTTTATTATAGAAACAAAATTGTTTATAGAAATAACATTTTGACAAAATTTTCACAACATTTTGTATACAAACAAAAATGGTGACAAAATTGTTTATAGAAATAAAATTATTACAAAATTTTCTATAGAAATAAAATTTTGACAAAATTTTCTATAGAAATAAAATTTTGACAAAATTGTCTATAGAATTAAAATTTTGACAAATTGTAATTTGGAAATAAAGTTTTTACAAAATTTCCTATTATTAGTCTTTGGTCTTAATTTTGTTAGATAATTTTTGGCTCGAGTGGCAACCCTGGTCACTGGTATCTGCCACAAGCGAGGTCTATATGGAACGGTGCAATGTGAAAGCCAAGGCATTCAGCTTTGTCTCTTGAATCACAGTGACTTCAATTCATTTCAGATTCATAAAATCTAGAATTGCACTCATTTTACCTCAGAGCCCGTTACAATTAAATTGCAGAAATGATGGCCAATGAGTTGGATCCATCAATCTGGTACAGAAAAGCCGACCGTAAACACGTGTGATTTTGAACAATTAATATTTTTTGATTGGCGTCGGTGATTAATAGTTGCATTTCCGTGTTTGAAAAAAAAATATAATTAAAAATTAACTGCATCAAATTCACTTTTGCAATTGAAATTCACCTTTGCAATATGGAAGCCATAATACTTGTCTATATATCTATGTTTTTTTTTTTTAACAAAAACACCAAGCCACCTAATGATATTCATGATGTTGGCTTAATAGCTACACTATATTATTTCTATTTATATTTTTTGCACCAAAATAAATATTAAAATATAAAATCAAAAAAACAAAAAATGGCTCTATTATATGGCATTGAAATGTTAGCTTTTCTCTCTAAACCCATATAACATACTGACATTTAAATAAATGCCCCTATGTATATAGAGATATATATTGTTATAATTTTTTTGTTGTTGTTGTTATTTCATTTCTTTATGAGTATACATTTTGTTATTAAATATTTACATTAAAAATATCTATTTAAATACTATGTATTGATATACATAATAAAACAAAATGTCATATTTATTAATAATTGAAAAGTTTCAAGCAATTAGTCAGACTACAGATCAAATCGAATGAAAACAAAAGGATGAACAGACAGTAGGTAAACACACATATGCGCAAACTCACCCATACACACACACACAGAAATAAACAAAAGCATGGCAATGTCAGCCTATAGGAGAATGTTTTTATTATGTCTCCAAGTCTGAAAGTACCTTTGTGATGGCAAATGATTTATTAATGTTTTGCCGTAGGATATTTTATGTCAACATAATATTGTGACATATAGACTCCAATTCAATTATCATTATCAACTTTACCATTACGCCGTAGCGGAAATAGTAATAATGTCGCCCACATACACACAGTGTATGGAAATAATCGATATCCTTGTAAGCAGCGATACATACAAATGCAGTTAAATGTATTTAGGAGAGGGCACACAAGAAAGAAAGTATTTTTTCAATACTATGTATAACCTTAGGGTTCTATAAATCAGGGAATACAAATCATCAGATTTTTTATTGCTGCATTATTAAAAAAAAATAAGTACAGCGCATCTTCGAAATTTAAAATAGAAAACGTTGCTCCTATTTATTTCACGGCGTACAATAGAGTGCAACTGTAGCATATGGAGCAAATTTTTACATTTATAGAAAATTTTGTTAAAATTTTTACTTCTATAGAATATTTTGTCAAAATTTAACTTCTATAGAAAATTTTGTCAAAATTTTATTTTTATAGAAAATTTTCCAAAATTTTTTCTTCTATAAAATACTTTGTGCCAATTGTACTTCCGTAGAAAATGTTCTCAAAATTTTATTTCCACATAAAATTTCTTCAAAATTTTTATTTCCATAGAAAAATTTGTACTTTCTTACTTTCCATGTTAGCCTGATACCGAAACAGGCGATTAACGTACAAACGCGGGAGCCACCGTGGTGCAATGGTTAGCATGCCCGGCTTGCATTCACAAGGTCGTGGGTTCGATTCCTGCTTCGACCGAACACCAAAATGTTTTTCAGCGGTGGATTATCCCACCTCAGTAATGCTGGTGACATTTCTGAGGGTTTCAAAGCTTCTCTAAGTGGTTTAACTGCAATGTGGAACGCCGTTCGGACTCGGATATAAAAAGGAGGTCCCTTGTCATTGAGCTTAACATGGAATCGGGCAGCACTCAGTGATAAGAGAGAAGTTCACCAATGTGGTATCACAATGGACTGAATAGTCTAAGTGAGCCTGATACAAAATTTTCTATTGACTTCCGCGGAATATTTTGTCCAAATTTTACTTCTATAGAAAATTTTGTCCCATTTTTATTTTCGTAGAAAATTTTCTCAAAATTTTATTGCCATAGAAAATCTCTCAAAAGTTTACGTCGGTAGACAATTTTATATTAATTTTAGTTCTATAGAAAATTTTCTCAAAATTTTTACTTCTACAGAAAATTTTGTCCAAATTTTATTTCTATAGAAAATTTTGTCAAAACTTTATTTTTGTATAGTCTTTTTTTTCAAAATTTTATTACCTAAGAAAATTTTGTCAAAATTGTATTTCTATAGAAATTTTTCTTAAAATATTTACTTCTACACATTTACTTTGTCAAAATTTTTAGTCCTACAGAATATTTTGTCCAAATTTTATTTCTATAAAAAATTTTGTCAAATTTTTGCTTCTATAGAAAATTTTGTCATAATTTAATTTCTATAGAAAATTTTGCGATTTTTATTTCTATAAAAAATTTTATCATAATTTAATTTCTATAGAAAATTTTGTCAAAATTTAATTTCTATAGAAAGATCTGACCAAGTTTTATTTCCGTAGAATTTTTTCTCAAAATTTTAATTCTATAGAAAATTGTGTCCAAATTTTATTACTATAGAAAATTTTTTCAAAATTTTATTGCTATAGGAAATTTTGCAAAATTTTATTTCTATAGAAAATTTTGTAAAAATTTTATTTCTATAGAAAATTTTGTCAAAATGTTATATCTATAGAAAATTTTGACAAATTTTATTTCTATAGAAAATTTTGTCATTTTTTTCCATAGAAAATTTTGTCAAAATTTTATTTTTATAGAAAATTTTGTCAAAATTTTATTTCTACAGAAAATTTTCTCAAAATTTTAATTCTATAGGAAATTTTGCCAAATTTTATTTCTATAGAAATTTTATTTCTATAGAAATTTTATTTCTATAGAAAATTTTGTCAAAATTTTATTTCTATAGAAAATTTTGTCAAAATTTTAATTCTATAGAATATTTTGTCCAAATTTTACTTCTATAGAATATTTTGACCAAATTTAATTTCTATAAAAATTTCTCAAATTTTAGACAATTTTCTAAACATTTTATTTCTCTAGAAAATTTTGCCAAATTTTATTTCTATAGAAAATTTTGTCAAAATTTTATTTCTACAGAAAATTTTCTCAAAATTTTAATTCTAAGAAAATTTTGCCAAATTTTATTTCTATAGAAAATTTTGTCAAAATTTTAATTCTATAGAATATTTTGTCCAAATTTTACTTCTATAGAATATTTTGGCCAAATTTAATTTCTATAAAAATTTCTCACAAAAATTTCTCAAATTTTAGACAATTTTCTAAACATTTTATTTCTCTAGAAAATTTTGTCAACATTTTATTTGTATAGAAAATGTTGTCAAAATTTTATTTCTATAAAACTTTTGTAAAAATTTTATTTCTATAAAAAATTTGTCAAAATTGTGTGCTATAGAAAATTTTGTGTGCTATAGAAAATTTTGTTAAAATTGTATTTCATTTTATTTTGTCAAAATTTGTACCTCTATAGAAAATTTTGTCAAAATTTTATTTCTGAAGAAACTTTTCTCAAAATTTTATTTCTATAGACAATTTTGTCAAAGTTTTTTATTCTATAGGGTATTTTGTCAAAATTTTATTTTAAATTTTTATTTCTCGGCAAAATTTTCTCAAAATTTTATATGTATTGAAATTTTTAACAAAAGTTTATTTCTATAAAAATATTTCTTAACACTTTATTTCTATAGAAAAAGTTTACATTTTATGCAAAATTTTGTCAAGGTATTTACTTCTATAGAATATTTTTTTTTTAAATTTTACATCTATCAAAAATTTTGTCAAAATTTTACTTCTCTACAAAGTTTACTCAAAATTTTATTTCTATTGAAAATTTTGTCAAAATTTTTGCTTCTATAGAATATTTGGTCAAATATTTTGCTATAGAAAATTTTCTCAAAATTGCATTTCTATAAAATTTTCTCAAAATTTTATATCTATAGAACATTTTTCAAACTTCTATAGAAAATATTCAAAATTTTATTTCTTTGGAAAATTTTCCAAAATTGTATTTTTATACTGGTTTTCTACTAGGGCTGTCACTCGGGATGTTTTATTTTGGATCCCGGGATTTGTCGGGATCCCGAAAAAATATTCCAACTTTGTGGTTTTTTAGGTCTTTATTCATAAATTACAATCTCCATTCTGTGTAAACGACCCTCATATTTCATACCTGATAAATTGCATTAATATACATTTATGATACACCTTGTGTAAACATTTTTCTTATATATGAGGTATCCTGTTAACAGCACTCTTCAATGCAAGAAGCAAAACAAACAATTTCATCAAAATTTGAAGTAAACGGTCAGGTCTGCTGTTGAACAATGAGTTCTTGTGAAATGGATTTTGTGCCACATAAAACAAAAGCCAGTGATAGAAGTTCCGTTTGGCATTACTTCTTGGTAGAATCAAGTGGAGGGGCTCAAGCAAAGTGCGCGTTATGTAAAAAAATATTGAAAACAAAAGGAGGTTCCACAAAAGGTCTTCTCGTACACTTGAATGTAAGTTACTTATTGAACATAATCACTTCAAAACTTAAGGTCTTTTCATTTAGCATCATAAAATAAAATTGGAAAAAAACGTAGCTGAGGCATCTACCACAAAGACAACAAAAATAACCAACTTTTGCTCTCCTAAACATGAGGAATCTTTACAAACTGTTATAGGAAGACTTACAGCTGTTGATGGTCTCCCTTTTTCCATTTTTTTAACATCCACAGAGCTTCGAAAATCGTTAAAAGCACGAGGATTTGAACATCCCAATTCAAGATCCACCATAAAAAGGGAATTCATGGAGTATTTTTTAAAATGCAAAAATGATATCAAAGAACAGATTTCTAAAATCAAGTGCGTCGACGGAAAATTTAGTATTGCATTTGACGAGTGGACGTCAAATTCAAATAGAAGATATATGAACGTAATTCTTCATTCAGTTGACACATTTTTCAACATTGGTTTAGTCCGAATGGTAAAATCGGGAACTGCGGTTAACTGCATTGATCTTATTGAATCACGTTTAGAGGAATTCGGCTTATCACTATCCACGGATATCGTAAGTTTTACAACAGATGGAGCATCGACTATGAAGAAAATTGGAAAAATCATTGCACCAACACAACAGTTATGCCTTGCACATGGAATACACTTAGCAGTTTTAGATGTATTTTATAAAACTACAAATATTCTAGAGGATATCAATACATCACCATCAGACGACGGCAGTGAGTGTGGTGATTTTCAATTTTCTTTATTTGCCAACAAAAATGACTTAACTGATAAATATAACATAAAACCGCTTATAGAAAAAGTCCGAAAAATATCAAAGTTATTCAGGAAGTCGCCGACAAAAAACGAACTTTTATTAAAATATGTTAAACAGGATAAAGGCATGGAAAAAAATTAATACTGGATTGCAGAACAAGATGGAACACCCTATTTGATATGTGTCAACGATTTTTAGAGTTAAAGATTCCGATTAAAAAAGCTCTGATTGATTTACAAATGGATATCCTGTCCGATGATGAATTTCATTTGCTACAGGAAATAGTTCGAGTTTTATGCCCAATAAAAGTTACGGTTGAAGCAATTTGTCGTGAAGATATGAATTTATGCAAAGCCGATACTGCATTATCTTTCATGTTGAATGAAATTGGTGGAACAAATTGTAAACTTGGCAATGAGCTTCTATTATCTATTCGCAAAAGAATTCTGGAGAGAAGAACGAGTAACTCAACGCTTATAAATATTTTTAAAGAACCCAAATTGTATTATGGGTTTGGATGAACGTTTGGACTTGGAAATTATTAAATGTCAATTGATATCCGAACAAATTAGTTTCTGATCTCGATGAAAGCATTACATCTGAAATTGAAGAATCTGAAAACATTTCGATTGCGCAGAAACTTAATAACGCAATAGAAAAATGTAAGAGCCCGACTAAATCTAAAAATTTTGAAAACGACAATTTAAATTCAAGTATTGTTAAAGAAATCGAACTATTTATGTGTAAAGGAGTAAGAGGTACCTACTTGCAATCTGCTTATAATTATTTGTTAACAGTACTACCGACCAGTGTCGATTGTGAGAGGTGTTTTTCATCTGCTTCCTATATCAGCAATAAGATAAGATCGAGTTTATCAGATGAAACATTGGATGCCTTGATATTTTTAAGAAGTTACCTTAAACGATGAAGTATAAAAGAAAATACTTCAAATCTTTTGTGGAATACGAAAGCAATATGAAATAGCTTTTTGATTTATTTTTGTTTTCATAGTTTTTTGTTTAGTAGCAATTTGAAATTGCTTTTTAATATACGTTTACGATATTTTGTTACGTTTTTTGTTAATAAAATTGAATTAAATCCAATTGATTTAATGTACTACCATGTTTTAATGTTGAGGATTGTTATTACTCAAAATATTTAAAAAATCCCGAATATTTCGGGATCCCGAAAAAAATCCCGGGATCCCGGGATTCAATATTTTGAAATCCCGAATCCCGGGATTTACAAAAATCGATCCCGAACGATAGCCCTATTTTCTACAGCAGAACCTATTTTTTGAAGGGCACGAAAGCGTACCAAGTTGGATACGCTCTTTTTGGTTCGTAAAATTTTGTCAACAATATATTGGAGATTTTTAATTTAGATTTTTTTGGGACGAAAGCGTATCAATTTCGGTGCAAGACTTTTTCCATTCTCTATTAATAAGGGTTTTTTTTCATATAGTATTTATGTCATTAATCTAGCTATCATTTTATCTCCACTTTGTTGATAATTTTCTATGCATAATTTTAGGCGTCATAAGTGTCCATTGAAAAGATTATAGTAAAATGAGGAATATTGCTTGGGATTCTATACATTACACAACAAAAACAAGTATATACAGCAGTAAGTTCGGCCGGGCCGAATCTTAAATACCCACCACCATGAACCAGATATTAGGGTTTCCTTTGAAAATTCAGGAGGGCTAGAGGACTTGAGGACACTTCCCGAAGATAAATTTAAAGATTTCACCTATGAGGACTATATCAGATTCTGGATTTATAAGAACCATTTTTGCTTGAGTTTTAGAGGAATCATTAACATCTCTTGTAAGTGTGCAAGAAAAATATAAAATAACGTCTTGATTTGAAATCTTAAATCTGTAGAAGTAAAATCTGGAAATTTTACATTGAGTTTCAAACAATTTTCATGATCAGTATTTACAATTTCTGGCAAATCAGATAAAAACTACGGTTTCTAGAAACCCAAGGAGTTTAATCGGGAGATCGTTCTGATGGGGGCTATACTAAAATATGGACCGATACTCACCGCTTTCGGCACACCTCTTTATGACCCGAAAATACCTATAGATTTCCAATTTCAGGCAAATAGGATAAAAACTTCGGATTCTAGAAGCCCAAGAAGTAAAATCGGGAAATCGGTCTATATGGGGGCTATACAAAAATATGGACCGATACTCACCATTTTCGGCACACCTCTTTATGGTCCCAAAATACCTCTAGATTTCCAATTTCAGACAAATTGGATAAAAACTACGGTTTCTATAAACCCAAGACCCCAAATCGGGAGGTCGTTTTATATGGGGACCATAAGCGTAGGAAGGCCTCTGGGAAGGGGGCTTAGACCCCCCAGAAAAATTTAACCCCCCCCCCCAGAATTTGAAAACCTATTTACGATTTTACATTTTTATACCCTCCATCATAGGATGGGGGTATATTAACTTTATCATTTCGTTTGTAACACATCGAAATATTGCTCTAAGACCCCATAAAGTATATATATTCTGGGTCGTGGTGAAATTCTGAGTCGATCTAAGCATGTCCGTCCGTCTGTTGAAATCACGCTAACTTCCGAACGAAACAAGCTATCGACTTGAAACTTGGCACAAGTAGTTGTTATCAATGTAGGTCGGATGGTATTGAAAATGGGCCATATCGGTCCACTTTTACGTATAGCCCCCATATAAAGGGACCCTCAGATTTGGCTTGTGGAGCCTCTAACAGAAGCATATTTCATCCGATCCGGCTGAAATTTGGTACATGGTGTTGGTATATGGTCTCTAACAATCATGCAAAAATTGGTCCACATCGGTTCATAATTATATATAGCCCCCATATAAACCGATCCACAGATTTGGCTTGCGGAGCCTCAAAGAGAAGCAAATTTCATCCGATCCGCCTGAAATTTGGTACATGATATTGTTATATGGCCTCTAATAACCATGCAAAAATTGGTCCACATCGGTTCATAATTATATATAGCCCCCATATAAGCCGATCCCCAGATTTGGCTTGCGAAGTCTCCAAGAGAAGCAAATTTCATCCAATCCGGTTGTAACTTTGAACATAGTGTTAGTATATGATCTTTAACAACCGTGCCAGAATTGGTCCATATCGGTCCATAATTATATATAGCCCCCATATAAAACGTTCTCCAGATTTGACCTCCGGAGCCTCTTGGAGGAGCAAAATTCATCCGATCCGGTTCAAATTAGGAACGTGGTGTTAGTATATGGTCGCTAACAACCATACTAAAATTGGTCCAATCACACAAAAATTGGTCCATATCGATTCATAATCGTGGTTGCCACTAGAGCAAAAAATAATCTACCAAAATTTTATTTATATAGAAATTTTTTTCAAAATTGTATTTCTAGATTTTTTCTAGATTTCGGTTCATAATAAAATTTTCATCATTGTCAAAATTTTATTTCTATAGAAAATTTTGTTAAAATTTTATTCGGTTCATAATCATGGTTGTCACTCGAGCCAAAAATAATCTACCATGATTTTATTTCTATAGAATATTTTGTCAAAAGTTTATTTCTATAGAAAATTTTGTTAATATTTTATTTCTGAAATTTATTGAGAAATTTTTTTTCAAATTTTTTTTTTCTATAGAAAATTTTGTCAAAATTTTTATTTCTATAGAAAATTTCGTGAAAATTTTATTTCTATAGAAAATTTTGTTAAAATTTTATTTCTGTAGAAAATTTTATCAAAATTTTATGTCTACTTTGTCAAACTGAATTATATACGTATTGGATCGATCTTTTTTGATTTAATATATATCACGTATGGATACCTTGCCATCGGCAAGCGTTACCGCAACTTAAGTAATTCGATTGTGGATGGCAGTGTTTAGAAGAAGTTTCTACGCAATCCATGATGGAGGGTACATAAGCTTCGGCCTGGTCGAACTTACGGCCGTATATACTTGTTCTAAAAATTAAACAAGTATATACACAGCAGAAAGTTCCGCTAAAGATTTTCATGCACAATCGAATTACTTTGGTTGTGGTAGCAGTTGCCGATGGCAATGTTTTTAATCTGGTATTTATAAAATAAATCTGTGGTTGAACTTTTGATTTAGTTGAATAACTAAAGCTCCTTTATTATTTTGTTTAGTCTGGTTTAGTCAATTTAATTTAAAAAATAGTAATTGATACTATTTGGGGGCTACACCAAAAAATATGGACCGATACTCACCATTCTCGGCACACCTCTTTATGGTCCTAAAATACCTCTAGATTTCCAATTTCAGACAAATTGGATAAAAACTACGGTTTCTATAAGCCCAAGACCCCAAATCGGGAGATCGCTCTATATGGGGGCTATACCAAAATATGGACGGATACTCACAATTTTTGGCACACGTATTTGTGGTCCTACAATACCTCTAGATTTCCAATTTCAGGTAAATTGAATAAAAACTGCGGTTTCTATAAGCCCAAGAAATAAAATCGGGAGATCGGTCTATATGGGGGCTATACCAAAACATGGACCGACACTCACCATTTTTGGCACACCTCTTTATGGTCATAAAATACCTTTAGATTTTCAATTTCGCGCAAATTGGATGAAAACTACGGTTTCTATAAGCGAAAGACCCCAAATCGGGAGGTCGGTTTATATGGGGGCTATACCAAACCATGGACCGACACTCACCATTTTTGGCACACCTCTTCAAGGTCCCAAAATACCTCTAGATTTTCAATTTCGCGCAAATTGGATGAAAACTACGGTTTCTATAAGCGAAAGACCCCAAATCGGGAGGTCGGTTTATATGGGGGCTATACCAAAACATGGACCGACACTCACCATTTTTGGCACACCTCTTCAAGGTCCCAAAATATCTCTAGATTTTCAATTTCGCGCAAATTGGATGAAAACTACGGTTTCTATAAGCGAAAGACCCCAAATCGGGAGGTCGGTTTATATGGGGGCTATACCAAAACATGGCCCGATATAGCCCATCTTCGAACTTGACCTGCGCGCAGACAAAAGACGATTCTGTGCCAAATTTCAGGACGATAGCTCCATTATTGAATGCTGTAGCGTGATTACAACAGACAGCCAGACAGACAGACAGACAGACGGACAGACGGACATGCTTATATCGTCTTAGAATTTCTCCCTGATCAAGAATATATATACTTTATATAGTCGGAAATCGATATTTCGATGCGTTACAAACGGAATGACAAACTTATTATACCCCGTCACCATTCTATGGTGGTGGGTATAAAAAATTGGAAGTTGTTCCACAAACATTTCTTTTAAATTGCATCTCGGGATCCCCTATCGATTTTTTCTACTTCCGATGCAGTCCTTTTGGACAAATCTAGAAAGTACGGAATTTGGCCGTTTTAAGTTAAAATTTAAGTTTTGGACAATCAAATTTAACAAAAAAGAATAGAAAATCAATAAAAAACATTAACAAGTTCTTCCTCCCGGTGATTTGAACCTGAGCCGTTTGACTTTTCGATGGAAGTAATTTTCATGAACTTAAATAAAGTTAAATTGAAAATGTTCATTAATTGTTTTTGAGGGCATTTGCAATAAAATACCTCTTCATATTATAATCGTACATGAAGTTTTAGTTTGACAGTGCTATTAAAAATTCAACCCTTTTTTCTCTCTCGCCAAATTCACTCTCCTCTTTCCATGGAGTTGCCACTCCCTCCACAAACTCACAGATGTGTTGTGTACAATTTTAATCCGCTTTTAATGTTGACACTGACACTTTTATGATGTCACACACTTGTAGGCTGAAATGTCAAATGACAATGCAAACACATTCTCATACTTCTTTTGCCTCAAAAATCCCATCATCATCAGCAGCAACATCACAAGATGTGAGGACATTAGCAATTACACATGCATACATATGTATGTGTCCATGAGGTGCTAGCATGGTGTATAAGGGAGAGAGAGAGTGGGCCTGTTCTCATATGCCTTTTGTATGCATTCTGAGTGCATGAGAATTTCACAGGTTGAAGAGGATTAAAATCATTTGTTGTCTGATGAAGTGTTGATGAGTACAGATACGTGTTACAATTTACATATGATACTTGTACAGTGGAGAGCAAAACATATTGAATATCTCCAAAGCATTGTGATTGTAGTAGGAAATAATCTCGAATTTGTTTTGCCGAAATTATAACATATACTCGTATTATGTGAATTATAACATAAACACTTTTTTAATTTATAAAAAAAAACATAATAATAAACCAAATTGTTATCTACAGTCCACAGTGTTTATCATACTGCTTATAAAGGGTGGCTGATGCATAATACCACAATGCAAAGCTATAGATTTTTTCCTTTTTATCTGCCATAAAATGTGCCTAAGATCTAAGACCTCATAAAATATATACCAACCGACTCAGCACCACCTCCTGGGTCGATCTATCCCTTGGTGTCTATCCGTCCGTCTGTCAATGAATTTGTTGTTTGCAGGATTCCGGTCACAGTTATTAAACGATTTTGTTGAAATTTGATACAAGGTGCTTTCTTGGCACAAGGACGAACGCTATTGGATTAGGATCAAATTCGGATCAAATTTAGATAAAGATCCCATATATATATATATGCATCGCCCGATTTCGACAAATGGGGTCACATTCACGGTTGCCACTCGTGCCTGAAAAATAATCTATCAAAATTTGAGGAAAATTTTACCAAAAATCTACCAAATTAAAAAAATATTATTTTGAAGTTTTTGGTCAAAATGTTGTAGCTAATATGAAAACATATTTTTTGTTTTTAGTTTAGAACTTTATTTCATCATTTGTAATATTATATATTATGATCTCTTCTATTAGCGACAATTTTTTGGTGTATAAATATCGATTTTGATATAGAATTTGTAGAAAATGTTGTAAAAATTTTATTTGTATTGAAGATTTTGTAAAAATTTTAGTTGTATAGGAAATTTTGCCAAAAACTTATTTTTTTTAGGAAATTTTGTCAAAATTATATTTTTTATTGAAAATTTTGTCAAAATTTATTTTTATAGAAAATTTTGTCCAAATTTTATTTCTTTGGAAAATTCTGTCAAATTTTAATTTCTATAACAAATTTTGTCAAAATTTTATTTCTATAGAAAATTTTGTTCAATTGTTTTTCTACATGAGGTTTTGTCAAAATTTATTTTCTATAGACAATTTCTTAAAAACTTTAATCTTTATACAAAATTTTGTCAAAGTTTAATTTGTCAAAATTTTATTTTTATTGAAATTTTTGTCAAAATTTATTTTCTATAGAAAATTTTATTAAAATTTAATTTCTATAGAAAATTTTGCCAACATTTTATTTCTCTAAGAAATTTTGCAAAATTTAATTTCTAATGAAAATTTTACCAAAATTTAATTTTTATTGAAAATTTTGTCAACATTTTATTTCTATTGAAAATTTTAATCGGCTTTTTTTTTTTTTGGGACGAAAGTGTATCAATTGTGGGACAAGGCTTTTTTCATTCTCTATTAATCAGGAATTTTTATACCCACCACCATAGAATGGTTACGGGGCTATAATAAGTTTGTCATTCCGTTTGTAACACATCGAAATATCGGTTTCCGACTATATAAAGTATATATATTCTTGATCAGGGAGAAATTCTAAGACGATATAACGATGTCCGTCTGTCCGTCTGTATGTCTGGCTGTCTGTATGTCTGTTGTAATCACGTAACAGTCTCAATAATGAGGCAATCGTGCTGAAATTTTGCACAAACTCGCCTGTTGTCTGCAGGCAGGTCAAGTTCGAAGATGGGCTATATCGGTCCAAGTTTTGATAAAGTCCCCATATAAATCGACCTCCCTATTTGGGGTCTTGGGCTTATAGAAACCGTAGTTTTTATCCAATTTGCCTGAAATTGAAAATCTAGAGGTACTTGAGGACCATCAAAAGGTGTGCCGAAAATGGTCCGTATCGTTCCATGTTTTGGTATAGCCCTCATATAGACCGATCTCCAGATTTTACTTCTTGGGCTTATAGAAACCGCAGTTTTTATTCAATTTACCTGAAATTGGAAATCTAGAGGTATTGTAGAACCACAAATACGTGTGCCAAAAATTGTGAGTATCGGTCCATATTTTGGTATAGCCCCCATATAGACCGATCTCCCCATTTTACTTCTTGGGCTTATAGAAACCGCAGTTTTTATTCAATTTACCTGAAATTGGAAATCTAGAGTTATTCTAGGAAAACAAAGAGATGCGCCGAAAATGGTGATTATCGGACCATGTTTTGATATAGCCCCCATATAAACCAATCTCCTGATTTTGCTTCTTGGGCTTATAGAAACCGCAGTTTTTATCCAATTTACCTGAAATTGGAAATCGAGAGGTACTTTAGAACCTTAAAAAGGTGTGCCAAAAAATGGTGAGCATTGGTCCATGTTTTGGTATGGTCCCCATATAAACCGACCTCCTCATTTGGGGTCTTGGTGAGTATCGGTCCATGTTTTGGTATAGCCACCATATAGACCGATATGCCGATTTTACTTCTTGGGCTTCTAGAATCCGAAGTTTTTATCCAATTTGTCTGAAATTGAAAATCTAGAGGTATTTTCGGGCCATAAAGTGGTGTGCCGAAAACGGTGAGTATCCGTCCATATTTTAGTATAGCCCCCATAAGAACGATCTCTCGATTTAACTCCTTGGGTTTCTAGAAACTGTAGTTTTTATCCGATTTGTCTTAAATTGTAAATATTCTCGTATTTTAGGCTCACAAAAACGTGTATCGGATTAAGTTTTTATCGGTCCTTTAAGTAATTTCGTCAAAATTTTGTAGTAAAAATTTTGTTTCTTTAAGAAATTTTGTCAAAACTTGTATATCTTTAGAAAATTTAGTAAAAAATTTTGTCAAAAATTTATTTCTATAGAAAAATTTCGTCAAAAATAAATTTCTAATGAAAATTTTGCCGAAATTTAATTTTTATTAAAAATTTTGTCAACATTTTATTTCTATTGAAAATTTGAAACGCCTGTTTCGGTATCAGGTTAGTAGTATTGTCAAAATTTTATTTATACGAATTATTTCTTTTTGAATGCAATAGAACAAAATGCTTTTGGACGCTTGTAAACATTAAAATGAGCTGTATGTGTAATAAATCTATCAACTGTCAGACGAGCGGTTTAGAAATGATAGGAATCTGAGATTGTTGGTTGCACAGAAAAAAAATTCCAATTAATGTCTTAATTGAGTTTTAAAAAATATTCAATTAAAAATTTAATTGATACAAAAACTTTTTTTAATTGAAACAAACATCAATCACAAAAATTAATAGAATTAGTTAATTTTTTAATTGACTTTCAATTATTTTTTTTTTAATTAATACTATCATTTTTGTGCCCATATGTAATAGGTACTTTTAGTTAATGTGGTATCACAATGGACTGAATAGTCTAAGTGAGCCTGAATCTTAATCGGGCTGCCACTTTAACCTAACCTAACCTATAATTTCTGTGACTGAAGACATCTCAATTAAAAAATTAATTGGATCAATTAATTTCGTGATTGAATCCAACAATTGGACACACTACACCTTTCAGTTACACCTCTCAGAAATGGATACCCATGGTCGTCTACATTTTGTCAACAGTTTGTAGACGTCCAATGTAGCAATTGTCACAGGAAAGCTATCCACTTTTGAGAGAAATCCATTTTTCAGGATGTCCAAGTTTGAGAGATTTCACAGTACTTGTTTTTATGTTAGCTAGCGATATTAATATTCTCTGGCAAGCCTAGAATTTTTCCAAATTTTCTACCATAATTGAAATATCTTAATCACATCTGTTTCGTTTCCAAAATATGTTATTCTTCTACTAATCTGTGTGTGATAAACAATCTAATCCAATTCAATTTATCCTCAGTAAAATATTTCAATTATTCAAATAAAACAAGTTTATTTACACAATAGAACACTGTAATATTTTATGTGATTTGTTGAATTTGTTGAAAAAAAAAAACAAATTGCCATCATGTACATTTTCCACATCATTTGACATTACTTTTCAACAGTTGATGAAATGATATTAAATCTTATTATTATTCATCCCTGTTATAAGGGTCTTTACAATTCATCACACACCTCCCCCCTATGTATAACATAATCACTATATTCAAGATGGGGGGAAAAAATATCACAAATAAATCCTGAATGTAAGCAGAGCATCTCCTTGGGTGGACAATTGTTCAGTAGCTCAAAGCTTTAACAAATACCATTAAAAATTGTAACATAATTTGTTTGGGGATCCACCATTTTCTCACAGCTCTCTCCACTGAGCGTCTATTAGAAATGAACGTTTCATCATTTTTTTTCTTAGAGTCATTTAGTAAAGATTTTAAGGTTTTTATACCTCCACCATAGGATGGGGGTATATTAACTTTGTCATTCCGTTTGTAACACATCGAAATATTGCTCTAAGAAAGTATATATATTCTGGGTCGTGGTGAAATTCTGAGTCGATCTGAGCATGTCCGTCCGTCCGTCTGTTGAAATCACGCTAACTTCCGAACGAAACAAGCTATCTACTTGAAAATTGGCAAAAGTAGTTGTTATTGATGTAGGTCGGATGGTATTGAATATGGGCCATATCGGTCCACTTTTACGTATAGCTCCCATATAAACGGACCCCCAAATTTGGCTTGTGATTGCTCTAAGAGAAGCAAATTTCATCCGATCCGGCTGAAATTTGGTACATGGTGTTAGTATATGGTCTCTAATAACCATGCAAAAATTGGTCCACTTTTACGTATAGCCCCCATATATACGGACCCCCAAATTTGGCTTGCGAATCCTCTAAGAGAAGCAAATTTCATACGATCCGGCTGAAATTTTGTACATGGTGTTAGTATATGGTCTCTAATAACCATGCAAAAATTGGTCCATATCGGTCCATAATTACATATAGCCCCCATATAAACCGATCCCCCGATTTGGCTTGCGGAGCCTCTAAGAGAACCAAATTTCCTCCGATCCGGCTGAAATTGAGAAGCATATTTAATCCGATCCGGCTGAAATTTGGTACATGGTGTTGGTATATGGTCTCTAACAATCATGCAAAAATTGGTCCACATCGGTCCATAATTATATATAGCCCCCATATAAAACGATCCCCAGATTTGGCTTGCGGAGCCTCAAAGAGAAGCAAATTTCATCCGATCCGGCTGAAATTCGGTACATGATGTTGGTATATGGTCTCTAACAACCATGTAAAAATTGGTCGACATCGGTCCATAATTATATATGGACCCCATATAAACCGATCCCCAGATTTGGCTTGCGCAGCCTCAAAGAGAAGCAAATTGCATCCGATCCGGCTGAAATTTGGTACATGGTGTAGGTATATGGTCTCTAACAACCGTGCAAAAATTGGTCCACATCGGTCCATAATTATATAAAGCGCCCATATAAACCGATCCCCAGATTTGGGTTCCGGAGCCACAAAGAGAAGCAAATTTCATCCGATCCGCCTGAAATTTGGTACATGATATTGGTATATGGTATCTAACAACCATGCAAAAATTGGTCCACATCGGTTCGTAATTATATATAGCCCCCATATAAACCGATCCCCAGATTTGGCTTGCGAAGTCTCCAAGAGAAGCAAATTTCATCCAATCCGGTTGTAATTTGGAACATGGTGTTAGTATATGATCTTTAACAAGCGTGCCAGAATTGGTCCATATCGCTCCATAATTATATATAGCCCCCATATAAAACGTTCTCCAGATTTGACCTCCGGAGCCTCTTGGAGGAACAAAATTCATCCGATCCGGTTCAAATTAGGAACGTGGTGTTAGTATATGGTCACTAACAACCATACCAAAATTGGTCCAATCACACAAAAATTGGTCCATATCGGTTCATAATCATGGTTGCCACTAGAGCCAAAAATAGTCTACCAAAATTTTATTTCTATAGAAAATTTTGTCAAAATTTTATTTCTATAGAAACGGACCCCCAAATTTGGCTTGTGATTGCTCTAAGAGAAGCAAATTCCATCCGATCCGGCTGAAATTTGGTACATGGTGTTAGTATATGGTCTCTAATAACCATGCAAAAATTGGTCCACTTTTACGTATAGCCCCCATATAAACGGACCCCCAAATTTGGCTTGCGAATCCTCTAAGAGAAGCAAATTTCATCCGATCCGGCTGAAATTTTGTACATGGTGTTAGTATATGGTCTCTAATAACCATGCAAAAATTGGTCCATATCGGTCCATAATTACATATAGTCCCCATATAAACCGATCCCTCGATTTGGCTTGCGGAGCCTCTAAGAGAACCAAATTTCCTCCGATCCGGCTGAAATTTGGTACATGGTGTTAATATATGGTCCCTAACAACCATGCAAAAATTGGTCCACATCGGTCCATAATTGTATATAGTCCCCATATAAAGCGATCCCCCGATTTGGCTTGCGGAGCCTCTAAGAGAAGCAAATTTCATCCGATACGGTTGAAATTTGGAACGTGGTGTTAGAATGTGGTTTCCAACAAACACGCAAGAATTAGTCCATATCGGTCCATAATTATATATAGCCCCCATATAAACCGTTCTCCAGATTTGATCTCCGGAGCCTCTTAGAGGAGCAAAATTCATCCGATCCGGTTGAAATTTGCAACGTGGTGTTAGTATAAGGCCGCTAATAACCATGCCAAAATTGGTCGATATCGGTCTATTGTTATATATAGGCGATCCCCAATCACACAAAAATTGGTCCTTTTCGGTTCATAATCATGGTTGCCACTCGAGCCAAAAATAATCTACCAAAATTTTATTTTTATAGAAAATTTTGTCAAAATTTTATTTCTATAGAAAATTTTGTCAAAATTTTATTTCTATAGAAAATTTTGTCAGAATTTTATTTCTATAGAAAATTTTATCCAAATTTTGTTTCTATAAAACAGTTTTCCAAATTTTATTTCTATAGAAAATGTTGTCAAAATTTTATTTTGTCAAAATTTTATTTCTATAGAAACTTTAAACTTAATTATATACGTATTTAATCGGCCTTTTTTAGTTTAATATATACCACGTGTGGACTATGTGGTATATATTACGGTGTTAGGAAGTTTTAAGATACCTTGCCATCGGCAAGTGTTACCGCAACCCAAGTAATTCGATTGTGGATGACAGTCTTCAGTAGAAGTTTCTACGCAATCCATGGTGGAGGGTACATAAGCTTCGGCCTGGCCGAACTTACGGCCGTATATACTTGTTTACATCTATTTTTTTTCCAATATCTTTGCTTTGCATGTGGAAAGTTTTGTATATCTGTAAAATGTCAAGGCAAAGTGTACCGACTGGTGATGGAAGCATAGTTGTTTACGTTTTGTTAGGGAATGTTGTGCCGTGTATTGGGAGGTATGACAATTTGGGAAATTCCCACTGATCGAATTTTTGAACGACATGGAATTGATCTGCTGATACTTTGGGGTGCAGACTAGATTTTTAATGACTGGACGGCGGACTAAAATTTCAGTCGTAGGATTTCGGACCGAGTGGTCTCAGTGATTGAACAGCTGATCAAATTCTCAGTCAAAACCGGTAGACAATGAGGTCTCAGCTGTTGAAGTAGGGACTGATTTCGATCCAAGTTATTGGACTTCTGATTGAGAGAACTCCATCATTGAATACCTAACCACAAACCATTATGCCTTACTAATGGCCTCCTTGTCTAGATAGTCTGTTACTAATACCTACCTCTATTACCTCGATTAGCCTTCTCGCTTTCAGTTATTAAATTCACGGTGAATTCTGCTCCCCAATCGCAAGTTCTATATACTTTCCACCATGACAGCTGATGATATTACCATAAAACCACTTGAATACCAAACGTTTACCATTTATTATAAGCTCAAGAAAAAGACATTCAATGGCGGTTAAATAAATACTCCCAGGGGGGGGGGGGGGAGGTTGCGGTAAAGAAAAGAGCAAAGACGTTCAGGGATAAAGGCAAAGGAATTGTGAAAGAAGAAAACAAAAAATGTGTTCGTCATGTCATATTTTCCCATAATAACTTATTTGCTTTTCATGTCAACGCAAGCCAATATTTCGATGCCTTAGTCAGTGCGAATGGATGGATGGTGATGAAGATGATGATGGTGGCGGTGGCGGTGATGAGAGTTTATTACCCTTACCACTATATCAGGACACTTTGTATTTGGTGATGAATGAATCCTAAAGATATAAAGGACGAACTTACAACAAGGCTGAAGAGATATACTGTAAGCGAGTCTGTTTGTATTTTTTGGTATTACAAAATAAACAAAACTCCAAAGAATACATTTCAATGGAAAATACTCAATTTCTTTTTGGGAAGAACATTCACTTTGGGTTCAAAAGGCCGAGGGGAAATTTTCTCAAAATACTGCCATTATATTTTTGAAATTTACTTGATATCGAACAAAAAAACCAAATTTGTCTGTATGTAAATCTAACCCCACTTAGACATCTTCGTCATCAGCTTCGTCATCATCATCATCATTATTCACTTGAATGAGCTTTAAGCTCTTCATTATATCACGACATAGATTTACTGATACCACACCTCATGAGGAGGGGAGTGGACCCCCCATTTTTGTTCGATTCTTTGATTTTTCCCCCATTCCATTTTTAATGCTTCACAATTGGAAAATTGAGGATTCTTTTGTGAATAAATTGTTAATGCTAAGACTATGTAGCCTATCGGCTTATTGTTTGAGTCTATTTATTTTGGTAATTTAGTTAAATTTATCCTAAAATCTATACAATTGAACATTGATTACTTTTTTGTTTCCAGGGAATGGGGGTGTTTTTATACCCTCCATCATAGGATTAGGGTATATTAACTTTGTCATTCCGTTTGTAACACATCGAAATATTGCTCTAAGACCCCATAAAGTATATATATTTTGGGTCGTGGTGAAATTCTGAGTCGATCTAAGCATGTCCGTCCGTCCGTCCGTCCGTCTGTTGAAATCACGCTAACTTCCGAACGAAACAAGCTATCGACTTGAAACTTGGCACAAGTAGTTGTTATCGATGTAGGTCAGACGGTATTGAAAATGGGCCATATCGGTCCACTTTTACGTATAGCCCCCATATAAAGGGACCCTCAGATTTGGCTTGTGGAGCCTCTAACAGAAGCATATTTCATCCGATCCGGCTGAAATTTGGTATATGGTGTTGGTATGTGGTCTCTAACAATCATGCAAAAATTGGTACACATCGGTCCATAATTATATATAGCCCCCATATAAACCGATCTCCAGATTCGGCTTGCGGAGCCTAAAAGAGAAGCAAATTTCATCCGATCTGGCTGAAATTTGGTACATGGTGTTGGTATATGGTCTCTAACAACCATGCAAAAATTGGTTCACATCGGTCAATAGTTATATATAGACCCCATATAAACCGATCTCCAGATTTGGCTTGCGGAGCCTCAAAAAGAAGAAAATTTCATCCGATCCGGCTGAAATTTGGTACATGATGTTGGTATATGGTCTCTAACAACCATGCAAAAATTGGTCCATATCGGTCCTTAATTATATATATCCCCCATATAAACCGATCCCCAGATTTGGCTTGTGGAGCCTCTAAGAGAAGCATATTTCCGATCCGGCTGAAATTTGGTACATGGTGTTGGTATGTGGTCTCTAACAATCGTGCAAAAATTGGTCCACATCGGCCCATAATTAAATATAGCCCCCATATAAACCGATCCCCAGATTTGGCTTGCGGAGCCTCAAAGAGAAGCAAATTGCATCCGATCCGGCTGAAATTTGGTACATGATGTTGGTATATGGTCTCTAACAACCATGCAAAAATTGGTCCACATCGGTCAATAGTTATATATAGACCCCATATAAACCGATCTCCAGATTTGGCTTGCGAAGCCTCAAAGAGCAAATTTCATCCGATCCGGCTGAAATTTGGTACATGGTATTGGTATATGGTCTCTAACAATCGTGCAAAAATTGGTCCACATCGGTCCATAATTATATATGGCGCCCATATAAACCGATCCCCAGATTTGGGTTGCGGAGCCTCAAAGAGAAGCAACTTTCATCCGATCAGCCTGAAATTTAGTACATGATATTGGTATATGGTCTCTAACAACCATGCAAAAATTGGTCCACATCGGTTCATAATTAGAACAACAGAAGCAAATTTCATCCAATCCGGTTGTAATTTGGAACATGGTGTTGATATATGTTCTTTAACAACCGTGCCAGAATTGGTCCATATCGGTCCATAATTATATATAGCCCCCATATAAAACATTCTCCAGATTTGACCTCCGGAGCCTCTTGGAGGAGCAAAATTCATCCGATCCGGTTCAAATTAGTCACGTGGTGTTAGTATATGGTCGCTAACAACCATACCAAATTGGTCCAATCACACAAAAATTGGTCCATATCGGTTCATAATCATAGTTGCCACTAGAGCCAAAATAATCTACCAAAATTTTATTTCTATTGAAAATTTTGTCAAAATTTTATTTCTAGAGAAAATTTTGTTAAAATTTTTTTCGGTTCATAATAAAATGTTCATCATTGTCAAAATTTTATTTCTATAGAAAATTTTGTCAAAATTTTATTTCTATAGAAAATTTTGTTCAAATTTTATTTGGTTCATAATCATGGTTGCCACTCGAGCCAAAAATAATCTACCAAGATTTTATTTCTATAGAAAATTTTGTAAAAAGTTTATTTCTATAGAAAATTTTGTTAAAATTTTATTTCTATAGAAATTTTTGTCAAAATTTTCTTTCTATAGAAAATTTTGTCAAAAATTTATTTCTATAGAAAGTTTTGTGAAAATTTTATTTATATAGAAAATTTTGTTAAAATTTTATTTCTGTAGAAAATTTTGTCAAAATTTTATATCTACTTTGTCAAACTGAATTATATACGTATTGGATCGATCTTTTTTGATTTAATATATACCACGTATGGACTTACATACAATTTAGAAGATGGTGTTAGGAGGTTTTAAGATACCTTGCCATCGGCAAGCGTTACCGCAACTTAAGTAATTCGATTGTGGATGGCAGTGTTTAGGTGAAGTTTCTACGCAATCCATGGTGGAGGGTACATAAGCTTTGGCCTGGCCGAACTTACGGCCGTATATACTTGTTTTTTTTTTTGATAATTTTATATATTTCAAAATCAATCAAAATTGTCTTCGTATTGGGAAAGAAAAATTGAATGCAACGAAAAAGTTATATTTGTGTCGTCATGTATGAAATTGATTCAACTAATTTTTAATTGAAATTTTTTCAATCACAGAAATGATAGTATGAATTAATCAAGTCAATTAGAAAACAAGTAAGTAAAGTAGAAAGTCGGGCGGGGCCGACTATATCATACCCTAAACCACCATTACAGAATTAGTAATCATAAGCATTTGTGGGGTAACATTGATATAGGTCTGGGAGATAAAACGCAGTTGCATATTTAAGAAAATTAAGGGGTACATGTTTATGGATGCTTTGTCTCAATCTGACTATAGCTCGTAGTCAGTTTTGCCAGGGAAAATGTTCGGTTTACCCTACAAGGATAAAAAAGTTCCCTATTTTCCCATACATTCCCAAACAATTTTCCCTACAATATTTTCATTAAATTTAAACAAATTTTACAAACCAAATATGGCTCTAAGTACTTTATTATCTTAAAACATGAAAATACAACGGATATAACTTAGAAAATAAATTTGTATTACGACCACGGTTGCCACAGTTTTTCGAATTCTACCAAAAATAGTAATTTTTTTGTTAAATCTCTATAGAAATAAAATTTTGGAAAAACTTTCTATAAACAAATGTTTTTTTTGAGACATTTTTCTATAGAAATAAAATTTTGATAATAAATTCTATAGAAATAAAATTTTGAGAAAAAATTCCATTGTAAATAAAATTTTGAGAAAATTGTTTATAGAAATAATATTTTGCAAAAAATTCTATCGAAATACAATTTTGACAAAATTTTCTATAGAAATAAAATGTTGACAAAATTTTCTACAGAAATAAAGTTTTGACAAAAATTTCTATAGAAATCTTTGTTTGATAGATTTGTGGTAATCTTCAAATTTTGTTAGATTTTTTTTTTGGCACGAGTGGTAACAGTTGTTACCACACGTTGTTAAAGATCAAGCCTTGCCGGCTTCTAATTTCGTCCTCTAGAGCCACCAAAATGTAAAAATTATTACAAATTGTGTTGAGGGAAAATGTCCCTACATTGTGGCCCTACGTCCCTACAAGACGCTAAATATTAGAAAACCCCTACATATAGAGAATTTCCCCTACTTCTAGCAATACTGGATGTAGTTGATATTGCACCTACGGGGTTAGTATGCCACTAATATTGAGCTCATTATTAAAAAAGAAAAAATCGTTCAATTAGTGTGGGTAATAAATCCAAATTTGTAAAAATCGAGCAATATTCTTATGTAAGAGCTACAAGTACGTATAAATACGATCGGCTAGTACATCAAAATTTGAAATTTGAGTAACATTGGTTAATAAATAAGAGTACTATGGCTAAATTTATTCATTTAACCGTCGAACGGAACGGACGTGTTTTTTAATAGCGGATAAAATCATCGTAATAAGTACCTACTACGAATTTCAAGTGTGGTGGGATATTAGGCCACCATGCAGAGAAATTCAAAGACATCCACTGGGTTGCTAACTTCAGGGCCCAGTGGACGGGTATCGACTGGAGTTATAAATTTGGGCAATGACCAAGAGTTAGGCCCAATTAGTCGACCTGTAGACGGGTCGACAGCTGGCGACAATTTGACAAGTCGAACCTTTTCCAAGGTATCGGCATCAAAAGGAGGTAATCCCTCACGAAATAGATTCAAGGAACGCAGAAATGCTTTGTTTATCCTAAAGAAATTAGGATCAGTCGACCCAAGCACGTTGTCGGCTAAACAAAGCGATTCCTTAAAATGGGCTCAAGGAATTCTTGACGCTGGAAAAAGGGAACGATCACCGGATGAGCTGCCATCCTCCAAAAGGGATCAATGATCGTTTGCCTCAGTTGCTAAAGACAGCCTTGTGATGGCTATCATAAATAAAGGAGCATTGGACGGTATGGTTCCAAAGCAAAAATGGGGGGAAATTGAGAATGCTTTGTCTGGCGTCTACTCACAGGTGCTGGAAAAGTTTCCCGGCCCAGATCCTCGACACCAAGAGGCTGGTTGGTATCAAGGACGATTTAAGCTAGTCGCATTTGAGGACCAGAGGTCTATAGAATGTTTTAAAGCTGCTCTGATACTAATTGGTGAAGTTTTGGAAGGAGCTGCTCTAGAGTTAGTCGAGAAGAAAGACATACCGGCTAGACCTAGAGCACATGCGTGGATACCTGCAAACCCTCCTGATCCTGATTCTATTTAAATAGACTGAAACAATGCAATCCAGATCTTCCAACAGCTGATTGGAAGGTTGGCCGTTTGGATGAAGTGGATGGGCCAAGACGGCATGCAGTGTTTATATTGAACACTCAGTCTTTGCCACATCTAGCAAAGTCTCAGGGCCGTGTATGTTATGGCTTTCATTATATCCAAATGAAGGTGTATAAAAACGATCAGCTAAAGGATTCAGAAATGGACAAGCCTCTGTCTGAACCAGAAGTAAGCGGATCCTCTTGCATAGTCGAGGGAGATACCAAAGTTGAAGACATGGATAGATACTGTATGCGTGAGGAGGCTTCTACTGCATCAGAACTCACCAAAGTTGAACCTATGGTTATTGCGAGAGTCACCGATATCTCTGAAGAGGACATTCTTGATGACTCGATTGAAGCGGCTGATGTGACGGTTGTTGAAAATCTCGATGGTCCTACGGATCCTCCAGATAAATCTTCATCATTGTAAGGCTGCATGTGCTGCCTTAAAAGTTCTCCTGATGAAAGGGGACATAGACATAGTTCTTATTCAAGAACCATATGTTTATAGAAACAAAATATGTGAATTAAGTACTCCGGGGTTCAAACTATTGCAGTATACTGGTAATGATGTAATTCGAGCCTGTATAATTGCTAAAAACGAGCTTAACTTGTTTCTGCTTCCTTCAATGTGCAATGCAGACACTGTTGTTGCCAATTTAGAAATAGCCAAATGCAAATATTGGGTATCTTCGGTCTATATGGGACATGACAGGGAGATGCCTCCATGTGCCGTTAAGACCTTAGTTGAGGAGTCACGGAAAACAAAGACGAAACTCATTATGGGATGCGAATGCGCATCATAGTATATGGGGAAGTAGTGATACTAATGCAAGGGGAGAGTCGCTAATAGAGTTTATTTTGCGTACTAATCTGGTAGTTTGCAACAAGGGAGATGCCCAACCTTTGTCACTAAAAACAGGCAAGAGGTTTTGGACATCACCTTGACCTCGCAAGAACTATATGAAATGATATCTGAGTGGCAGGTTTTAAATGAACCCAGCTTCTCAGATCATCGCTACATCAGTTTCAAATTTGATGTTCATACCACCAAGACCATATTTCCGCCAAATGTTAGGAAAGCTGACTGGAATAGGTATAGGGAATCGTTCAATATGATGATACCGGAAATACCAGAGACAAATATGAGCACTGTGCAAGTTGTCGAACACACAGTGGAGAGGATTACTAACGCCTTCAACATTTCACTAAAAGCTGCATGCCCTAAGGGGAAGCCAAGGGGGAAAAATCGACCACCATGGTGGTCTACGGAGTTAGGTAATATGAGGAAATTGTGCAGGAAGCTCTTTAACAAAGCAAAGTCCACAAGAGCTCCTGTGGATTGGGACGCTTACAAGAAGAATCTGAGAGGATACAAGCGAGAACTGAGAAAGGCTCAGCATAACTCTTGGAATGATTACTGCAGCAGCATTGAAAATACATCCGAGGCTTCCAGACTACGGAAGGTTCTAGCATCTACGAGCTCCGCTCCAGGTTTCATTAAAACATCGGAGGGCAATTGGACAACGTCCAGTGAGGAGACGCTGGAGGTACTATTGGACACACATTTTCCCGGAAATCAGACGGTTGAACCATGCACTGGCACTGCCATAGTGGCTCAGCGGTCGTTTCCTATCGAGGAAATTGTATCAGAATCGAGAATAAAATAGGCGTTAAATAGCTTTGGATCATTCAAATCCCCCGGACCTGATGGAATTACTCCGGCGGAGTTACAAGCGGTGGCTGACAGAATTATCCCCTGGTTGTCGGCGGTATATATAGGATGTATCAACTTAGCATATATTCCACGAAAGTGGAGGGAATCAAAAGTCGTTTTCATACCTAAAGCGGGAAAAGCCTCTCACTCGAATGCGAAGGATTTCCGACCAATCAGCTTATCATCATTCCTACTTAAGACTCTGGAGAGGATGGTAGATATTTATCTTAGAACTAGCGTCGATTCAAGTTTGCTCTCGAAACGACAACATGCATACTCGAAGGGCAGGTCTACTGAGACCGCATTACATGAACTAGTCAGCTTTATTGAAAGCTCACTATCTGTCAAAGAATACACAATCGTGGCATTTCTAGACATCGAAGGGGCGTTCAATAACGTCCATCCGAGCTCGATATTAAATGGACTGACAACTCTAAATGTTGATCCAGGTATACTTAGGCTGTTAGACGAACTTCTAATAAAGAGACGTATTTCAGCCACACTAGGACAAGCAAACATACAAAGGTATGTGAACAGAGGCACTCCTCAAGGAGGAGTTCTATCACCTCTTCTTTGGAATGTTGCTATAAACGACCTTCTGGTTTCCCTAGAAAAAGAAAGGATACAAGTGGTGGCGTACGCAGATGATGTGGCGCTAGCAGTCAGGGGAAAATTCCCATCAACAGTTAGAGATATTATACAGAGAGCCCTCCGGATAACTGAGAAATGGGCGAAAGATAATGGTCTTGGGGTAAATCCTACAAAGACAGAACTAGTCATGTACTGCAAAGATCGCAAAACTCCCACGGTTAGGCCCATTTCCTTAGGGGGTATTGAAATTCCCTTTAGGGAGTGTGCAAAATACCTTGGTGTTATTTTGGACAGGAAGCTGAACTTTAAGCTTAATATTGAAGAAAGGGCGAGGAAAGCAACGGTAGCTTTATACTCGTGCAAGAAGGCAATAGGGAAAAAGTGGGGACTAAAACCAAAAATTGTACATTGGCTATACACGGCAGTGGTTAGACCTATAATGCTATATGGTGTTGTAGTCTGGTGGCCGGCACTTCACCAGCCGACAAGTTTAGACAAAGTTCAGCAATAAATCCTTGGACTCTGTGTTCCTCAACTCGAAAACGGCCATCGACTGCCGCAAATCTCTCAATGAGATGGCTGAGCAGCACAATATTCACCTAATATGGGTGCCTGGCAATAGGAACATACCGGGGAACTGCGAAGCAGATGAGCTAGCAAGGCTAGGAACTACTTTACATATTCCAGGGGAACTAGAATCTGTTGGTATGCCTCTGGCTACCTGCAAGCTATTACTGCGTGAGAAGGCTGTCATGATGGCAAATGTTCGATGGGAGAATTGTAAGGGTTGTAACGACACCAAGCAAATATGGCCCCATTTAAACTTAAACCGCACACTAGATATGCTAGTGTTCTCGAGACGCCAGATATCACTCCTGATATCTGCTATAACGGGTAGCTGCCTCATAGGCGATTTTGCAAAAACTATTGGTGCGAAGTATAATGACTATTGTATGAGCTGTCATGATGCGGAGGAAAAGGAATCAATAAAACACCTCTTGTGTGAGTGTCCTGCATTTTGTGTAAGGCGTAAGCAAATTTTAGGGGCATATAGCTTCAGATTACTGGCGGACCTGGAAAACGTTAACTTAAGCAGTCTGCTAATGTTTTTGGAACAATCTGGTTGGTTCAACAGAAGAAAATAATCGAGAAGGTTCAACGGTTAAAACTAGAAGTGCCCATATGTAATAGGTACTTTTAGTTAATGTGGTATCACAATGGACTGAATAGTCTAAGTGAGCCTGAATCGTAATCGGGCTGCCACTTTAACCTAACCTAACCTAACCATGGTTAAATTTGGGATTGTTATATGGAAGCTATATCTAAATCTGAACCAATTTGCATAATATTTTGCTGGTTTGATTAATACCACAAAAGGTTACCTTGTGCAAGATTTGAGTAAGATCAGTTAAGAAATGAGGCCTGTATGGTCAAACATAAGGTTATTAGGGGCGAATTTTTTTAAAATCGGGAGATACATATATGGGAGCTATATCTACATCTGAACCGATTTCGATAAAATTTTGCACATACAGTTAGAGCACTGGATCTAGACAACTTTGAGTAAGATCGGATAATAAATAAGGGTTCTATGGCCAAATTTGGGAAAATCGGGCTATACATATATATGGGAGCTATAGCTAAATCTGAACCGATTTCGATGATTTTTTGCACATATAGTTAATGCTATAGAAGATTACATTTAGCAAATCTGAACCAATTTCGATGATTTTTTGCACATATAGTTAGTGCTATAGAAGATTACATTTAGCGGACTTTGAGTAAGATCGGTTGATAAATAAGGGTTTTGTGGCCAAATTTGGGAAAATCGGGCGATACATATATATGAAAGCTATATCTAAATCTGAACCGATTTGGATGAAATTTTGCAGACTTGAAGGGCGATGAAAAAGATTACCTTTTGCCAAATTTGGTGACGATCCGTTTGAAAAAACGGGTAACGTGACCCCATTTGTCGAAATCGGGCGATAGATATATATGGGAGCTATCCGATTTCTTCCAAATTCAATAGCGTTCGTCCTTGTGCTCAAAAAACTCTCTGTACCAAATTTCATCAAAATCGGTTAATAATTGCGACCGGAATCCTGTAAACAACAAATACATGGACAGACGGACGTACGGACGGGCACCAATCGCTAGATCGACTCAGGAGGCGATTCTGAGTCGGTCCCAGAAGCCAGAATTTTACCCCAATTTGATTGAAATTTTGCACTAGGAGTACAATTAGTAGTGTAGTTAAGTGTGCCGAATTTTATTGAAATCGGTTCAGATTTAGATATAGCTCCCATATATATAGGTTTCGCCGGATTTACACTCATATGACCACAGAGGCCAATTTTTAACTCCGATTTAGTTGAAATTTTGCACAGGGGGTAGAATTAGCATTGTAGCTATGCGTGCCAAATTTGGTTGAAATCGGTTCAGATTTAGATATATCTCCCATATATAGGTTTCGCCCGATTTACACTCATATGACCACAGTGGCCAATCTTTTACTCCGATTTAATTCAAATTTTGCACAGGGAGTAGAATTGGCATTGTAGCTATGCGTGCCAAATTTGGTTGAAATCGGTTCAGATTTAGATATAGCTCCCATATATATGTTTTTCCGATTTCGACAAAAATGGTCAAAATAACAACATTTTCCTTGTTAAATCGCCACTGCTTAGTCGAAAAGTTGTAAAAATGACTCTAATTTTCCTAAACTTCTAATACGTATATATCGAGCTATTAATCATAAATAAACTTTTGCGAAGTTTCCTTAAAATTGCTTCAGATTTAAATGTTTCCCATATTTTTTTCCTAACATTGTGTTCCACCCTAGTGCATTAGCCGACTTAAATTTTGAGTCTATAGATTTTGTAGAATTCTATCAAATTCTGTCCAGATAGAGTGATATTTAAATGTATGTATTTGGGACAAACCTTTATATATAGCCCCACCACACATTTGACGGATGTGATATGGTATAAGCTATAATATAGTCGGCCCCGCCCGATTTTAGACTTCGTCCGCTAGGAAATTATTCGTTCTACGAGCGTTATCCTTAGCCAGTACACTCAAAAAAAAGTGAACTCACTATTTCACTAAAGCCAATTTAACTATATTTTAGTTCATGAAATTATTATATTTGGAGAAAGTTTCATTTACTCTAATAATTTTTTGCGTACGTTAGTTAAATGAACTAAAAGACGGGAAAAAATTATACACAAATGAAGTAAAAAGTTTTACTAAATTCGTACTTCTCACAAAATAGTTCATTATTTCTTTAAATTTGTAAATTTTACTACAACAGCGTCCATCATGAACTTCGTATGTCACTAAAGACATTCTTGCAATTTTGAACTCCAATTTTTTCCTTCAAACTGCAAAATTTTCTTTAAAAAGTGAAAAAAATTATTTATGTCTAATAAATTTTCTTGAATTTGTCGAAAAATATTTACTTATTTTTGTGATATCGGCGTGATGTCAGCGCTTGTAATACTGTTTAGTTAAAAATTTCTAAAACTATTCAAAATTTTCTAAAATTAATCAAAAGTTTTCTTCCTGGTGGGTTCACTGTTTTTTCAGTGTACATCTGCTTCCTCATTCCCTATTATTCCACAGTGCCCTGTAGTAAGAACGACACAGGTTCAAATCACCACTGAGTGTTTCAAAGCTTCTCTAAGTGGTTTCACTGTATTGTGGAACATGTGCGTGAAGATAAATTGTAAATTTAACTAACCGAGACTCAAACCAGGTAGTTTTTGCCTGCGCACCTAATGGGTTAATTACAATTTGGGGAGATAAATTATTTAATAAAATTCAGGACTGTTTTTCATATGTTTGGGTGTAAAAATCATATGTTTGGAACTCAAATTTTTTAACACAATATTTTTAAGTGCAAGCATATAATTTTCATAAACTGGCATAACATGTTTGGGACATATAAACGTTTGTAAATATAATATGCTTAGATGCAAACATATATTAATTTAGAAATAGCCTATAAACATATATGTGTTTAGAAAGAGAGACCTAGAGAGTATGCTGCAAGCAAAATAATGGAAGTAACCAATTGGCGCCTTAAAAATATATCTACACAAAGAAAATTTCATTAAAATTTTTTTTCTACCAGTGTATGCCCTAAGGTGAAACATAATATGTTTGAACAATTCAAACAATATTTTGTTTGGACCAATGCTGAAAATATATATGCTTGAAGCAAAATGTGTTTGGGGTATACACCCAGAGAAGGAATATGATCACCTCAAACATGTTTCAAGAGCAAAATATTATTTTTGGATGGTGACCATGTAAAATGTTTGTGACAAAAATGTTGTTTTCGGAGAAAATAACATGGTCGCAGCAAACATGTTACATGGCCACCATCCAAAAATAACATTTTGCTCTTGAAACATGTTTGAGGTGATCATATTCCTTCTCTGGGTGTATGTTACAGAAGCGAGTTTTTTAGGGTGTGGCCCCCATATAAAGCGACCCGCATATTTCTATTCTGGCTCCCTAATTACCGCGTAAAAGTCCACATCGGTTCGTAGTTATTTGTAGACGTAGAACATGTATGGACTAACTTCCAATTTAGAAGACGATGTTAAGAAGTTTTATTACCACAACCCAAGTAATTCGATTGGGGATGACAGTCTATCATACGCATAAGATTCGGCCTGGCCGAACTTACGGCCGTATATACTTCTTTTGTTACTAACATTGTGTTCCACCCCAAGGCATTAGACGATTTAAATTTTTAGTCTAACACATTTTGTTCAGATCGAGTCAGATTTAAATATATGTATATGGAAACAAAACACCCAACACATTTGACGGATTTAATATGGTATCGAAAATGTGGATCCACATAGTGGTGCAGGGTATAAAATAGTCGGTCCCACTCGACTTTAGACTTTTCTTACTAGTTATACCCTCCATCATAGGATGGGGGTATATTAACTTTGTCATTCCGTTTGTAACACATCGAAATATTGCTCTAAGACCCCATACAGTATATATATTCTGGGTCGTGGTGAAATTCTGAGTCGATCTAAGCATGTCCGTCCGTGCGTCCGTCTGTTGAAATCACGCTAACTTCCGAACGAAACAAGCTATCGACTTGAAACTTGGCACAAGTAGTTGTTATCAATGTAGGTCGGATGGTATTGAAAATGGGCCATATCGGTCCACTTTTACGTGTAGGGACCCTCAGGTTTGGCTTGCAGAGCCTCTAACAGAAGCATATTTCATCCGATCCGGCTGAAATTTGGTATACGGTGTTGGTATATGGTTTCTAACAAACATTCAAAAATTGGTCCACATCGGTCCATAATTATATATAGCCCCCATATAAACCGATCCCCAGATTTGGGTTGCGGAGCCTCAAAGAGAAGCAAATTTCATCCGATCCGGCTGAAATTTGGTACATGATGTTGGTATATGGTCTCTAACAACCATGCAAAAATTGGTCCACATCGGTCCATAATTATATATAGCCCCCATATAAACCGATCTCCAGATTTGGCTTGCGAAGCCTCAAAGAGAAGCAAATTGCATCCGATCCGGCTGAAATTTGGTACATGATGTTGGTATATGGTCTCTAACAACCATGCAAAAATTGGTCCACATTGGTCCATAATTATATATAGACCCCATATAAACCGATCTCCAGATTTGGCTTACGAAGCCTCAAAGAGAAGCAAATTGCATCCGATCCGGCTGAAATTTGGTACATGGTATTGGTATTGGTCCATATTGGTCCACATCGGTCCATAATTATATCTAGCGCCCATATAAACCGATCCCCAGATTTGGCTTACGAAGCCTCAAAGAGAAGCAAATTGCATCCGATCCGGCTGAAATTTGGTACATGGTATTGGTATTGGTCCACATTGGTCCACATCGGTCCATAATTATATATAGCGCCCATATAAACCGATCCCCAGATTTGGGTTGCGGAGCCTCAAAGAGAAGCAAATTTCATCCGATCCGCCTGAAATTTGGTACGTGATATTGTTATATGGTCTCTAATAACCATGCAAAAATTGGTACACATCGGTTCATAATTATATATAGCCCCCATATAAGCCGATCTCCAGATTTGGCTTGCGAAGTCTCCAAGAGAAGCATATTTCACACAATCTGGTTGTAATTTTGAACATGGTGTTAGTATATGATCTTTAACAACCGTGCCAGAATTGGTCCATATCGGTCCATAATTATATATAGCCCCCATATAAAACGTTCTCCAGATTTGACCTCCGGAGCCTCTTGGAGGAGCAAAATTCATCCGATCCGGTTCAAATTAGGAACGTGGTGTTAGTATATGGTCGCTAACAACCATACCAAAATTGGTCCAATCACACAAAAATTGGTACATATCGGTTCATAATCATGGTTCCCACTAGAGCCAAAAATAATCTACCAAAATTTTATTTATATAGAAAATTTTGTCAAAATTTTATTTCTATAGAAAATTTTGTCAAAATTTTATTTCTAGAGAAAATTTTGTTAAAATTTTATTCGGTTCATAATAAAATATTCATCATTGTCAAAATTTTATTTCTATAGAAAATTTTGTCAAAATTTTATTTCTATATATTGGATCAT
This sequence comes from Haematobia irritans, assembly GCF_050003625.1. Classification (NCBI taxonomy): domain Eukaryota; kingdom Metazoa; phylum Arthropoda; class Insecta; order Diptera; family Muscidae; genus Haematobia; species Haematobia irritans. The sequence continues at coordinate 42,790,202 of NC_134398.1, forward strand.
AATCATGGTTGCCACTCGAGCCAAAAATAATCTACCAAAATTTTATTTCTATAGAATATTTTGTCAAAAGTTTGTTTCTATAGAAAATTTTGTTAAAATTTTATTTCTGTAGAAATTTTTGTCAAAATTTTCTTTCTATAGAAAATTTTGTCAAAATTTTTATTTCTATAGAAAATTTTGTGAAAATTTTATTTCTATAGAAAATTTTGTTAAAATTTTATTTCTGTAGAAAATTTTGCCAAAATTTTATTTCTGTAGAAAATTTTGTCAAAATTTTATGTCTACTTTGTCAAACTGAATTCTATACGTATTGGATCGATTTTTTTGATTTAATATATACCACGTATGGACTTACATACAATTTAGAAGATGGTGTTAGGAGGTTTTAAGATACCTTGCCATCGGCAAGCGTTACCGCAACCCAAGTAATTCGATTGTGGATGGCAGTGGTTAGAAGAAGTTTCTACGCAATCCATGATGGAGGGTACATAAGCTTCGGCCTGGCCGAACTTACGGCCGTATATACTTGTTTTTGACTAACATTGCATTCCGACCCAAGGCATTAGATTTAAATTTTAAGTCTATAGATTTTGTACAAGTCTAACAAAATTTTGTACAAATCAGGTCAGATTTAAATATAAGAATATAAATCTTTATTAGACTTCAAACATATACGCCCGTTACTATTTAATACATGACCACGAAATTTCCCAAAAAGCATCTTGAAACAATTCTACCATTACATGTGTTACTATTCCCATCCAAACAGGAAACCATTACAAATATAAAGCTAATTTTTTTCACCCAAAAAGAGAAAAAGGGAATCCAAAAAATTAACCTGAATAACAACGTTACAAATCTAATTAGTAGCTCATTATGTGTGGCAACAATTACGGTGCGTTTTTCATTTTGGGGGAGACTCAAGCAAAAAACATAGAACCCTTCATGGGAGAAAAAACGCTCACACACACACAAAACGAAATGCTTGAACGGGAAAAGAAAACCATATTGACCGATTTTGGCAAAGCTAATCAATTAATTAGGAGTATACATGGAAATAAAAACATAGAGATTCTGACACACACCCACACACTCATACATAAATTGCCTGTCAGGGAGATAGAGAGCCATGGCAACATACTGGGGGAAAATACAATGGCCCTAAAGAGAATTAGAGGTGATTACATGTGAATAGGAAAAAAAGAGTGTGTGTGAGAGAGAGAAAAGACAGAGAGTGAATAGCTTGAGATTCTAATATGTATGCATGTAGAAATACATACCATGAGTAGTGACCTAAGAACCAAGAAATGAAAAAGTTACGCATCACCATCATCGTCATCATCAACAGCATCTCACATTCAACTCAACATAACCCTAACCTTTGAAAAGTAGAGATGACTAGCAGACATTCAGTGTCATCCTGTAGTTCAACACAACATGTGGTTAATCCAAAGGATAATGTTGTTCCGTTTTCTATACAGAATATATACGTAAATGGGTGGGCGTATGTAATGTTTTTGGGTTTCCATGAATACCAATCTAACACGCAATCTTCTGCTCAATGTCAAAAAATAAATTGTTTCCTTTACTATCTGCCATTTTCTATGTTTTTTGTTTCTTCTGTTTTCTTTGGCTTTATTGTTTTTTTGTTTTGTTGCAAATACCAAAAAGCAAACATGTCAGAATGTTACAATGAGAACAATAACAAAAGCCACAGGAATTGGTTTTCAAAAACTATACATGTGTGTGTGTGTGTGGGGGGGGGGCACTACTCCTCCCCATCAGCCGAAATCTTAGGTCCAGTAGATACATTCTCTTAAGCTACAGATATTAAATGACCTTTGTAGGTGGCTGGAATTGGAATAGTAAAAATGACATTGATTATATAAATACATGCCAACATGAATTTCTTTGTATGTATGAACGAGTATGTTATTTATGTATATGGAAATCATAATTTTTGCTTTATACGTAATATAAATGAAAAGTGGAAAAAAAATCATACCGTTGAATAGCAAACAGAAATCTTCGAAATCGAATCTTATGTACACTCAAACAAAAGTTTACTACGATCCAAAGATTTGGACCTTCCCATAGGGATTTAATATGGCCAATTTTGAAGTACTTTTACTTTTTCCGATTTATTGGACGGTATGTTGAGGAGAAGTATAGCTCCCCTTGACAAACCACACTTGAAATTCACAGGAAATGTTGAAGATTGTCCAACGATTTGAATACAGAACAATTACAAAACAAACAAGTAAGTAAAGTAGAAAGTCGGGCGGGGCCGACTATATCATACCCTAAACCACACCTACTGAATTAGTCTAATATTAGGAGCTATAGTTTATTTTGCACCAAAAGAGTTAGTATGCCACTAATATTGAGTCCATTATTAAAAAAGAGGAAATCGGTCAATTAGTTGTGGGTAATAAATTCAAATTTCTGCAAATAGGGCAATAGATTTATGTAAGAGCTACATGTAAGTCTAAATACGATCAGCTAGTACATCAAAATTTTAAATTTGAATAACATAGGTTAATAAATAAGAGTATTATGCCCATATATGACAAAATCGGGCGATGCATATATATGGGACCTATATCTAAATCTGAACCAATTTGCATAATATTTTGCAGGTATGATTGATACCACAGAAGGTCACTTTGTGTAAAATTTGAGTACGATCAGTTAATAAATGAGGCTTATATGGTCAAAAATAAGGTTATTAGGGGCAAATTTTTCAAAATCGGGCGATACATATATATAGGAGCTATATCTAAATCTGAACCGATTTCGATGAAATTGCGCACATACAGTTAGAGGTATAGAAGATTATATTTAGCCAACTTTGAGCACTATCGGTTGATAAATAAGGGTTTTACGGCCAAATTTGGCAAAATCGGGCGATACATATATATGGGAGCTATATCTAAATCTGAACCGATTTCGATTATTTTTGGCACATACTGTCAGTACCATAAAATATTAGAGTAAGCCAAGTTTGAATAAGATCGCTTAACAAATAAGGTTTTTATGGCCAAATTGGGGAAAATCGGGCGATACATATATATGGGAGCTATATCTAAATCTGAACCGATTTCGATTAGTTTTGGCACATATTGTCAGTACCATAAAAGATTAGAGTAAACCAAGTTTTTATAAGATCGCTTAATAAATAAGGTTTTTATGGCCAAATTTGGGAAAATCGGGCGATACATATATATGGGAGCTATATCTAAATCTGAACCGATTTCGATGAAATTTTGCAGACTTAAAGGGTGATAAAAAAGTTTACTATGTACAAAATTTGATGACGATCGGTTTGAAAAAAAGCGCAACGTGACTCCATTTGTCGAAATCGGGCGATACATATGTATGGGAGCTATATCTACATTTGATCTTCCAAATTCAATAGCGTTCGTCCTTGTGCCCAAAAAACACCCTTACCAAATTTCATCCAAATCGGTTAATAATTGCGACCGGAATCCTGTGAACAACAAATACATGGTCAGACAGACGGACGGACGGACACCAAGCGCTAGATCGACTCAGGAGGTGATTTTGAGTCGATCGGTATATATTTTATGGGGTCTAAAATCAATATTTCTGGTAGGCACATTTTTTGGCCGATCAAACTTATTATACCCTGACCACTATGTGGTTTAGGGTATAAAAATTGGTTGAAAGGGAACAGCCCCTACCCGACGTTTGTAATGCTGGTTCGTTTTACATCTGCATAACCGCCTTATTTCTGTATATAAACGAAAAAGCAAATAGTCCGATTTTTTGAAATGTACAGCACACGTGTATGGAAACCATGGAGTGATTAATCAGTACTTAATCATACTCTTTAAAAGAGTTCAAATCTTTTCGTATTTGTTTTTAGATCGAAGGATATGATTGACTAACTTAACGAAAATATGCAAATTTTTCTACAGAAATAAAATGCTGACAAAATTTTCCGTAAAAACTAAAATTTTGGCAAAATTTTTAAGACATATTAAATTTCGCATATAAAATTTCGATAAAATTTCTATAGAAATAAAATTTTTACAAAATTTTCTATAGAAATAAAATGTTTACAAAATTTTTTAGAGAAATAAAATTTTGACAAAGTTTTCTATAGAATTAAAATTTTGACAAAATTTTCTATAGAATTAAAATTTTCTATTGAAATAAAATTTTGACAAAATTTTTTAGAAACAATTTTCTATAGAAATAAAATTTTGATAAAATTTTTTATAAAAATAAAATTTTGATACAATTTTTTATAAAAATTATATTTTGACAAAATTTTTTATAGAAATAAAATTTTGAGAAAATTTTCTATAGAAATAATTTTTTTTAATAAATTGTGTAGATAAATAAAATTCTGGCTAAATTTTGTATAGAGTATTAACATTTTTACAAAATTTTCAATAGAAATAAAATTTCGACAAAATTTTCTATAGAAATAAAATTGAAGTACAAACTAGAGGTGTGCACGAGAGTAGTATTTTGCTCACGCTCACGCACACTCACGACGGAGAAATCTTATTCACGCACGCTCACGCATGATATTTTTTGGTACAACTCACGCTCACGAAAGGAAAATATGTACTCACGCACACTCACGCACGAAAAATTTTTTAAATGTCGTAACTCTCGAAAAATATCGTGACTCACTAATAATTTTATGAGTAATTTTCCTATGGAACCTTACTGAAAACATGAGTATGATTAACATCGATAGCATTATAAACCTCTTAACAACTAGGATGTCACTAAAACTATAAATGAACTCAACTTGAGAGAAGTTCACCAATGTGGTATCACAATGGACTGAATAGTCTAAGTGAGCCTGATACATCGGGCTGCCACCTAACCTAACCTAACCTAACCATCTTGCAGTCTATAGGGCTTTGCCCAAATAAATTTGACAAACATTCTTTTCCTCAGTTGGTTAAGCTACTCTTGTCGTTTAGTCAACACAATGGTTTTAAAGCTGAGATCAACAACAAATTAAATTTTATGTCTATAGAAAAATTTGTCAAAAATGTATTTCTATAGAAAAATTTGTTAAAATATTATTTCAATAGAAAATTTTGTCAAAATTTTATTTCTATAGAAAATTTTGTTAAATCTATAGAAAATTATGTTATTTCTATAGAAAATTTTGTCAAAATTTTATTTCTATAGAAAATTATGTCAATTTTTTTTTCTATAGAAAATTTTGTCAAAATTTTAATTTTGAAGAAATATTTTGCAATCTTTTATTTCTCTAGAAATATCTGTCAAAATTTTATTTCTATTGAAAATTTTGTCAAAATTTTATTTCTATAGAAATGTTTGTCAAATTTTTTTTTCTATAGAAAAATTTGTCAAAATTTTATTTCTATAGAAAAATTTGTTAAAATATTATTTCTATAGAAAATTTTGTCAAAATTTTATTTCTATAGAAAATTTTGTTAAATCTATAGAAAATTATGTTATTTCTATAGATTTTTTTTCTAAATTTTTATTTCTATAGAAAATTATGTAAATTTTTTTTCCTATAGAAAATTTTGTCAAAATTTTAATTTTGTAGAAAAATTTAACAATATTTTATTTCTATAGAAAATTCTGTCAAAATTTTATGTTTTGTAGAACATTTTGTGAAAATTTTATTCCTATTGAAAATTTTGTCAAAATTTTATTTCTATAGAAAATTTTGTCATTTTTTTTTTTAATTTTACAATTAATAATTTTTCGAGCTTTATTGATAATTACATCAAGGAATTTGATCAATAGAACCATTGAAAAGAAAACGCCAGATACCAATCTATACACGCCTAGACTGTACATGTTTCAGTTCGGTCGAATGGACTTTTCAACAGCCTTTAGTATAGATCTAGAGAAAATTTTTTTCAAAATTCTATTTCTATAGACAATTTTATCAAAATTGTATTCCTATAGAAAATTTTCTTCAAAATTTTATTTCTATAGAAAATTCTTTTGCTCTGTTGGTTAAGCTACTCTTGTAGTTTAGTCAACGCAGTGGTTTTAAAGCTGAGATCAAAACAATAAATAAGAAATAAAATTTTGACAAAATTTTCTATAGAAATAAAATTTTGACAAAATTTTGTAGAGAAATAAATTTTTTACAAAATTTTGTAGAGAAATAAAATTCTGACTAAAGTTTCTAAAGAAATAAATTTGTTATACATTTTTTTATAAAATAAAATTGTGACAAAATTTTCTAAAGAAGTAAAAATTTTGACTTAATTTTCTAAAGAAGTTAAAATTTTGGCAAAATTTTCTATAGAAATAACATTTTGATAAAATTTTCTGCAGAAATAAAATTTTGACAAAATTCTCTATAGAAATAAAATTTTGACAAAATTCTCTATAGAAATGAAATTTTGACAAAATTCTCTATAGAAATAAAATTTTGACAAAATTTTCTATAGAAATAAAATTTTGACAAAATTTTCTATAGAAATAAAATTTTGACAAAATTTTGTAGAGAAATACATTTTTTTACAAAATTTTGTAGAGAAATAAAATTCTGACTAAAGCTTCTAAAGAAATAATTTTTTTTATAAAATAAAATTTTGACAAAATTTTCTAAAGAAGTAAAAATTTTAACTTAATTTTATAAAAAAGTTAAAATTTTGACAAAATTTTCTATAGAAATAACATTTTGATAAAATTTTCTACAGAAATAAAATTTTGACAAAATTCTCTATAGAAATAAAATTTTGACAAAATTATCTATAGAAATAAAATTTTGACAAAATTTTCTATAGGAATAAAATTTTGACAAAATTTTCAATAGAAATAAAATATTGACAAAATTTTCTATAGAAATAAATTTTTTACAAAATTTTGTAGAGAAATAAAGTTTTGACTAAAGTTCCTATAGAAATAAAATTTTTATAAAATTTTTTATAAAAATAAAATTTTGGCAAATGTTTCTGTAGAAATAAAATTTTTACAAAATTTTCTAAAGAAATAAAAATGTTGACTTAATTTTCTAAAAAAGTTAAAATTTTGACAAAATTTTCTATAGAAAAAACATTTTGATAAAATTTTCTACAGAAATAAAATTTTCACAAAATTCTCTATAGAAATAAAATTTTGACAAAATTATCTATAGAATAAAAATTTTGACAAAATTTTCTATAGAAATAAAATTTTGACAAAATTTTCTATAGAAATAAAATTTCGACAAAAATTTCTATAGAAATAAAATTCTGACTAAATTTTCTATAGAATAAAAATTTTGACAAAATTTTCTATAGAATAAAAATTTTGACAAAATTTTATTTTTCTTAGAGAGCCTATACCGGCCAAGTTTGTATACCCCCATTCTATGGGAGAGGGCATAAAATCATTGTTGATAGTTTCTTCTATGTGTTTGTGTGGAGTTTTAAAATGTATTCCTTGTATTATAAAAATTCTTCGGAAATATAACTCAGTTTATTAAAGGCCATTGATTGGTAATTCGAATGAAATATACACGTAATTGTTTTATGCCAAGTTATAAAATACAAAAGAAATTCATATCAAATAATTCGTAAAACAGAATAAACAGATGCAAGAATTCACAGACCTTAACTCGTTACTTTTCTTTGGCTGTATATAGGCAATAAAAGCCAAATAATAATGAAGTTCAATTCATTCTGCCATATAAATATCGCAAAATGAAAGAAACAGAATCATGAGCATAGAAAAAGCAATCCTGTTGTTACAAATAATTAAAATAAAATTGGAAAAGAAAATCAAATGTGAGAACATTTGAATGCCAACACCACATCATTACCCTCATAATTTTCAAATAAGGAGTACAAAAAAAGCAGCATGCTATAAAATCAACGCCATCGTGAATATATATTCGCGATTTATTTTGTAACCTTTGATGAACCTTTGAGTTTACCTTCTGTATTGTTTGTGGAAATCATTAAGTTGTGATAACAGTATCGTCAAAAGCTTGGCAGAAAATTATTATTATCACCACAAATGAAAAGAAAACATTTCAGCCATGAAGTAATAATACAACTACAACAACAACAAACAATAAACAAATAAAGGATATAATGACAATTGTATTGCCTTGCAATGAACAGTGAAGTAGACCCACCCCCAAAAAAGGAAATCCTCAATTTGGAAGAGATGTTCATCAAAAGACCAAAAAGTATTAAGCATGAAATTACCCTCTAATACTTGTGAAGATTCGTCAAGGTACTCAAAGGACAATGGTTTGATGTGATGAAGCTTCAAGAGTAGACAACGGTAGTAAGGGTAGCAAGGGACTTTTATTGATTTATAAAGATTGGTGAAGGGCGATGAAGCGATATAAATGATACGAAAACTGTTGCTTTCTGAAGAGTGTTACAAATTATGATGCTTAGATTGTTATAAGGAACATATGTTCTTGTCGATGGCGGGCTTGAATATCTATGGAAAGACATTAACAGATGCTTTTGATGTAATAAAGAGTTTTGTTTTTCAGCTATTTCAAAATGGCCAAATGAACTGTGTAAGCTCAGGGATCATCTTTGAGCCGAAGTAAGTCCTTGTGCCAAATTTGAGAACGATCGGACTTAAACTGCGAGCTGTACTTTGCACACAAAAATACATGAACAGACAGACGGACAGACAGACAGACAGACGGACAGACGGACATCGCTAAATTGACTCAGATTTAATTCTAAGACAATCGGTATATTAGTCCTTCTTGGCGATACATACAAATGCAAAAACTTATAATATTCCGAACCAACAGTATTGGCGAAGGATTTAAAAATGAATTAAAAGTAAAGAAAAAATATTTGGCGCCACATTATGATCATTTTAACAATACAGTACAGATAATTTGTACTATTTTTGGGAATCGTACGATTTTTATATCCTGCGCCACACTGTGGAACAGGGAAGGAGACGAGATAGACACATGGTGTCTTTGGCAATAATGCTCAGGGTGGGTCCCTGACTCGAACTAGCCATCTCGTCTGTCCGTCCGTCCGTCCGTCTGTCTGTGAACACATTTTTGTGATTAAAGTCTAGGTCGCAGTTTAAGTTCAATCGTCTTCAAATTTGGCACAAGTTCCTGTTTTGGATCAGAATAGAGCCCTATTGATTTTGGAAGAAATCGGTTCAGATTTAAATATAGCTCCCATATACATCTTTCGCCCGATCAGCACTTATATGGACCCAGAAGCCAGAGTTTTACCCTAATTTGCTTGAAATTTTGCACCAGGAGAACAATTAGTACTAGAGTCAAGTGTGCAAAAATTGCTTGAAATCGGTTCAGATTTAGATATAGCTTCCATATATATTTTTCGCCCAATATGGACTTATATCGCCGCAGAAGCCAGAGTTTTAGCCTAATTTGCTTGAAATTTTGCACCAGGAGAACAATAAGTACTATAGTCAGGTGTACCAAATTTGATTGAAATCGGTTCAGATTGAGATATAGCCTTCATATACATCTTTCGCCCGATATAGACTTATATGGCCCCAGAAGCCAGAGTTTTAGCCTAATTTGCTTGAAATTTTGCACCAGGAGTACAATTAGTGGTGTAGCCAAGTGTGCTAAATTTTATTGAAATCGGTTCAGATTTAGATATAGCTCCCATACATATCTTTCGCCCGATTTTCCGTCATATGACCACAGAGTTCAAAGTTATAGTCCGGTTTACATGAAATTTTGCACAGTGAGTAGAATTTAAATACTAAGTATGCATGTCAAATTTGATTGAAATCGGTTTAGATTTCTATATATACTTCCATATATATATGCTTTTCCGATTTGGGCAAAAATGACCAAAATACCCACATTTTCCTTATAAAATCGCCACTGCTAAGTCGAAAACTTGTAATAATGACACAAATTTTCCTTTATTTCTAATACATATCTATCGACCGATAAATCATAAATACACTTTTGCGAAGTTGCCTCCAAATTGGTTCAGATTAAAATGTTTCCCATATTTTTATACCCTTCACCATAGGATGGGGATATGTTAACTTTGTCATTCCGTTTGTAACACATCGAAATATTGCTCTAAGACCCCATAAAGTATATATATTCTGGGTCGTGGTGAAATTCTGAGTCGATCTGAGCATGTCCGTCCGTCCGTCAGTCAGTCAGTCCGTCCGTCCGTCTGTTGAAATCACGCTAACTTCCGAACGAAACAAGCTATCGACTTGAAACTTGGCACAAGTAGTTGTTATTGATGTATGTTAGGTCGTATGGTATTGCAAATGGGCCATATCGGTCCACTTTTACGTATAGCCCCCATATAAACGGTCCCCCATATTTGGCTTGCCGATCCTCTAAGAGAGCAAATTTCATCCGATCCGGCTGAAATTTGGTACATGGTGTAAGTATATGGTCTCTAACAACCAAGCAAAAATTGGTTCACATCGGTCAATAATTATATATAGCCCCCATATAAACCGATCCCCCGATTTGGCTTGCGGAGTCTCTAGGAGAAGCAAATTTAATTCGATCCGGCTGAAATTTGGTACATGGTGTTAGTATATGGTATCTAATGACCATGCAAAAATTGGTCTACATCGGTCCATAATTATATATAGCCCCCATATAAATCGATCCTCAGATTTGACCTCCGGAGCCTCGTGGATGAGCAAAATTCATTCGATTCGGTTGAAATTTGGTACGAGGTGTTAGTATATGGTCTCTAACAACCATGCAGGAATTGGTCCATATCAGTCTGTAGTTATATATAGTCGATCCCCAATCACACAAAAATTGGTCCATATCGGTTCATAATCATGGTTGCCACTCGAGCCAAAAATAATCTACCATAATATTATTTTTATAGAAAACATTGTCAAAATGTTATTTCTATAGAAAATTTTGTCAACATTTTTTTTCTATAGAAAATTTTGTTAAAATTTTATTTCTATAGAAAATGTTGACAAAATTTTATTTCTATGGAAAATTTTGTCGAAATTTTATTTCTATAGAAAATTTTGTCAAAATTTTACTTCTATAGAAAATGTTGTCTAAATTTTATTTTGTCAAAATTGTATTTCTATAGAAACTTTAAACTTAATTATATATGTATTTAATCGGCCTTTTTTAGTTGTTTAATATATACCACGTATGGACTATGTTGTATATAATACGGTGTTAGGAAGTTTTAAAATACCTTGCCATCGGCTTCAGTAGAAGTTTCTACGCAATCCATGGTGGAGGGTACATAAGCTTCGGCCTGGCCGAACTTACGGCCGTATATACTTGTTATACCTTGCGCCACACTGTGGAACAGGGTATTATAAGTTAGTGCATATGTTTACAACACCCAGAAGGAGACGAGAT